>NC_047093.1:63227769-63533973 GCF_902459505.1 Geotrypetes seraphini | reverse complement strand
AGCCCAACGAGGGAGGATCTTCGGGCACTGGCACTGGCACGTCCTGTACATTGGTGCTGGTGCCCAATCGGGTAAGCGACCGATGTCTTTGCGGTGCTGGGGGGGATGTAGGATCGCGGGGGGGGGGGGGGGGGGGGACGCGAGCGGGGGAAAGGATGCCGGTTCGCAGGGGGGATGCCGGATCGCACTGAAAAAAAAATTTTGTATAACGCGCTCACACATATAACACGCATGGTTATACTCGGTTAGTAAAATCGTGTATAACGCACGCGTTATACGCGTGAAAATATGGTACTTACAGGGTCCTTTATGCATCCAGGAATATAGAGAAACCAAGAAGGCATAAGATAAGTGCTGCCTTGGATCAGAAGCAAGATTCTACATATGTTAGGTGCCCATTCTTGACAGCAGAGACATAGCCTTGCAGCATAGACAACAACTAAGGAGACTGGGTGGGCCAATTGATCTTTTTCTGCCATCAAGTTTCAAGTTTATTTAAATTTGTTATCCCGTCTTTTCAAAGCGGTAGGGTACATTTGAGTAGGGTAAAGACAGTTAAGGCAAAATAACATAATGACATCAAATATTAAAATGACATCAAAGTTTAAAAAAAAAACAGCAGCAGTAATAACAACAAAATAACTAAACTTTAAAACAGACAAATATACTGGCACAAAAAGAAAGGGGAAGAACTACAATATTTTTGAAAAAAACAACCAAAAATGGAAAAAACAAAAGGGAGGATAGACACTGCTGTTTTTTCTTGAGCATAAAGGCTGGTCAGAAGAAAATTCTACTATTTGGTTAGAAGAGAACATCCTTAAAAGAACGGTTGCGCTGCAAAAGCATTTTCAAAAAGTATAGTTTTAAAGCTGGATTTAAATTGCTATCAGGCAAACGAAAGGAAGTTTGAATTATAGTGGCCAACAGTGTTGAGTATATACAGACACCCCAACACATGCTTGAAAATAGCTAATTTCTATTCTAATGGAACTGCACTGAAATCAGAGCAGTACTGGCAAAGTTACCAACAGGATCAATAAACCTCTCTATTGCATACTAAATAAGAACACTAGATCCAATGCCTCAGAATACAATTTTTATCATTTATGTGTACCCAGGAGACCAGTCATTGTATATTCTGGCAACCAGCATTTTTAGGTTAGCTGCAGATCATGCAGAAATTAGCTCAAATAGAGCAAAGCTATTTACACTGTATTTGGATAGGAAGAGATAAGACATATATCACTCTTCAAGTGTACGTATTAAACATGCATTTATTTTCATTTGTCCACTGGAGCAGAGGAAAAGAATTTCAACATATTTTGGACTGTTAGCAAAGTGAACAAACAGGGAAGTTAAACTTGGACTCAGGTAAACTCTGACTGGTTGTCTACCAACCACATACATTCCCAATTAACCAAGTAAAATGATGCAAAAGTTAGACCTTCGCCTTCTCTCCTTACCCTCCACTCCCCAACATGCAGGCATTGCCAAGGAGAACAGACTACCTTGGATGCGTGTGTGTGTGTGCGTGCGTGCGTGCGTGCGTGTGCGTGTGTGTGCGTGCGCGTGCGCGTGTGTGTGTGGTGGGGGGGGGGGAGGCAAGTCCATACATAGAACTTGCCCATTAACACAATTAAACAGCTTCAGGGCGACAGGACCTGAGATTTCTCTCGCATCATTATATCTTGTGATTCTCTTTCTTGCCTACGCTTTCTTCCACTTTCCTTTAGAAGACATTAAATGTGTTTCTGATAAAGCTTTTCAGCAAATATCTCCTATGTACCTAAGCAGTAACTGCAACTGTGACACAGACATTTTTAAAAATGCATAAAATCATGGCATCCAAGGTAGTCTGTTCTCCTTGGCAATGCCTGCATGTTATGTAAGTTGTCTAGACTAACTGCATTGATATTGTAGCATGACTGCAGCAGGCTGAACAGTATCTCAGTGCAGAGCTTGGTAGAAGCCAGGTGCATCATTCAAGCAGTATTTATTCTAAAATGTCATAAGAGTAGACAAAATGATGGCTCCAGAACATAAAAGAACCAGCAAAGAAGAGAATAGGATAATGCAAAACCAGTATTCTTTATCAGTATATAGAGAGTAAGAGACACTTTTTCAGGGGACTACCCTCAAACATTTCTGACTATCTTAGTCCAACAAGCCTAGCGAGAGAGCTAAGAAACTTGATGTCCGACAACAGACTCTTTAGTTTTGCTGGCTAATTAGATGATTAAAAATGCCTTGATATTTGACATAGCAAAGAAGCAGCCTGGAAGATGGATTACTTATAGGGTCCTGTATGCATCCAGGAATATAGAGAAACCAAGAAGGCAGAAGATAAGTGCTGACTTGGATCAGAAGCAAGATTCTGCATCCGTTAGGTGTCCATTCCTGTCAGCAGAGACATAGCCTTACAAGTACTACTGTGTTTCCCCGAAAATAAGACCTACCCTGAAAATAAGCCCTAGCATGATATTCAGGGTAGGTCTTAATATAAGCCCTATCCCCAAAAATAAGCCCTAGTTGTAGGCAGCCGCGCTTCCCCGCGCCCCGTCCCCGAACTCCCGCTGACCCTCCATCCTTCCTTCCCAAGCAATCCCCGCCGACCACAATCATAAATACCTTGCTGCAGAGGATCGTCGGGTTCTGCTGCACGAGGGATGGGAGGGAGGGAAGGATGGAAGCTGGGCAAAGGGTTCTGCTGCACAGGGTGATGGGAGGGAGGGAAGGATGGATGCTGGGCAAAGGGTTCTGCTGCACAGGGGGATGGAAGGGAGGGAAGGATGGAAGCTGGGCAAAGGGTTCTGCTGCACAGGGGGATGGAAGGGAGGGAAGGATGGAAGCTAGGCAAAGGGTTCTGCTGCACAGGGGGATGGAAGGGAGGGAAGGATGGAAGCTAGGCAAAGGGTTCTGCTGCACAGGGGGATGGAAGGGAGGGAAGGATGGAAGCTGGGCAAAGGGTTCTGCTGCACAGGGGGATGGGAGAGATGAAGGGAATAGAAAGATGCTGCAGAGGGAAGGCACAAGGGGATGGGTGAGAGGGGAAGAAAGATGTTGCACATGTGGGGGAAAGCAAAGAGGAAGAATAGGGGTGAAGGAGAGGAAGGGAGAGATGATCATGTACATGAAAAAAAAATAAGCCCTACCCGAAAATAAGACCTTGTGCCTTTTTTGGCCCCAAATGAATATAAGACACTATCTTATTTTCAGGGAAAAACGGTATGTTTCTTTGCTAACCTCATGAAAAGAGAATAGATCTCAAGTGCTAGTCAGAAATGTATTAAGCCAGTCCAATAAAAAGTAGTACCTACAGCTTATTTGTCAACCTTTGTTTATTTGGACATGAAATACTTATGTAAGTAAAAGTAGGTAAAGATGAATCCATAGGAATCAAAACAAAACGTGGGATTGTTAGATAACTAGAAAAGTCCACAATCCATGCTTAAGATGGACTTGGGACAATCCACAGCTCATTTCTAGGATAAGCAGCATAAAATCTGTTTTACTCTTCTGGGACCTTGCCAGGTACTTGTGACCTAGAATGACCACTGTTGGAAACAGGATGCTGGGCTCGATGGACCTTTATTCTGTCTCAATATGGCAACTGTTATGTTAATGAACTAATACACAGAGAATAGAACTGAGCTTCCAATATGTCTGCACTCAAATCCTCGTTATCGCACCCATTCGCTAGCAAAATTGCTCTCTTCTTCTCACTGGCTTTTGGGATTGCATTTATTGGCTTATCCACACATTACGCAATTGCTGTGTCCAAATAAGAACTGGGTCACACCAATGGTCCATCAAGCCCAGTAGCCCGTTCTTACGGTGGCCAATTCAGGTCCCTAGTACTTGGCCAAAACCAAAGGAAGTTGCAACATTCCATGCTACCGACCCAGGGCAAGCAGAGGCTTCCCCTATGTCTTTCTCAATATCAGACTATTGACTTTTCCTCCAGGGAATTTTCCAAACCCTTCTTAAAACCATCTACGCTATCCACTCTTACTACAACCTCTGGCAGCGCGTTCCAGAGCTTAACTATTTTCTGAGTGAAAAAAAATTTCCTCCTATTAGTTTTAAAAGTATTTCCCTGTAACTTCATCGAGTGTCCCCTAGTTTTTGTAATTTTTTATGGAGTGAAAAATCAATCCACTTGTTCTCCCCCATTACAGGAGTGCACGAGCTCTGTCCTGGAGGGATGCAATCCAGTTGGGTTTTCAGGATTTTGATAACAAATCTATTTGCATGCATTTGCCTCCATTGTTTGATATAGATCTTATACACATTCAGTGCAGATTCCTGAAAACCTGACTAGGTTGCAGCCTTCAAGGACCAATTGACTATCCCGTCCTATTCCCTTCATCAAAGATCAACAGCCAAGTGCTAAAAAGCAGCAATGACATCTACCCTAGAGATGCTCCATGCACAGTAGGGATGTGGATTCATTAGCACACATTGGGCTCCTTTTATGAAGGTGCGCTAGGGTTTTTAGCGCACACACAAATAGCGTGCGGTAGCCGAAAATCTACTGCCTCCTAAAAAGGAGGCGGTAGTGGCTAGCGTTAAGGCCCTAGCGCACCTTTGTAATAGGAGCCCATTGAGTTTGAACATCTAAAACATTTTTGTTCATGCAAATCGATTATATGGATGTATACCTAAAAATTAATGGCATACAACCGATTTGCTCCAATGCACATTAAAAGCAAAAATGTGTGAAATGAGCTAAAACTATCTGAAAATCTAGAAACATTGGAAAATACAAATATTAATTTTTTTGATTGTGTATACCCCTAATGCAAAGTGCCATAACAATAAAGCGCCTTGTAGTCTATGAATGCAACATAGAAATCAGACTAAATTCCTGTTACCTGAGTATCCTCCAGTTGACTTGATGTACATCTGTCCATACTGCTCTTCCACCATAGTGTCGTACGCTTCATCATCTTCCTCGTCTTCTTCATTGTGGTATGAAGTGGGACTGTCAGTGGTTGGAATGCTACTGGCTCCCGGGCTTGTCCGCTCCCCCTGGGAATACTGCATTTGGTGGAGATTGGGGATGAGGGAAGCCAAACTGGGCATCCCATAGTACGAGACCCGTGATAACTTCAATGGAGCAGAAGCAGCACCACTTGCAGCTGAAATGTTCCCAACGGTACTGTCTTTGGCCTGAGCCTCCAGGGGCCGTTTGGCAGGAAGGCTTGGTACCGCTGCAGCCTGAAGCTCATGATTTTCATGCTTCACTCGGGTAAGTAGTGGGATAGGCATGGATGGTGACATGACGTAGGGCACTGTAGCGGACTGCAGCTGGTTACAAGGGCTGTGTGGCTCAGAGCTGGGCTCTTCTATCACGGTGCTCTGTGAATCGCAGTGTGGCGAGCTCACTTTGAACATCAAGTCCGTACCTCGCTCCACTATGTGCTGGATCTGAAGGAAACCTGCCGTGTACATTACCACAAGCTGTTCACTTGCAGCCATGGTAAGCTTTCCTGTGTAACAAAAGGAAAGGATTTGCTGAAAGCACGCTGGTGGCACAGTAGCTGGCAGCTCAAATGCACTCTTGCTGTTCCCACTAAATAGGTCTCTAAAGTATAAACTGCTTGCTGCCAGGACAGCACGGTGTGCCTTAAATGCTTGGCCCTTGACCAATATGGAGACATCGCAGTAAAGTCCCATGAGCCTTTGCTCATTGAGGCAACCCAGAACAGTGTTCCCAAAGTTGGGAATCTCTATGTGTAACATCTGTGACATGGTGGGGAAGTATCTGGAGCTTCTTTAGATAGTCAAAGCAAATACATCCAAGGCATGAAACATCTGTAAGGGGAAGAGAAAAAAAACAACATAGCATAAAATAGACTTAGGGATTACTTATAAGTACTAAAGTGAGGCAGTTCTCAAGATAACAAGCACAGCTGAAGCCAGTAAAACAATGTATATTAGGCTAACAACTAGAACTACAGATTCTGAGACCCCCAAATCCTTGTCTTTATGGGCTTTGCACAGCGTACAAGATGATTTTATCTATCTATATTTACAGCTGGAATATACTGTATATTGTTTGCATATGGTGGCAAAAATGGGTATTTTATTTAATTAAAATGCTTTGAATGAGAACTGAATTCTACTTCCAGAAGAATCCTGCTGGAACCCTCTCTAGATCGGGATACTTGTGGGAACCATGTCTTGCACAGAATGTGAGCAGCCAGCCAAGAAGCAATGCACAGACAGAGCAGGGTTTGTCTGTGCTGCAGAACTCAATGGCAAATCAACATTTTCCTTGAAAATTAAAACATTTTAGGCTATGACCAGGAAAATCTGTGCAGCACAAACAGGACCAGAGACAAGAAAACAGAATTTAAAAGTTCACATGCCCAGAGACTGATCTGCACCAGATTTTATTGAGCTTGGCTGCTGAGCAGTCTGAAGAAGCGGCAGCGTCATGCTGCAATGTTAACAATATAGATTATGTTATGTCTGATGCATAGGAGGCCAGAGTCGAGACGGCACCTCTGCGCTGCTAAGGTGGGAATTCTCGGATCTGCTCCATTATGGCAGTAAATAGATACTTGACAGAGTGCTAGACAGTTTCTCGGATGCAGTCATGAACATGTTCTGTGTCCTTCCTTCACCCTCAGTTCCACTCCTCTCCTCCCCCCCCCCAACCCACCCCAACTCCCCTCCTTCACTTCTTCCCCGCCTGGTGTCTGGATCCAAGCTCCAGTTCTAACAAGGAAGCATCTCATGTCTCACATTGAAAAAAAAACAAAACCCAACAACTCCTCAATACCCCTTTGCTTGGGCTAAGGTACTTCACCCAAGGTAGCAGAACCTACAGAATTAATTTGAGGAGAGTTTATTTTGGGCTCAAAAGAATAATTTTTCTCTTTTCCTTTCCATGTAAGACAGAAAGCAACGTCTGAACAGACTCATTAAAAGAAAAAAAAGAACCCCAGAAACAGAGGGAAAACAAGACAAGTGTATATATAACAATATATACAGGAATAAAGCCAAAAGCAAACAACTATGTTACATCAGGGACCTTCAGTTCAACACACAAGGGGTCATTATATCCCAAAATAAATCTTGGATGGTATGGCATAAACTAATCTAGACTGGCTTAGAAAGCTTGTATCCAGGCATTAAAAAAAAAAAAAAGGTTTACCTGCAAATATGTGCATTAAGGATAAAAGAGCAAACTAATGCATACAGCTTCAGAGAAAAAAGAAGAGCAAAGATGACAAAAATAATCACTTTAATGAAATAACTTCTCTGTCTCTTATCTGACCGCCCTCATCCTTACCACCATCCCCCTTCCCTCCAGCCTGGACATACCTTTAAAGCCTTCAGAAGTCCAAACTGCAGAGTGAGCTTCAAAATCGCTTTCTCTCACCCCGTCTGCTCCACCAGACGCAGCAAGGAAGATGTTCAGAGAGAGAGAGAGAGAGAGAAAGAAAGACAGAGAGAGAGAGAGAGAGTCAGAGAGAGGGAGGGAGAAAGAGAGAGGGAGAGAGAGTATAGTATCAAAACCTCTGTTTGTATCTGCTGTAGCTGAATCTTTTTACCAAGTCAAATCTCCAGAGCACTGCACAGCATTTAAAATGAATAGGCCGGATACAGATTAACATGCAGGGCTGCTCTCCGGAATGAATAGAGCCCTTTGATTAGGGACCAGAAGTAAATGCCAGTTTTAGACCGAAGCTTTGAAAAAAAAAAAAAAAACACAACACAGAGAAATATCAGTGCCAGAGGAATGCTCGCAGTGTTGGTACAAGACAGACTTTTGATGAGTCATTGCAATGCAAACAAAGATGGCAGAAATACCGTACACTATGCTGATGAAATGCTTAGTGGTGCCACGGCAACTGAGACAGGTTTTAAATTTATAGTGCAGTTTTGCATATGAATTAGGCTCAAAACTGCCTCCTCTGCCATCCAGCACATCCGAGAGTGTCAAAGCATTTAAACTATTTCAAACAGTCTGCAGAGCTGGCAAGGCTGCTCCTTAACTCCTCAAGGCTTGGGAGAGGAGAGATTGAGCCGGGAACATCAGTTTTTGGGGCAATGTCCAGAGAAAAAGACCCTTCTCCCTTCCCTGGAGTGAGGTGGAATGCTGCACCTTGTTTCAGGATTACCCTGCAACATTTTAAATGTCCAGTGTCCATGTGCTAACACAGCCCTATAGTACTTGTTTCTAGTAGAATGGAAGGGGGAGGGGGAGGAGGGTCTCAAAAGGTGTAAAGATTCCATGTATACAAATTTGGAAGAAGTTTCATATGTTTTTGGAAGTAAAAAACAAAAAAAAACAAAACACAAATCTTTTTTTTTTTTTTTTAGTAAACAGTTTCTGCCCTCTGGTTTCTGAACGTGACCCTCATAAAGGAAATTTAAACAGAGTTCTAGGTGGCGTTCTGGTCTATCCAGGTGTACACAAGACAGTGTTAAAGGATTCCTTTAAGTGGAGGGAGAAAAAAAAAATTATTTGATATCAAGGATCGTCTTCTCCTATTCTGCACTCACATGTGAAGGCAGATTTTAGAAAGAACATAAACGATGAAAGGGAGACATCCAAGCTGGGTCATGTACAAATTCCAGCTGTATTTCAGAAAAAGACCTGCCAATGTAGAACCTTATTTAAAATATGGGGTCCTTTAACTAAGGCACCCTAACCAATGGACGCATTAGCATTTAGCACGCCTTAGTAAAATGACCCCCTATATGCAGGGATGGACATGATTGCACTAGACATGTAAAGCAGCAGAACCCATGTTGCAACTGTCAACATCTATATTATCAACGGAGACCACTCACCTATATGCACATCTATGGATCAGCACTTAACATAAGAATCCATCAGAATAGCCAAAACTTCACGGTAAAAATCGATGGGCCGCTGTCACAGCCGTTTATTGTAGCAATTTCAAAAAAGGGAGTCATTCTAAAAAAATTATTTTTTTAAAAACACGCAAGCGAATGGAGATTGGCGGAGAGTAGCGAAGATTCGCTAAATTTACATGAGATGAGCCACTGGTGATTAGTCATCGGCACAAGTGCAGAATACGCCACAAAAGAGGCGTAGATGTGCACATGTGATGGGAAAAGCAACGCCATAAGCACACATTAGCGTGTGCATGCCTTATTTGAGCATAATATATGCTCATGCCATAGGCGCGCGACACGTGGCTATAGCTGTTGGGCGTTTGTTTTGCAAAAATAAAAGCTACTATAATTCATGTAAATCTTGTAATTTGTGTTTGTCAAATTTTATCATGAACCACAGCCAGAAACGTATAAGACATGGCTCAAGAAGCATGTTTTTGTCCTCCCCCCAGAAGACTATAATCTATTTGAATCTAATTTTTATTTTGTTTCATTAGTCACAGTAAAAAACAAACAAAACAAAAACCCACATGCCAGAGATGTGCTTTTTTGACAGTGCTTGCACAGTACTGGCACCCCCAGACCAATTGCTGATTTTAGCTCACCAAAAGCCAACGCCGTGCTTGGAGAATCACTCGGCGATGTTAAAAACCCACCAGAATGCTTGTTTAAAGATTAATGAGGCTATTTGCAGGGCAGAATCAGAGACTACTAGGAAGTTTGGAAAGACCACGGTAAGCCATTTTGATAATCTGCCGCTAAAATACATGCATGCTACATTGACTGGAACCAGTTTAGCGACCGCATAAAGGCAACCTTAAGTTTTGATAATCTGGCCCTGGGTTCGATCAAATGTCCATCTAGCCTAGTACGTATCTTGTTTCCACAGTGGCTAATCCAGGTCACAAGTATCTGTCAGAAACCCAAAGAGTAGCAAGATTCCATCCTACCAATCCCAGGGCAAGCAGTGACTTCCCGCATGTCTGTCTCAGCGGAGACTATGGACTTTTCTTCCAGGAACTTGTCCAAACCTTATTTAAATCCAGACAAGCTAACTACTGTTACCACTTTCTCCAGCAACTTGTTCCAGAGCTTAACTAGTCATTGAGTACAAAAGTATTTCCTCCTATTTGTTCTGGAATACCAACATATAAGCATAAGTGCCAATATTTAAGGCGTATATGTTTGCCATTTTAGGAATCTACACATCTGCACTTTCCCCAATTAGTGCCAAATGATTATGGGATCTGTAACTATCAATTTCAGGATGAAAAACCACTGGGGGATTAAGCTGGTGACTTTTCCTAATCCCTCCCATAGAGTACTGCCCAAAACAAGCACTTATTTAAAATGGAGATGTCTCTGGGAGCATCTGTAAATCCTAATGCTGATCTAAGGCACAGGTAGTGCTTCTCAATCCAGTCTTTGAAGCACATCTAGTCCCATCAGGTTTTTAGGATATCGACAATGAATATGCATGAGATAGATTTATATACCAAGGAGGCAATCCATGCAAATCTATCTCATGCATATTTGTTGTCGATATCCTGAAAACCTGATGGGACTGGGTATACCTCAAGGACTAGATTAAAAGCACTGATCTAAGGGGGTCACAAACATGCATTCCCCTTCCAAAATAGGGAATACATACACATTTTTTGGCCACACTCTAGCCCACGTATTTAGGGTGACCAGGTTACCCATTCCAGAAGGGAAACTTTTTGGCCAATCCTGGTTTTAAAATTACGATATTTGCAGGGGTTCCATTCCAGGAACCCCCGCGAATCGTGAAAAACCACGAATATGTTTTTTCAATGGAGGAGACTGGAGAGGGCAGCGGGAGAGGCAGGAGAGAGCAGCCGGAGCGCCGGCGAGTGCAGGAAATCACTCGCTGTATGCTCCGACCGCCCCTTCCTGCACTAAGTCGGGCCTTACCAATCAGGAGCTGCGTGTCAAAGCAGCTCCTGACTGGATAAGGCCCAACTTAGTGCAGGAAGAGGCGGTCGGAGCATACAGTGAGTGATTTCCTGCACTCGCCGGCGCTCCGGCTGCTCTCTCCTGCTGCCCTCTACTTGTCGGCGGTTCGTAGTCGGAAAATACCGTGAATGACCGGGACTGCGAACCGCCGTCTGCGAATGACCGGGGGAACATTGTATTTGTAGTCCATGATTCTATCCATTGAAATCAGTGCTGCAGATCCCATAATGCACCAGGATGAAGCTGGCAGAAATCCAGGACTGGCCAAAAAGTCTCACCTTCTGGAATGGGTAACCTGGTCGCCCTACACATACTCTAGATTTATACATGTAAATTCTGACTTTCTAATATCAGCTTTCATACGTTTGACAGAGACATGTAGATGCCAGCATTTCCACATGGAAACTGCAATTTAGCTTCTGAAATAACCATCTTACTGTTTTGAAAGGCAACTGCTTCATATGTAAGCCAAGAATTGTGTGGATTCCAATTTTAAAAGCAGACTGCATTTACTCAACTAAATTCCCTGTACAAAAGAACTACATGGACTTCTTTTCCCATCTTGCTACAACACTTTTCACATAATGCCAATTATTTAAAAATTCTTATATCCCAACTCTCTCCAAACCTAGGTGGCAAACAAACAAACATAATTCAAATAAATATAATAGATAAATTTTAAAAAATAGACAGTACATCATCATAATGCTTGTCTGGGACCATGATAACAAATGTAAACAGAATTAACTAACTGAGCCATGTTCCAATATTGTCACTGCAGTATGAACATTGAAGGCCTTAGATTAGATATTCTAGGAATATCAGAAGATTATCTTCTGGAACAAAAGGCCTGAGCCAATGAGGCCTGTCGTGGACAAGGCCATGGATTCAATCCTCACTATTGCTGGGTCCATTCAGGGCTGGTTTTAAGAAGGGAGGTGGGTCAAAGACAAAAACATAAGAACATAGGAAAGTTTCCCTACAGGGTAAGACCAACGTTCGTCTAGTCCAGTATCCTGCTCTGTTTCCCTGAAAATAAGACCTATCCTGAAAATAAGCCCTAGAATGATTTTGAAAGATGCTGCCGTCGCTGCTGTTTTTGGAGGCTTTGGAGTGGAGGTAAATCAGTCTCATGGTGGGAGGGTCAGTGGGGTTCTGCTGCACAAGGGGATGGGAGGGATAGAAAGATGCTGCACATGGGGGGGGGGGGAGAGAAAGAAGAGAGGAAGAACTGGGGTGGAGGAGAGGAAGGGAGAGATGATTGTGTACATGAAAAAATAAGACATCCCCCGAAAATAAGCCCTAATGCATTTTTTTGACCCAAAATGAATATAAGACACTGTCTTATTTTCAGGGGAATATGGAATTTCCCATTGTGGCTAGTCTAGCTCACTAATACCTGGTTAAGTCCCAAAAATTGCAAAGATTCTATGCTAATTATTCCCAAGCAGTGGCTTTCCCCTGGTCTACCCTCATAGTGGTTTACAGAACTTTTCCTCTAGGAATATGTCCAAATCTTTTTTTAAACCCAGTTACATTAACTGCTTTTAACACTTGCTCCAACAATGACTTCCAGAGCTTAACTATACAGCGAGGAGTAAAAATATTTTTTTTCCTGTTTGTCTTAAATGTGCCACTATGAAACTTCATAGCGTGTCCTCTAGTCTTTTTACTTTTCAAAGATAAGTGATGTTGCTGAAGCAGGATTTCAACTCACCTATCCCTTCACTGCATATTTCTTGTCTTGGGCTCCAAGTCCTGTTAAGTAATAGTGGGATCTATACTGGCCTGATTGTTTTCCCTCCCCAATCCGTCTCCCTCCCCCCACACCCCAAACCACACCTCTCGCCTAATAACCAGACAACACTCTTCTTGGTATAAATAGCCGCAGCTCTGTTTATTAACAACCAATTAATTTATCACACTCGCATAACAAAAACTGTTTTCCTGAGCTATAAAGTAAACCATAACCAATAATATTCAGCCCCCGATCCTGCCATGCTAACAAGGGTCTGGAGGGTGGCATATCCCTACATGCCCCGTTAACTTGAGACACCAGAACCCCGGGCACAGCTCCCCGCTGATCTCCTGATGAACCCGAGCAGCCAGTAGCTCGGGATAACCGCAAATCCGAGCCACACCTCAACAGCCTACCTCAGTGGTTCCCAACCCTGTCCTGGAGGACCACCAGGCCAGTCGGGTTTTCAGGATAGCCCTAATGAATATGCAAAGAGCAGGTTTGTATGCCTGGCACCTCCATTATATGCAGATCTCTCTCATGCATATTCATTAGGGCTATCCTGAAAACCCAAGTGGCCTGGTGGTCCTCCAGGACATGGTTGGGAACCACTGACCTACCTAACTGAAAGGGTGGGTGGGTGGGAACAATCCGCCTCAGAGGACCCAGGAAGATGACCTCCGAGGTCCTCCGAGGTCTCAGCTTTATAAACTCTGCCCGGCTGTTAGCCTCACGCCCCTCCATCTATCGTGAGGCCACTCAGCGGTGGGACAAACCAGCCGACTGCTTAGCTGCCTCCTCTCCTCCCTGCTCCCGCCTACTCGAGCTGAGCGCTCGTCCCAAAGGTGACAATGCGGGCCCTCCATCTCCAGCATTACAGCCACCGATCGAGACGAAGGCCCTCGGGCTCTCCTTGACTAAAAATAATAGGCAATAGCAGATAAAGACCAATATGGCCCACCTGGAAGGCTCAATAATTTGGTTATGTAAGTATGATTCTGTGTAGGTAACCTCCAGGGTTTAATTTGTATAGAAAAAGGAAGTGGAACAATGGAGAATTGAGAGAGGGCAGGTGAAACAAGCCCAGGAGCAACAGGAGAAAAAGAGCAGGATTGATTTATTTATGTATTTATTTAATTCGCTTTCCATCCCGTTTTCCCTATAGAGCTCAGAACGGGTTACAGGTTAAACATGCTTATATACAGCTACAGTTTTATGCTGCTTATCCTAGGAACATGCAGTGGATTTCCCTCAAGTCAAGATGGCGTATGGCCTTTTGTTTTAGGAAATTGCCCAAACATTTTTTTTAAATCCTGCTAAGCTAACTGCTTTCACCATATTCTCCAATTACGAATTCCAGAGTTTAAAAACACACGTTGAGTGAAGAAATATTTTCTTCAGTTTGTTTTAAATCTACTACTTAGCAGCTTCATCGCATGCCCCCTAGTCCTAGTAGTTTGGCAAAGAGTAAGCAAGCGATTCACATCTACCCTTTCCACTCCACTTGAGTTACAGTGCTCAAAGGTGGCTTAGCAAACCCCAAGACCCTTTAGTGTCCGCAGCTTTCTCAATCCAAGCAAACAGCTTGCCGCCTTCCATTTCCACTCAAAAGCCTACACTCCCCCAACCCAGCTTCCATATCCGGGCTGCAGGAAGCCCCCTCTCCTCTCCCCACAAAAAGCCTAATCCACTCTGGAGCTGAGAGAACTTACCAAGGCCAGCAGCAGCACGAGCAGCATGTACAGCGGCAGCTTCATCCTTCCAGGTGGCCAGTGAAGGTTGTAAGGAAAAGTGCAGGGGCTCATGTACAAGCAGTGACTTTTCTCTGCTCTGCTCCAGGCTCACCCCTCCCCTCCTTTTTCCTAGGGTTGTCAGATTTCAACTATGAAAAAAAGAGAACTGTTGGTCCTGCTCTGTTCTGCCCCCAGCTCTGCCTCATTTCACCCCCATTCTGCTCCCACATGAACCTCCCTGAGCTTGGAACCGAGTCTGTGCATGTGTGGACATCAACACGATGACTTCATTTACATGCGTGCATGCATATGATGTCATTGCGTTGACGTCCATACATGCACAGATGCCCTCCAGACACAGGTCGGGGACTTCCAAAACTCAGACAAACTGTTGGATTTTGGAAATCCCTCCGGGCACTCGGACAGTCCTCTAAAAAGAGAGCATGTCCGGGTTTTCCCAGATGTCTGATAACCCTACACTTTCCTCCAGGATTCCTGGAAGTGAGGTGGTTGGAGCAGAACACTGAAAAGAAGTAGCAGAGTTGCATTCCTTCCCCCACTCAAGACATACTGTCTTCTCTGAGGGAAAAAAGTTATTTCCCTGTACCTTCTCAGGCAACGTCCTCCATATCAACAGCCCATGTATGAGCAGGCAAGTATAATATTCCTTCAAATGCATCCTCAAGCTTACTAAAAAGAGGACCTCTAGGGGGTGCCAACTTTTTGAAAGAGAGAGACCTGAACATGGAAGGGGAGATGCCATACTTTGTTGCCTTCTTTTTCCCTTTTCCCCAGCAGCCACTGTCCCTACCTCTTTTTCCATAGTTCCTTCTCTTCATCCCTAGCATCCACTAACTTATCTTTCTTCCACCTGAACCCCAACATCTATCTTTGTGCTCTCCTATCTTCACCTTCCCCTGCATATGCCCATGTTTCTGTCCCTCCCCCAACAATATCTGCCCTTCTTCTCCTTCTCCTACCACCAATGCTGTCCTCTCATCCCATGTATCAGGCTCATCACCAAGCCCCCAGATCACATTTCCCACCTGCACCTAGTCCCTTTTACCCACTTTACGCACTTCACCTATATACCCAGCACTACTAAATCCACTGCAGAGAAGGGAGTTCCTTTCTTTGCTCAATCCACTCTAGCTGTAAGCACCATACAGGAGCTGAAAGTAGAGAACAAATATTTCCTGTACCACACATGAAGCAGGAAGTAGATTCTCTCTGTGCAGAGTTGGCAGCCAGAGCAGCTGGAATGAAGAAATAAGCTTTTACTCTGCAGCTGATTTAGTGGTACCAGTCCCGGAAGGTAGTAGAAAGGTGCAGCTGGCACAAGTTTTGGTGCAGCCAAGAGGTTGGTGCACCACAATATGAAAAGGATGGTCCATCCCAAAGAGTGTCATTCATTACCACAATTACAGATTTTCCAGCTGCACATCTGGAGCATAAATTTGGAAAGACATGCTTCTATGACATGTTTCTATGACAATGATTCTCAACCTTCTTCCAGTTAGGACACAGAGAAGCAATGCTCATATATGTGACACACTGCTTATACAACCCTCAGGGACCTTTGGTCTGACACAGTATAGCAGTTTTTACAAGTCAAAGATAAACATGCTCTGCATCCGCAAAAGTCCAACCTCCTCCCCCCCCCCCCAACAAGTGAAGATCTTAACTATATTTCTCCATGGAAGCCACAATACAATTATTCCGATTTTCATATCAATGGAGCAATAGCAAAATAAATCTCTCTACCAGGCGCATTGTGAAATGGAAACCCTAAAGAAAATCCACACAACATACATTTAGCAAACATATTATACAACAGTAGCACTAATACTATGATTCAAACAGCAAGAACCTTACCTACCGCGTTTCCCCGAAAATAAGACCTACCCCGAAAATAAGCCCTAGCATGATTTTTAAAGATGGTCCTAATATAAGCCCAACCTCAAAAATAATCCCTAGTTAAGATCGGCCCCTGAAGCCACCCCAACACTGCCCAATTTGCCAATCATCTCTCCCTTCCTCTCCTCCATCCCAATTCTTCCTCTTTCCTTTCTCTTACCCCCCCCCCACCCGTGCAGCATCTTTCCTTGCTTCTCACCCATCCCCTTGTGCAGCAGCTCCGAGGCCTCCAAAAAGATCAGCAGCGCTCTGAACGGCCCTTCCCTCTGCAGCGTTTTACTATCCCTCCCTCCCATCCCTCTGTGCAGCGGAACCCCACCTGACATACCTTCAACTCCAAAGCTTCCAAGACAGCAGCTCTGAATGGGCTGCTTCGCAGCTTTCCCTGCCAGGGCCTTCTTTCTGCCGCATCACTGATGATGTCATCATCAGAGATTTAGGATCGCAAAAATCTGGAAACATTTCCCCCTACACTGTGCAAAATATAAACACTGCAGATATTAAGGATGGTGTTAGGGAGGTACAACTTTCTGGCCAGAAAGGGTCCCAAACATGTCTGAAAAAATGCATAACCTGGCAGCAGGCTTTGGGGTCCCCTCTCAAATTTATGCCCCGGGCCCCAGCACTAACCCCCCACCAATAACACCAGGAGATAAAGACTTGAATGGTCCATCCAGTGTGCCCAAAAGTCACATCAGGAATTTAACACCACAATCAAACCTACAACGTTAACTCATCCAATGTAGAAATCAACAATGATTGTGCACTATGATATTTACAAAAAACATATCGGTGAATATTCAGTACATCACATGTCTGTAGATGATTATCTAATTGATTACAAACCTCTTACTTTGAGAAGAATCACTAGAGGGAATGAGGGACTCAGCTGAAACCAAAGTTTTTCTCTTTGTCTGGCTTTCTCCATCAGTGAAATTTTAACAAACCAGTTCCTGTAAATGAGCCCTGGAAAGCTACTATGAGCAGAAAGGTCTATTTGGCAGGGTATACCTTAATCTCTCGGCAAAGTCTTATTGATTATCAGGCAGGTTTTGATGGCATGTGCACAGTCTCTTCAGAATCAAAGGTCAAATTTTTCCTTGTCCAAGCTTGAGGGTTACAAGAAAGGGAGGCAACCATATTCCAGAAAAAAACAAAACAAATTAAAATTGCTTGGCAGGCAAGAGCAGTAGACTTCACCATACTGATCTTTATTGCCATCATGTACTACCGTGTTTCCCCGAAAATAAGACAGTCATATATTAATTTTGGGTCCAAAAAACGCACTAGGTCTTATTTTTTTCTTGTACAATGATCATCTCTCCCTTCCTCTCCTCCATCCCAATTCTTCTTCTTTCCTTTCTTTCCCCCACATGTGCAGCATCTTTCCTCCCCTCTCACCCATTCCCTTGTGCCTTCCCTCTGCAGCATCTTTCAATCCCTCCCTCCCATCCCCCTGTGCAGCAGAACCCTTGCACTGTGTACAGCATCTTTCTATCCCTCCCATCCCTCGTGCAGCAGAACCCTTGCCCTTCTGTGCAGCTGCAGCAGAACCCTTGAGCAGCCCCCCGCCACGCAGCCAAACCTCCGCTGACCATCCCATCCTTCCATCCGAACCCCACCGACTGCGACACCTACATACCTCCCTCCACAGAACAGCATTGGCAGTACTCTAAACAGGCTGCTTCATGGCCTTCTCCCATCGGGGCCTTCTATGTGCCGCGTTGCTGATGACATCATCAGTGATGCAGCAGAGTGAATGCCCCATGCAGGAGAAGGCTATGAAGCAGCCTGTTTAGCGTGCTGCCGACGCTGCTCTGTGGAGAGAGAGTTGGCAGGGTTCAGACGGGAGGGAGAGATGGAAGGATGGGTTTCAGCTGCGGGGTGGGGGGCGGAGAGAAGTGCTGCTGCCAGCGAATCCAGGGATTAGGATTTCGGGGGAAATATGGTATGTCAATTTGTTAAATCTGAAGGATACTATGAAAACTAATGCAATTGCATTTAACTTAAAAAATAGAGACTAAGAAAAATGAGACAATTATGAAAAAAAACCCACCTTAAAAAGAGAAAATAAAGATTTGCATGAGTTATGGAAACTTTAAATATACCATCCTGGAAACCCAAACCAAATATATTCTGCACATCTAAAAAGGTCAAAAGGAAGACCAAATGACTGTCAGCATGGTTAATGGGTATAGTGAAAGACGCTATTAAAGCCAAAAGGGCATCTTTGAAAAATAGTAAGCAGGTCCAAATGAAGACAGTCAAGAAGAGCATTAACATTGACAAGTTAGATGTAAAGCAATAATATAAGGCAAGCTAAAAGAAATCTGAAAAGAAGCCATAAAGTCAAAAACTTGTAATAAAAATTTTTGCAAATTCATTTGAAACAAGAAGCCTATAAGGAGTCATTTGGACATAGATGACCTAGGATAAATCAGGCAATCAAGCAGGATAAGATTAAAGCAGAAAACCTAAAATTCTTTCCTTTGATCTTTATTGAAGAGGATATTGGGGAGACATCCATGTCAGAAAAATTCTTTGATGGTAATGACTCAGAGGAACTGAAGCAAAACATGATGAATATGGAAAATGTAATAGAGCAAACTGATAACCTAAAAAGTACCAAATCACCAGGACTGGATGGTATGCAATCCAGAGTTCTAAAACTCAAAATGAAATTGCAGACTTAATCTTTAACCTATCATTAAAAAGTACCCGACGATTGGAAAGTAATGCCATTTTTTAAGCAATCCAGGGGTGATCTGGGAAACTATAGATTGTTTTTTGGTTTTTTTTTAACTTTCCTTTATTGATATTTTGAACTTGACAATGTATACATTTGAAAAATCAAAAAAAGCTGTATGAAAATACATTATTAACATCAGAATTACAATAAAGATTTTAAATCCCTTCTTAACCTATAACAGTAATGATGTATATTATACTATCAATATTATAAAATATTATGAAATTTATTCCTCTAAATAAATAATGCACCCCCAACCCCCAATCCACCCTGGATGTGCAAAGGAATCTAACATAAAGAAAAAGGAATCACTAATTATAATGTGACAAAATTAGTTAATGGACCCCAAATCCCCTTAAAGGATTTAATAAACCCTAGACGTTCTGCAATAATCTTTTCATATTTATATGTTGCACATACAGTTGCCCACCAAAAACTAAAATTAATCCTATCATGATGTTTCCAATTAGATGTGATCATTTGAACCCCTATTCCTGATAAGATCATGAAAAGGCGACTATTATTTTTATCCAAAGTGGGTTTATCATGAAGAATCGTTCCAGAAATTATTGCTTCATATGTCAAAGGAATAGAGGATTGAAGAATATTGTTAATTTGCCCCCAAATTGACTTCCAAAAGCCAAGTATCAATGGACAAAAAAAACAAAAGATGATCCAAAGATTGTTGAGTTTGATATTGATGCTGAGTAATATGGTTCAGGTTGAAAATGGTGGCCCTGACCCCCTAGTGGTAGTTTTGTGGTGAATCTGCCAATAACATAACATAACAATTTACTTGTATACTGCAGCTACCTCTCAGTTCAGCACGGTTGACAAAGTAATAAGTTGCCATACATTCACAGTGAATTATAATCCCAAATTTAAAAAAATGTATCAAATAAAAATGTTTTTAACAATTTTCTAAATGCCAGATATGGTATCAGATTACCATTTTGTCCCATTCACCTGCCTGATCCGATAGAATTATGTTAAAGAATTGTTTGTATACACAACCCCTTGCATAAAGAAAAGCAAATAACCTTGAGTCCTGAATAGAGCACATTCTATTGACAAATTCAAAATGATCAAGAAGATAACTAGGTACAAGGCCATTCAGTGTCTTGAAACAGATACAGCCAAGTTTGAACAATATTCCTTTCTTCTATTGGTAGCCAGTGCAATATATGATAATATTTCATCACATGATCAATTTTTTTTTCAAATTAAATATTAATCGGATAGCAGTATTCTGGATGATCTGCATCCTCTTAATTATTATTATTATTATTTTTTTGCATATACAGAAATAAACAATGTTGCAATAGTCCAAAATAGAGAATGTCACAGGGACAAATTTTTCCCCGCCCCATGGGAACTCATTTTCACATCTTGTCCCTGTGAGTTCTTTTCCTGTCCCTGCCCTATTCCTGCAAGCTCCGTCCTCATCTGCACAAGCCGCAACACTTTAAAATCATAAGTGTTCAAGGCTTGTGCGGTTAAGGCAAAGCTTACAGGAATTGGGCAGAGACAAGGACAGTGACAAAACTCACAGGAATGGGACGGGGAAAAATTTGTCCCCATGTCATTCTCTACACTGCACCACTCTAGAAATCAAAATGTAGTAAAAGTGAGCCAAGTTAAGGACAGTCAAGCCATTGTGACATCACTGATGAGGTTGGCTCTTAGGCATTGGTGGAATGAGGCATTATGATGTCACAATACCAGATCTGGTCTAGTTATCAGAGGCTGAAATTTTTCACACTATTTATTTATTCAATTTTCCATACTGTTCTCCCAAGTAGAGAATGACACGGGGACAAATTTTTCCTTGTCCCTGCAGGAACTCATTTTTCCGTCCCATCCCCGCAAGTTCTTTTCCAGTCCCTGTCCCATTCCTGCAAGCTCCGTCCTCATCTGCACAAGCCTCAAACACTATTTTATACCCGTGGGTTCTCTGTCCTGTTGGTCTTTTTGGTGTTGGCAAGTATAATAAGACCAGAGTTATCTTGGCCTAATTTACCAGCACCTAATATCAATGCCTACTGGTGCTTAAGGCAATCCATGCCCAAACTATACCCCCCAAACCACACCCACTTTTCAGGTAGGCTTGGAAAGGCACCTCGGTGTAGATGCATACATGGCGCCTACCGAGTTATGCACTCATTTGATAATTTTTTAAAAAAATTTCAATTGGTTTTTAATGGTGCTTTCAATGACTGTGCTAATTAAGCCAATTACAAAAGAATTAAGGGGCAAATTCTGTTAGGCACCTACTTAGGCACTGTTCAGCGCGATTCAAGTAAAATTGGGTGCTGTTTAATGAATCACGCTGAGCGGAACCTATTTTGGAGGCGCCCAAGAAATAGGCCAGCTCTAGACACAACTAAGACACAAAGGTGCGCTAGCGTTTTTAGCACACGCACCAGATTAGCGCATGCTATAGCGCGTGCTGGACGAAAAACTACCGCCTGCTCATAAGGAGGTGGTAGTGGCTAGCGCGCGTGGCATTTTAGATTGCACTATTCCGTGCGTTAAGGCCCTAACGCACCTTTGTAAAAGGAGCCCTAAAAGTTAGGCGCCTAGCTGAATGCTTAGTCACGCTTATGAGCAGCGATTCTGCAACAAGGCACCTAACATGTAGCTACACCCACGTCTAAGGTGCATAGCGCCTATTTTTTTGAAGGCCGCCTAAATTTTTAGAGGCGCTGTGTTGCAGAATTTGATAGGCGCCTAAGTTTCAATTATTGCTGATTAAAAAGCTTAATTGAACTTGTTACTCGATTTAGATAGGCACCTCCAAAATAAGTTTCTAACATTAGGCGCTGGTTACAGAATTTGGGCCCAAGTTTGGCGCCTAACTCCATAGGCACACCAATCTAGGCACCTACTAGCAAGCGCCATTTATAGAATCAGGGCCTAAGTGTTTCAAGTTTCAAGTTTATTAGGCTTCTTGATTAATCGCTTAATCAAACTTCTAAGCGATGTACATTTTAAAATTTACATTTGTTGGGTGACAATACAATAATGAAAAAAACTTAAGAGGACAAAATTACACTCAATTTAAAATATTCATAACATTAGGTGAGGAGGAATGAAATACAATTCTTTAAAGTAAAGAGAAGACATTAAGGGAAAATATAAGAGGATAACAAATAAAAAATATAATAAAATAGAGTAGGGTAGTAAGATAATAAAATTAGTTTGCAAAGGCATCCTTGAAGAGAAATGTTTTTAAGTTACTTTTAAATTTTCCAAATTCCTTCTCCTCCCTTAAAGATATAGGGAGAGCATTCCAAGTCTGCGGTGCAGTACATGAAAAAATAAATTGTCGTCTAGTATTTATAATTTTCAACGAAGGAATAGACAATAAATTTTGTTCATTAGATCTTAAAATTCTCTTTGCAGAATATGGAATTAGTAACTTAAATAAGAAAGCGGGGGTCATATTATAAAGGGTTTTGAAGGTAATTATACAAAGTTTATACGTTATTCTATGAATAACTGGAAGCCAGTGTGCATTTTGAAGAAGAGGTGTTACATGATCAAACTCCTCAATTTTAGCCAGGTCATCATTGGAGTAATTGAAGGGGCAACTGTTTTTTTCAGTGACTCAGAAAAGTTAAAATTGGACATCAGATATTTGGCTGCTCAAACGGTGTCTGTTGTATGAGTGATTTTGAGAAATCCAGCACTTACATATGTGTACAGTCCGTGGCAGTTTTCACAATATGAAGAAAAACAGAAGAGCAAAAACCTCAGCAAAATTAGTCATTATAGTTATTATATCATAACCAATAAAGATGTCTGCTCAATTTTGGCTTCCTCAGACATCCTTTATGCTGTTGGTAGACTGTTGTCTCTGCTGTTGCTCTTACATAGTTTTCACAACCTACACATGCACACACCAGCACTTGCAAATACCATTCACAAAGTAGTGCCATTAATGTTTTCCTGTAAAAAGGCTGCTCATGAAATACATCAAACCTCCATGATATCCATACTCACTGCACGATATATATATATATATGTTATAAAAAATTCACATACTTGATCCTGACCTGTCACTGCCATTTTTGCAAGAAACCATTTTTAGCCACGTGGATTTGGGAATGCCAACACTTTCCTGTGGTGATGACCAACAAGTAATGGATTTGTTTTTGGGGGGCTCCTTCCAGGTAATTAATTATAACTTGAACTGGCCATTGTTGGATATAGGATGCTGTGCTTGATGGATTTTACGACCATAAGAATTGCCATATTGGGATCAGACTGAAGGTCCATCAAGCCCAGTATCCTGTTTCCAACAGTGGCCAAACAAAGTCCAAATACCTAGTTAAACAGTAGTAAAACAGATTTTTATGCTACTTATCCTAGGAATAAGCAGTGGATTTCCCCAAGCCTTCTCAATAATGGCCTATGGACTTCTCATTTAGGAAATTATCCAAACCTTTTTTTAACCCCCGCTAAGCTAACTGATTTTGCCACATTCTCTTGCAACAAATTCCAGAGTTGGGTGAAAAAATATTTTCTCCGGTTTGTTTTAAATCTATTACTTAGCAGCTTCATTGAATGTCCCCTGGTTCTAGAATTTTTTAAAAGAGTGAACAAGCGATTCACATCTACCCTTTTCACTCCACTCAGTATTTGATAGACCTCTATCATATCACCCTGAGCTGTCTCTTCTTCAAGCTGAAGAGCCCTAACCACTTTAGCCTTTCCTCATAGGGAAGTCATCTCATCCCTTTATTATTTTTGCCCTTTTTCGTACCTTTTCTTATTCCACTATATATTTTTTTGAGATATTGTAACCAGAACTGCACACAATAGCTAAGAAGAAGGAAGATTTAAATTAAGTCAATAATTTAAAAAGTGGGGTAGGGTTGGGCAGACTGGATGGACCATTCGGGTCGTTATCTGCCGTCATTTACTATGCTACAATATTTGAGATGCGGCCGTACCATAGATTGACACAAGGGCATTATAACATTTTCATCTTTGTTTTCCATGCCTTTCCTGATAATTCCTAACATTCTATTTGCTTTCTTAGCAGCTGCCGCGCATTGAGTTGAGGGTTTCAACATATCCTCAGCAATGATACCTAGACCCTTTTCCTGGGCATTGAC
Organism: Geotrypetes seraphini; assembly: GCF_902459505.1. NCBI lineage: Eukaryota > Metazoa > Chordata > Amphibia > Gymnophiona > Dermophiidae > Geotrypetes > Geotrypetes seraphini. The sequence goes on along the minus strand of NC_047093.1, from coordinate 63,509,853 downwards.
TCCTATTACAGAACCCAGCATTACATAGCTATAGTTCTTGTTCCTCTTTCCCACATGCATCACTTTGCACTTGCTCACATTAAATGTCATCTGCCATTTTGACGACTAATCTTCCAGTCTCACAAGGTCCTCTTGCAATTTTTCATAATCTTCTTGTGATTTAACAACTTTGTGTCATCAGCAAATTTAATTATCTCACTAGTTATTCTCATCTCTAGATCATTGATAAATATGTTATATAGACCCTCCTTCCCCCCCAAAAAATTTGAACAGCAAAGCCTCTTCCACAGCAGACTATAACAAAGTACCAAAACCAGAGAGAGTGCAATTCACCTTCATACCAGCAGATAATGACAAATATCAACCTAGGAGTATAATCACACACTACAGTTTCTCTTCGGATCAAATCAGCTCGTAGAACAGGGGTGGGCAACTCTGGTCCTCGAGGGCCGGAATCCAGTCGGGTTTTCAGGATTTCCCCTATGAATATGCAATGAGATCTATTTGTATGCACTGCTTTCAATGCATATTCATTGGGGAAATCCTGACTGGATTCCAGCCTTTAAGGACCAGAGTTGCCTTCCATTGTCCTAGAACAGTGGTTCTCAACCCTATCCTGGGGAACTCCCAGCCAGTTGGGTTTTCAAAATATCCCTAATGAATATGCATAAGACATATTTGCATGCCTGCCTCCTCCATTATATGGAAATATCTCTCATGCATATTAATTAGGGATGTCCTGAAAACCCAACTGGCTGGGGGGTCCCCTAGAACATCATTTCCAACCTCTTTTCGGCTATGACCCAAGTTTAGAGTTTGGACAGTGACCTTAGGATATTGTGTACAATATGGGCTGGGGAGTTACAATAAGATTACTTTTCCTGCTTGGGCACCAGTTAACAAAAATATCTAAGTATCCCTGGCAAGTTAGTGGCAACCTGAGACCATTTACATTACTCTGCAAATATGCTAATGTGCTGTACATCATGTAAAAGATGTACTATCAATTTTCATGAATATTCAGTATGATAGTACAAGAAACACTGCCATTAACAGTTGCTTAAGTTTTTAGTTCAACTATTTAGTATGCAAATGTGTTATGTAATCTAATTATAACCGTTATGGAAAGGTTCTCTTTCATGGCAATGTACTTGGACCTGTGTTAATGACTGCTATTATTAACTCTATATTATTTTTATTAATTTAAGACCCTCTTTTACTAAGCCACGGTAGAGGTTTCTACAACAGCCCAGAGCGCTAAATGCTCCGACACTGCTCTGATCCTCATAGGAATTCTATGAGCATTGGAGCAGCGACAGAGCATTTAGCGTTCTAGGCCATGGTAGAAACCTCTATTGTGGCTTACTAAAAGGGGGGGGGGGAATTTATTTTGGTTATGAGCAAAGACCACACATTAAATGTGAAACATTTTTTGCTGTGTTTGTTGCTTGGCCTCATTTGGATCATATGTAGCACTTGAGTCCTGAGAACCTGTGGCGTGGGGATGTCTCACTTCCTAACCCTATTGAGGGGCACAAAATTATTCCTTATTTTCATGTGTCTGGATTTAGCTCATACCTTCTCAGTAGCAGCTCAAAGTGCATTACATTCATGTATACTAGGTATTATCCTGTAGTTACATTACATTAGAGATTTCTATTCCGCCATTACCTTGCGGTTCAAGGCGGATTACAAAAGATTTAAGGTTAGTCTGTTACAAGAAGAGAACAGTGGTCTGTTACAAGAAGAGATCAGTGGTCATGACTAGTGAAGGTAGAGAATGGAGCGGGTATTCTCAGGGAGTTAAGAAGAAGATAGGAGGAATGAGGTAATCGTGATGTTAAGACTTAATCAGGGATTTCTTGAAGAGTATGGTCTTTATTTGTTCTCTGAATAACCTGTAGTCCGTGGTCTTTATCAGCAGATTGGAGATTTGGTTATCCAGTTTCGCTGCTTGGGTGGCTAGGAAGCCGTCGTAAAGTTTTTTTCATTTAACTTCTTTGATTGGCGGGTGTGTGAATGGGGTGTGAGATTTTCTATGTCTGGTTGAGGTATTATGGATGAGTCGGTTGTTCAGGTAGGTTGGGCTGTCACCGTTTATGGTTTTAAATAACATAAAGTAAAATTTGAATAGTATTCTTTCCTGGATTGGGAGCCAGTGTGAGCTCATGAATGCTTCAGTAATGTGGTCGTGTTTCTTTAGGGAGTAGACGAGTCTTAGTGCTGTATTTTGGACTGTTTGCAGTTGTTTGATCAATGTTGCAGGGCAGGGGAGAAAGAGGATGTTGCAATAATCCAGTATACCTAGGATAAGGGATTGAACTATGAGCTGGAATTGTGTATTTGTCTTAGGTTCTTCATAACGGTGAAAGATTTCTGAATTGTTATGTTTATTTGTGATTGCATGGTGCAACATCTGTCTATTGTCACACCTATTAGTTTTAGGGTGTTTTGAATGGGGTAATTGATTGAGTTGATTTCTATGTTGGTAGTAGTTGGGGTTTTATTATTTTCGAGGAGGATGAATTTTGTTTTGTCTGGGTTGAGTTTCAGTTTGTGGTCTTCCATCCAGTTCGCTACTGTTTCCAGAGTTCGGTGTAGAGTGTCTGTTATGGTGGTCTTTGGTTGATCAAAAGGTATGAGGATGGTGAAGTCGTCTGCATAACTGTAGGAGGTTATGCCTAGTTTTTCCATGTACGTTCCAAGGGAGGCAGTATATAGGTTGAATAGAGTAGGAGATAGAGGGGATCCTTGTGGTACTCCACAGGGGTTGGACCAAGGTTCAGATTTTTCTTTATCTGATTTAACTCTGTATGTTCTGGATTTTAGGAAACCCTCAAACCATGAGAGTACATTGTCTGAGATACCTATTGTGTCTAAAATTTGCAGTAGTATATTATGGTCTACCAGGTCAAATGCTGTGGTTAGGTCCAGTTGTATGAGAAGCATTCTTTTTCCAGTGCTGAGGTGTTGTCTAACTGTGTCCATAAGGGAACCTAGTAATGTCTCTGTGCTGAAGTTGGTTCTGAAGCCAGATTGTGTGGGGTGAAGTATGTTATGATTTTCTAGGTAGGTGGTGAGGAGTTTAGCTACTAGTCCTTCTATTAGTTTGACGTACAGAGGGATTGAGGCGATGGGTCTATAGTTGGAAGGTTGGTCAGTTGGTCCTTTAGGGTTTTTAAGGATCGGGGTGATGATGATTTCACTGAGGTTAGTTGGGAAAAGGCTATCTGTGAGCATGTTTTGTATCCATTGAAGGAGTAGAGTACGGAATTTTGTACTGGACGTTGTTAGGAGATATGGTGGGCAGTGGTTGAGGTCACAGGATGCGTGGCTGTACTTTTTGTAGAGTTTGTTGAATTCGGGCCATTGTATATTGGGGAATTGGGACCAAGATCTGTCTGCGGCTATTGAATCTTTTTCAGTGGGGCATATTATGAATTCAATTAGGTGAGGTGGAGTGCAGTTGAGGGTAGGCTCTGGCATTTATGATTTTATTCTTGAAGTGTTTTGCTAAGAGGATGGCTGAGGGAGGGAGGGTGATGAGGGGTTTGGTGAGGGTTGTGAGGGGTTTGGTGTCTGTTAGTTGTTTTAATATTTGAAATAGTTAGACCACTCAGAAGCAGCAGAATCAGTGGCATAGTAAGAGGGGGTGCAGGGGGTGTGGTCCGCTCTGGGTGTGGTCTTCCTAAGGGTACGGCGACACCCCTCCTCCTCTCCACCCCCCTTTCCCACTTGCTCGCTCACCCACTCCTCTCCTTGCTGCGCGCGCCCCTTGCCTTCCCCCACACCCTTTTGGCGCTCTCTCTGATGTTACTTCCAGGATCTGCGCCCAGGAAGTGATGTCAAAGGGGAGCTGACACCAATGTGGGCAACATGCTGCTCATTCCAGAGAAGTTTCAAAGGTATGGGGGAAAGGGAAGGGGGATGCGCACAGTGGGGGGGGGGGGGCGCCACCACTCCAGACGCTGCTCATCCTTACTATACCGCTGAGCAGAACATCAGTTTGGATGGAGTGGTCAAACAACTAACCTCCAGTCCCACCCTAAGCTTTTTAGTTGCTGATGCAGTGTTGGGCAAAATCCTGGTGGGACCAAGGCATACCCCAATTGACTGTCAATGAGGCCACTAACAGAAGACTTCAAAAAGAATCCTGCATTAGAAGTACACGAAGCCTGTCATACACTAGAATTTTTTATTGATTTATTAGCCATCCTCCCAAAGGAGCTCAGAACAGGTTACAAATCAGGTACTCAAGCATTTTCCCTATCTGTCCCGGCAGGCTCACAGTCTTGTACCTGGGGTAGTGGAGGATTACGTGACTTGCCCAGGGTCACAAGGAGCAGCATGGGGGTTGAACCCATAACTTCAGGGTGCTGAGGCTATAGCTCTAATCCAGAGTGCACCAAACTTTTTAGCTCTGGCACTCTAAACGGAGCAAATGCTTATTGTGGCACATTATAATTAAATTATAAAATTGAAAACCAACAAAAAATTAAATCAGAGAGTTATTTATTTAAAGTTCTTTAAGCTACATATGTATGGGTAGTTGTAACAATGGTGAAACTAAAGTAGATGAAATTGAATCGCTAATCAATGCGATGGATGTGATTTGTTTTTGAGCACAAATTAACTTATTTTTCGTTCGATAAGACACACTTTTTTCCCCCCGGGTGGAAATAAGGATGCATCTTATGGAGCGAATACCACAACCTCCCCCCCCCCAGTACCTGTTTTTAATCGCGGCACAACCTTCGCCCCTTTCTTTACCTTCCCTCCTCGCGCTTTTCCCTGCCCTCTCCTCCGTTTCCTTGGAGACTATAAACCCAGCGTCTCCTGCTGCCACTGGAGCCCCCATCGAGGAGCCCCTGCAACGGCCCCGCAGCAGGATGAGGGACCTGTTCAATACCCGCATGCAGAACTGCTGGTGTGAGCTGCTGAAGGGGATGCGCACGAGGTTTGCCTGGAAGGTCAAATACGAACAGGACTATCCAAGAATAGGGGTTCCCGCCACCGTTGCTGCCCACAAACAATGCAAAGCCCCCAACATCATCATCAAGCACGGCCTGCCGAGATTGGAGTCACCCGGACGCAAGCCCCAGAGGAGAAGGCTAGGGCGGACCCTAAATCTCCCACTGAGTAGGTTGGCCTCCTGGGCAGCACTGCTTATTGGAGCTCAGAAGCTTAACAGGGACAAGCTTGGCTTGGATGGGGAACCTTCAGGAAAGACCAGGTGCTGTGGACTGGAGTGACTTTCAGTGACTCAAGGCGAGTTATATTTAGGTACAACAGGCGATTTCCTGTTCTCTGAGGGCTTATAATCTTGTTTGTATCTGAAGCAGTGGTAGGTTAAGTGATTTGCCAAAGTCACAAGGGGCAGTAGAGGGATTTTAGCCCTGGTTTCCAGGGTTCTCATCCTACTGTTCCAACCATTAGGTCTGTCTGAAGATCAGGGGAAAAAAGAAAGAAAAAGGCCAAACCTTTTGTTTTATTCTTCAAAGAAAAAGTCACAGGCAACATGGTGGAGTTGTGATCACCAACCTTCAGCACTCAAAAAAACAAAGAGAGGCTAGAAAGCACCAGCAAACAGTACCATGTCCCTGCCATTTGCCCGGGTAAATTGCTCTCCCTATAAATTGTTCTTGCTCAAAAAGTGTGCACATAGTAACATAGTACATGACAGCAGATAAAGATCTGATTGGTCCCATCCAGTCTGCCATAAGTGATACTCATTTAAAAAATACATACATGATTTGATTAACTTGTCTTTTCAATGATATTTCTGAGCCTTAGACTATAAAGTCTGGCATTGTCCTAGGTTCCAAATGCCGACGTTGCCGTCCAACCCACTCCAGCCTATCCAACCATCCCGTTTGTAGGACATCTACCGTAAAGTCTGCCCAACAACATCCTCCTGTTCCATATTAGTGGAGTTCCCATTGATGCCCACCCCAGCCCATCCTACACCGAGAATCACCATATATGGGACACAGACCGTTCAAGTCTGTCCAATACCGGCCTTAGTTCTTTAATTTACATCCTTCGTTTTCTAATTAGAGATCCTCTATTTTTATCCCACGCTTTTATGAATTCCATCACCGTTTTCCTCTCCACCACTTCCCTCGGTAGGGCATTCCAGGCGTCTACCACCCTCTCCGCAAAGAAAGATTTCCTAACATTGCTCCTAAGTCTTCCTCCCTGTAACCTCAAATTATGTCCTCTAGTTTTACCATTTTTTTTCTTCTCTGGAAAAGATTTGGTTCCATATTAATGCCTTTCAAGTATTTAAACGTCTGAATCATATCATATGTTTTTAGCCAGGCTAAAATGGAACCATTTCTTTGGGACTATTTAGGTCAGAGGAGGAGAATGCTGTGGACAGTCAATTTTTAACTGTAGGAGCAGGCTCTTAGCAACTTGTTTCATGATGGCTAATTTTCAAAAGGGACCAATTTCTCTTTGAAAATTATCTAGAACGTACAGTTTAAATCTGTAATGTCTTTTGACTTCCTCTTATTAGGCGCCTACGAATGGCGAGGACACCAGGATTACAGAAAACATTTTACACTTTGCAGATGAAATGTATTGAAAACAAACAAACAAATATTAATACAATTATTTTACCAAATGTAATTTGATACATGTAATAAAAGGAGGCCCTGACTCAGAATAATTTACACTGGAAAAAAATGAAAATACCCTGAAGCGGGTATAACACTGCACACTGTTACCGTGATTGCCTTTTTTATCTTTAACATTTGAAATGCATTCTTGCAACACTCTTTTATAGACATTAATTCACATCAGATGTTAAAAATACACAGCTGTCACACTGAAGATCACAAGTCATACTGCTTTTACAGAAAGCCCTTTCCAGACGTATATTATAGGCATGACTCAGCAGTACCTTCAGCATAAAAAGCCCCCAAATGAAATAAAATGCCTTAAAGATAAAAAAAAATGAGCTTACAAAACAGACACGGCTCCTCATACCAACTCATCATTACCTAGTAAGGCAGAGTTGTACGGCTGTGTGTGTGTGGCTTTCTTTTTTCTGGGCATATTAACCTGCGAGTCAGGATTAACACATGAGAACATTGGAAATATTGCCTAGCTCTGATGCACAATGAAAATACAGGCTCTTGTCCAAACCAAATGCTCCATTGTAACAGCCTTTGCATTTCACCGAGGCTCTTCAGATTTGTTTAACAATTAATTTCTGATAATTTTGTTAACCGCAGAGAACTTACTGGCAATGCGGCATAGAAATTGTTACTTATGTCATGTTATGTAGGTGATAGATTTTGTTGAACCTTGTGTTTTCGTGGTATGCCATAATAAAATGATGATTTCAAATGTCATGTTTTTTGCTGCTCCCCTACCAGAGACTCCTGCGGGAGGGAAGGGGGGGGGGGGGAGAAAATGATTGTTTTTAGAATGTTTGTATATTTAACGTGCTTTTCCTGATTCGTTTATGTTTAAATTTTTTGCAATGCACTGTTAATATTTGAAAATTAATAAGGATTAAAAAAAAAAGAGAGAAAAAGAGAGAGAAAGAGAGAAAAAGAGAGAGAAAAAGAGAAAGAAAAGAGAAAGAGAAAGAGAAAGAGAAAGAAAAGAGAAAGAGAAAGAAAAGAGAAAGAGAGTTCTGTTTAGCTAGAGGTCAAGGCATCTTGCTGTTGGGTGCACTTCTTTTCTCTTCATTAAACCCCACCCTCACCCCATCCCAAACTTAAGTGCACTGCTGAACAACTAACCCTTCTATTTTGTGTTCTACCATGTCTGGACTGTACCAGGACACTCTCCTGGCATGCGTTCCAAAAACAGTGGCTCAGTCATAAGACAGGTTTTACGAGTGGCAAACCACAAGATGCTACAGAAAGAGAAGGAAACCAAAAAGAACACTGTGGAGTGGCGATATTCCTGAAATGAACTTTATTATGTCAAAGTTCCAAAAGTACAATAAAGCAATCCACATAAAAATAAAATAATCCACATATAAAACGTAAAGGACCTAGTCCGCTGAAAGCGCAGGACCCAACACGGTCTGCGTTTCAACAAGATAGTTTTCTTCAGGAGTCCATGAAAAGTCCTATGGTGGTAAATGCATGTAAAAACTGATATGTGAGGATTCTTGAGAAAAACGCTGCTGGAATCAAGGTACGTTTGAGTGCAGGACAAAAGCGCTCCGCCAAAGCCGCATTGACAATTGCGTGCAGGAACGAATGCATGCCACCGCCTGAAGCCGCTCTGTCCGTTCGCATTAGCGCTGTGAGAGATATGTGGGGGAGGGGGGAGTTCCCCCCCACACTGTCCCTCAGAGCGGAAGAGCCGGTGTTCGGGAGGAGAGTGGGACTTTTCAGTGTATTGGGGGGCCCCCCCGAATGTGAGCAAGAGTATTTCTCACATTGAGGGTGTGTGTGGGGGGTTTCCCCCTACACTGCCCCTCAGAGCGGAAGAGCCGGTGTTCGGGAGGGGAGTGGGACTTTTCAGTGTATTGGGGGGGCCCCCAAACGTGAGCAAGAGTATTTCTCAATGTAGTGTGTGTGTGTGTGTGTGGGGGGGTGTTCCTCAACACCCCCACATACCCCCTCACAATGCTAATGGGAACGGTCAGAACACTTGAGGTGGCGGCGCTCATTCGTCCCTGCGTGCAATTGTTGGTGCGGCTTTGTTGGTGCAACAATGTCCAACGCGCTTTTGACGGATCACCAAAAGAGAATGCCACCTTACTACAAAGGGGACCAGAAGAGGGGGTTTGAGAGCCAGTTTGAGAGCCAGGGAAGCAAGGGCTCAGTTCCATGGGCCAAGTCACTTAAATTTTCATCACATAAGATATAAGACTTAAGTGTAAACCCTCTGGGGGAGGGAGGTGCCTAGTATAATCTGACTGAAACTTACCCTGACCTATTTGAACAGAAACGCTTAAAAAAACAAAACAAAACCTAACTAAAATTCAATCATAGTTCTGGGAGCTCCATGCCAACAACGCCAAAGGGTTAAAAGGAAAGGTTCGTCTTTTTGCTGACGATACGAAAATATGCAACAGAGTGGACACCACAGAGGAAGCAGAAAATATGAGAAGGGCTCTATAAAAATTAGAATTGTCTAAGGTCTAGTGGCTAAAATATGAAGACGCGCCGAGCGATGCACTTGGGGTTTAGAATTCCAAAGATGTACGAGATAGGGGGCGACAGCCCTTGGGATGATAATGTCTGAGAATCTCAAGGCAGCAAAACAATAGGAAGAGTGATGATGGGCTACATACAGGTATAATCAAAATGTGGGTCAATTGCAACTGTGTGTAAACCGGTTTCAATTCAAGAAACAGTTAAAAACTCAACTGTTACTGCTAGTAGTTGGCATTTGAAAAGGAATCTGCTTAACCATGTTTGCTATTGCACTCTTGCAATTTATAAGTTGACATTTGAAGAGAAGAAATTGTTTAATTGCGTAGATTTAATGATATGTTTGTTTTTTTATCCTATGTATGTTTTAATTGATGTAAACCATTTAGTTTTTTTTGTAAACGGTATAAAAAAGTTTTAAATAAATAAATAAATAAATCGGAGAAGTGTTAATACTCCTGTATAAATCACTAGTATGGCCCCACTTGGAGCAATGTGCTCATTTTTGGAGGCCATATTTAGCTAAGGACATAAAAAGATGAAGCAATTCAAAGAAAAGCAACACAAATGGTATGCATGAAAAGAGACTTGATGAACGGAATATGTATACCCTAGAGCAGGGGTAGGCAATTCCGGTCCTCGAGAGCTGGAGCCAGGTCAGGTTTTCAGGATATCCACAATAAATATGCATGAGATAGATTTGCATATCAAGGAGGCAGTGCATGCAAATCCATCTCATACAGATTCATTGTGGATATCCTGAAAACCTGACCTGGCTCTGGCTCTCGAAGACCGGAATTGCCTACCCCTGCCCTAGAGCAGTGTATTGCAAACTGTGTGCCTCCTGAGATTTCGGGTGTGCTGCGACACACTGGCGACTGGCGAGGAGGAGAATCAGCAGCAGCAGCGACAGGCATGTCCTGTAGGCAGTCAGCTGGCACAGATGACTCTCCTCCTCGCTGGCATCTCTCCTCCTCTCCCCGCACCTCCCCTCCTCCCAGATCCCTCCATCAAAGCGGGTCGCGGCCAGATGGATCTCCACACAGGCGTGGACGTCGATGCAATGACGGGTGCCTTCTGGCCGGGGCACTGGGTTTAGTGTGCCGCCGGCCAGAAAGTTTATGAGACACTGCCCTAGAGGATAGGAGGGATAGGGGTGATATTTATTTAGTTATTGGGATTTTTTTAACTACCTTTATAAAGAGATTCGCCCAAGGCAATGTATAGCTTGATATAGATATTTATTTCCAAAGACAGGGAAGCAGTAAAACTAAAGAACACATACTGAGATTATAGAACTCTTGACAAGGACTGCAAATTTCTCTCTCCGCTCACCTCATCTCAGACTCCCATCCACTTCTAACCATCACCACATCCAAAACCCACAAAGTGGTGTTCATTGCTAGGGTTTTTGAATGTGTATGGCAGCAGCAATTGGGACCTCTTCTCTGACACTGGCACTTGGGAGAAGGAAGTGGAGTGGGACAAGGCCAATCGGGCGTCACTCTTTTTTGTGATGCTGCACTGGAGGGAGGAGTTGGGGGAAGGAAGAGGTGGAGAGAGTACAAGAGCCAATCGGGTGACTTTCTTTTGATGCTATACTCTGAAGGGGGAGAGTCAAGGGGAGAAGGAAGAGGAGGAGGACAGGGCCAATGCCAGTGGAGGTAAGAGAGCTTGCTCGGGTTCAGCTTAGAGTTGCGGTATACAGCGTTTGTTTTCACCGCGGGAAGAAAGCTTTTTACTGCTCACACAGGGTAGTAAAAAGTTTTGTTACTGTACCCACAGTAATTGCCCCATATTTTTTTTTGTTTTGTGGTTTCCTCACGATTAACCATGGGAACCAATCCCCGTGTCATTCTCTACCTGGAATGCCCTCTTGGGGGAAGTGGTGGAGATGAAAAAGGATACAGAATTCACAAATGCATGGGATTAAACACAAATAATCTTCAAAATGGAAATAAAAAGGAAGGAATCAAACCAAAATTTAGTGGTGCTTAGACAAACATTCCAGTAGTTGGGAAGTAAGGCCAGGGCCGGGCAGACTTGAATCCGTGTCCAAAATATGGACAAACAGGGTAGGATTCTATGGCCTGTGTCCTGATTATGACCCATGGTAAGCAGCTCTTCTACGGTTCAGTAAAACCCAGCGCGAGTTTATTTCTTTTAAAATGGCCATTTTTTTGAACCTTCCTGTAAGAATTCTTAGCCTTTTTTTTTTTTTTTTAACATTTTTAAAGTTTTATCTTATGTTTATTGTTACTCAGTCATATTTATAACTTCTTTAATAAATAATATAAAAAAGACACAACAGCATAGCTATAGCCTTCAAAGGCAAACTTTAGCAGGTTACAATGCTACAAAGGAGCTTGATGATTCACGTTGGCAGTGATGACATTCCTTGTATTCTGTGTGCTCTCAATCTTTAATTAGTTTAATTATGTACAGAGGGGTCAGAGTTGGAGGTACCATAAATTAAGGAGTCGAAGATTTTGTGTACCGACACCATAGCCCTGGTGGCGATATATTATTGTAAGACAGTTTATCAAATTGTGTAATAACAACATTCAAATCTATAGAGACTTCAGTGTAGCTATTGCTGCATTTTAAGGCATGGAAGAATCCCAACATGGGCCCCTGTCTGCAAGTACTCAAAATAATTTTATTTATTTTAAAAGATTTAAAAACCGCTTACAATCGAAGCCATGTACAAAGTAACATACATAACTAGTATTTTAGCCCTACATTAACAGGTGCTAGAATATATGTCTGTTTGTCTTTATTTCTGTCTCTCCCTCCCTCCCGTCTGTCTTTCTTTCTGTCTGTCTCTATCCCTGGCCCCCTTTGTCTGTCTGTCTTTCTGTGTCTCTCCCTGTGTCTTTCTTCTTTTCTTTCTGTCTCCCTTCCTCCCGCTGTCTGTCTGTCTGTCTTTCTATCTTTCTGTCTCTCTCCCTGCCTCCTATGCAGCAGCATTTCTCTCCCACCACTTCCCTGTGCAGCAGCCAAAGCAGCATTTCCTCCCCCTCCATTTCCCTCCCCCCACACCACTTCCCTGTGCAGCAGCAGTAGGGTTTCCTCTACCCCCCTTTCCCTTTCCGCGGTCTATCCAGCTCCCTTAGTCCCTTCCCGCCCCCCCTTCCCTTCCCGCGGTCCCGACTACGAACCTGGCGATTCCAGCAGCGTGTGCAGCAGTCTTCACACTCTGCTTCGGGCCCTTCTACTGCCCTGATTTACTCTGGCACATCCCTGATGACATCATTAGAGATGCGGCAGAGCAAATCAGAGCAGTAGAAGGGCCCGAAGCAGCGTGTGAAGACTGCTGCACACACTGCTGGAATCGCCAGGTTCGTAGTTGGGACCGCGGGAAGGGGGGGCGGCAAAGGACTCGGGTCCCGGGCGGCGGGGTAAGCGCAAGAGCCGGGGCGGAAAGTTGCTGGGCTCCTCGAGTCTGTCGCGGAGGCCAGGCCGGCTCTGTTTCTCGGTTTGTCCCGGGGAGGGGGGGGGGGGGGAGGAGGTGCTCTTTGTGCCCCAGCCCTTCGGAGGGTGCATGTGAGTAGCCGGGAGGCCTAGGCGGCGGCCGTCTCCGAGTGACACCAACTCTCGCTTCTCCTTTTCTGTCACTTCTGGACCACTGCCCCGCGCGCCCTCTGATGACTATGGTACACTTTTATTTTCCCCCTCTGTGGCTGCCTCTAAATGTCCTGCCACCGAATGCGCCTGTCGCGTCTCTAGTGCACCTTCAGATACGTAGTAAGCACGCATGCGCACTCTTGCCGGCACATCCCGACAGATCAGATCTCAGGGAACATGCAGTGAGAGTGCGCATGCGCGCTTAGCGTTTTATTATTATAGATGACAAACCATAAGTACATCAAACAAAATAACATCTACTTAGCAGGACGGTGAAACTAAAACTCTTACTTATCTCTCAACATCCCTTCATTAACCCATTGGGGCAATATGATGCTAACTTATAGATTATGTCAGCCATTTAGGCGACAAACCTGAGTTTGAGCATTAGGGTTTATTTCTGCACCATTTCCAGACTGCGGGAGCTAGGAGAGAATGGGTTAAACATGACAACCTCCCCCCCCTTTCCAGACAGCATTAACTCTACATCATGGGCTCAAATGCCCTCCCCTCTTTAGAATGAGTAAAAATCTTCCCGAATTTCAGGGTAGAATACACTAAGAACATTTTCTCCTCTTCCCGGAAAATGCTTGTTGAGCATTTCCAGATTGACTGCATTGCTTAAAACCCTCTTAGACAAGGCCCTATCGAGCTGTTCAAGCACAAAGAAAACCCCTTCTACACACGACACCTCCCCTCCCTGAAAACATAGTAGAAAAGTGCTAAATTCAACAACTGTACGTTCAAGACATTTTCTACTATAAGTTACAACCTGAAAAAGAGAGCCCTTCCATCATCCGTTCAAAAGGTGCTCTTATCAATCACCCATGTAATAACCGCCAGGAGGGTGCATGCCAACTGATATGGAGACTATATCTAGTTAAACAAATGTTGCTTGTTTAATGGTCAAACAGATCTCTGATATGAGGATTGAGTTTGGGCACCCTGGCTGGCTCAGGTTAGATTTTGTTTAGTTTAGGTCAGCAAAGCTGTACACATTATTAAATAAAATACAACCGTTAAAATATTCTTAACATAGGGCTCCTTTTACAAAGGTGTGCTAGCATTTTTGGTGCACGCTAGCCGAAAAATGACCACCTGCTTAAAAGGAGGTGATAGCAGCTAGCATGCACTAAGCCCGCTAGCGCACCTTTGTGAAAGGAGCCCATAGTAACTGAGGACAGATATAAACCGACATGGCCCATCCACTCTGCTAAGAAAGGTGACAAGACTTGTACCTGTTGTTCTGTGCAGGTTATGCCCCCCTCCCCCCACCACACACACACTTTTTGTTTCTAGGGCTGAAATGCTGCTTTATGAAGGTTAAACACCCCCCCCCCCACACACCACCATAACTTTTTTGAAGTATGAAAATCATTAAAGTTTTGCTTTGATTCTGCCATCTTTCTATATAGGGATCTTCTGTGTCCATCCTGCACCTTTTTGAATTCTGAAACTGTTGTCACCACCACTCCCATGGAAGAGCATGCCAAGCAACCGATGGCTGTCAGATTTCCTCTATGAAAAAAAGAGGACACTTCTGCCCCACTCTGTCCCCCACTCTGCCCCAACACAAACTTCCCCAAGCTCAGGACCGCGTCTGTCGACGTGATGATGTCACATGCACATGTGCATATATATGATGATCCTAATAAACTTGATGTCATCACGTTGACGTCTGTGCATGCGCAGACGCACTCCAGACACAGCCCTGTGGTTGGGGACTTCCAAAATATAGACAAGCTGCCGGATTTTGGAAATCCCTCCGGATACTGGGACAGTCCTCTAAAAAGAGGACATGTCTGGGTTTTCCTGAATGTCTAGTAACCCTAAAGCATCCACCACCCTCTTCTGAAAAATTATTTCCTGGTTGCATTCAAGTTTCTTGGTCGGTTGTTTTATTTCATGTCTTCTGATTCTACAACCTTCCCATTTTTGCAAAAGGTTCAGGAGCTCATAATCGAAAGAGAAAAACATTCAAAAACCGGCCTAAGTCGGCACTTGGACGAACATTTCTCAAAAACGTCCAAGTGCCGATGATAAAACTGGGTTTTGGACATATTTCTAAACAACCTAGGCCTTCATAGTGCCGCTCAACGTCCAAAGCTAAACGGGGCGTTTCGGGAGGCGTGTCAAGGGCGGGAGTTGGGCGGACGTGGGCCGGCTTAGACTTAGTCGTACAGCATTTATAACCAAAAATTTTACAACAGAGCCTAGATGGAACTTGGACGTTGTGACTTAGACCATGTAAAACATGGTCACAAAAACCCGCCTAAAGTCAGCAGATAAGCACTGCAAACACATAAAACAGACCCACCACACACTACCCCAGTGATCACCAACCCCCCCACCCCCATAAAAATTTTAATCATAACTTTAAAAAATTCAGCCTCCAGACCATCACCACCTAGCCGCCTGGCATAGGAAAGCCTAGTCATCCAGCACAGAGGCGGCTTAAGTCATCTTGGGGGTGGTTAGGGACCCATAGAGAGGAGGACCCATGCCCATAAGCCCCTGTAATCACTGCATTGATACTGAAACATGTGCACTGCCCTATACACCCCCAAAACCCTTTTGCACTGGCATATAAGTGGTTCCTGCAGCCATAAGGGCTATTGGGGTGGTAGATAAGTGGGTCTAGGGGATTCTGGAGGTGATTTGGGGGGCTCATCATGACCTATAAGGGAGCTGTAGGGAGGAGAAGACATGGCACCCTTTTTGTGAAGTTCACAGCAGTGCCCTGTAAGGTACTCCACTATTTAGGTGGCATGTCTGGGTATGCAGTCCATCACTTTGCAGACCCCTCCCATGTCCAACAGGGCTTGTTCTAGGCGTTTTGGACTTGGACGATAAGTTGGACGGAAATGTGGTATAAAGATAGACGATTTAGTAGCATTAGACGATTTTCGAAACGAAAAAAAAGTTGGATGTATCTTTTGAAAATGTGTCTTAAGCTGTTTTTTTTTTTTACTTTGGACAACTTGCGAGATGGACGTAAACGGACTTGGACGTCCCTTTTGATTATGCCCCTCCACGTATTTAAATGTCTGTATCCTAATCTAATCTAATACTTGACTTTATATACCGAGTTTTCATTCTAAGAAAGCTCAACTTGGTTTACAATAGTTAACTTAAAAAATAAGAACCATAAAAGAATGATATTGAAAAGAATTAATGTCCAAAGTGTTTAGTGAATAAAGTAGTTTTCAAAAGCTTACGAAAGAATAAGAGAGAACCAGAACTTCTTAAAAGAACGGAAGATCGTTCCAAAGTTGAGAAAACTTAAAAATCAAAGATTGGCCAAAAATCTTAACTATCCTATCTCCTCTGTCCCTCCTCTCCTCCAGGGTATACTATTCAAGTCTCCTTTCAGATGTTTTCTGGCACAGATCCCATACCATTTTGGTCACTTTCATTGGAATGGCTTCAAGTCTTTTTATATCCTTACAGCGATTCAGTTTCCAAAACTTGAACACAATATTCTATATGCAGTTTCACCAACAACCTGAGAAGGGTATTGTCTCTTTTTTCTGTTGGTTATGCCCCTGTCTATACAGCTAAGCATCCTTCTGCCCTTAGCCATTCCGTCATATTGTGTTGCCGAGTTCTTCAGACACTTGTAACCTCAATGTCCCTTTCCTGGTCCAAGCATATCAGCCTTTCAACTACTGGTTCCTTTGGATTTCTGCCCTTTAAATACATCACATTTCTTCACATTTAAAGTTTCTTTTTCAAGCATTATCCCAAGCTTCTAAATTTTGTAGATCACTTCTCGTGCTTTCCACTTCCTCTGGAGCTTTATGTTATTACAAAAAAAAAAAAAAAAGTTATACTTTCCCTTCTAAGTCTTCAGCAACATCACTCACAAACATGCTGAACATAATCAGCCTTAGGGTGGATCCCTGAGGCACTCCATTATTCATATTTTTTTCCTTCCAAGTGAATTACATTTATCATCACTCTCTGCTACCTCAGCCAATTTCTGATCCAGTTTGTTTATGAACCTCCTATAAGGGTTAGTATTCAAAGAAATCAATTAGATTCATTTGACAAAATCTACCATTGGTAAAGCCATGTTGCCTTGGATCTTACAACCCACTGAATCATAGAATTTTATCCTTTTCTTCTTCAGCGTCTCTATCGTTACCTTTCCTACCTCTGCAGTAAGGCTTACTACCTTGTAGTTTCTCAGCTCTTCTCTGCCTTGTGAAGAGGGACCATATCAACCTTTCTATAATCCCATGGAACTTCCTCTGTCTGTAAGGATCTGTTAAACACATCCTTAAGAGAACCCATCAAAACATCTTGGAGCTCTCCCGGCATCTGGAATATGTCTCATCCAGTCCCATGGCTTTGTCCACTTTCAGTTTTGCAAGCTGTTCCATAAACACTTTCTTCTATGAACTTTCTTCTGCAAACCTTCTCCAGGCTGCTCTTCCAAGAACACCAAACAGAAGTATTTGTTGAGCATTTCTGATTTTCCCTCATCGCTTTCCACACATTTCTCAGCACCTTTCAGTCTTACAGTTCTACCTCTGGCCTTCCTCCTGTCCCCCAATATACCTGAAAAAGTTGTTACATCTTTACAGGCAGAAGAACAAAAAAGGCTATTTTTGCTGTCCTGGTGTCTCTCTTTCAACTTTATCCCTAACATCCACAGAAGTAGTCTTATTTATTTAAAAATTTATATACCGTATATTACCTATACGGTTTCCATAGTAACAAGTTGGTTGTTAAAAAATGGTCAATAAAACATCAGAAGTCTTCAAATCTAGTTTGAATACAAAATTTCAACTCATAAAAGCCTTCACAAACAGTTGAATTTTTAACATTTTCTTCAAATTCATTCTAGTCTGACTAGGGTACAATGTAATAGGACAAGTTACAGTCAAATATGAAGCAGCTATTATGGAAAAACGGGGGGAAAAAAGCAAAATTTGACATAGTATATGGTTGCCTGTGAAAAAGTATGTGGGAAATAATAAATAAAGGATAAATGTAATGGATGTGTATGAGTAGATATGAATGTGATAATAGGTGTATGCATGATATTACACTCTCTGCTGGGGGGGGAGAATGGGGGAGGGTTGTTGTGTGTAAGATACATATGTATCCCTAGCTTATTTTTATGACCGTTGTATGGAAATATTTTGAATTGCATATTCTTCTGTTTGAATGTTTAAAAAATTTTTTTTCAAAATAAAAATTATTTGAACTTAAAAAGGACAAGTTACTGTCTTTTAAAATGGCCATTTTTTAACCTTCCTGTAAGAATTCTTAGCCTTAGCACTTCATGCCCCAAATCGAAAAGTATCACTACAACAAATCTTAAAACAGTATTAGCTCCCCCTTCTCCTCTAATCAAAAGCCAGTTCAGTGGCTGTGCTCTGCCATAAGGAGAACCCGAGTACAACTCCTAAATCAGAATTTTGTTCCTTGGGCAGTCAGGAATAGGAATGCCACTGCTCAGTGATGACATCTAGTAGCCAGATTTTGGCTGCACGTACAATGGGTTCTGGAGGGAGCTGTGGGTTGTGGTTGCTGGATGGATTGGTCAGTGCCAATGGCTCTGCAAATGAGAAGGCGGTGGGGGTGGGGTGTATTAAATTAAGAAAATTCTTCCCTGGGTAGTTGCAAATGAAAGCTTCTGAGATGCAACTCAAGAGGCCAGTTCTGAACAAGCTAGAATTCCAAACAAGCAGGAAGAAACGGCCAAGCTGAGAGAAAAAAAAATAAAATAAAAAATAACCCCATGGGGCTAATGCCTGGTTTTCTTCTTTAGTTCAGAAATGTATAAACTGCTATGACTACTAATAGATATATTAGCGATAGAAAAAAGTGCAAAAGTGACATTGTGAGACTCAAAGGTGAAGGGAAGAAATATGTAGAAGCTGATAATGATAAGGTTGAATTGGGCCGCAGAAGACAAACGCAAATAGGGCAAGAGATGTGGGAGACCCTGATCAATTTTCAGAAGACTGTGTTCGTGAGGAGCTAGTTACACTAAAAACATAGTAACATAGTAAATGACAGCAGATAAAGACCCGAATGGTCCATCCAGTCTTCCCAACCCTACCCCACTCTTTAAATTATTGACTTAATTTAAATCTTCCTTCTTCTTAGCTATTGTTGGTGCCAGAACCTACAGCTTTGCCCGGTACTATGCTTAGGTTCCACCTACTGAAGTCTCCATCAAAGCTCACTCTAGGCCATCTAAATTATCCCAGCCATCAAAGCCCTCCCCAGCCCATCCTCAACTAAATGGCCAAATATGAACATAGACTGTACAAGTCTGCCCAGTACCGGCCTTAATTTTTTCTGATTCGAGATCCTCCATGTTCATCCCACGCTTTTTTGAACTCTGTCACCGTTAAAGGTGGACAAAGCAATGGGGCTGGATGATGTATATCTGAGGGTACTGAAGGAACTTAGGGAAGTTCTGGTGGCTCCGCTGGCTGACCTTTTCAGTGCTTCTCTAGAGTAGGGAGTAGTACCGGATGACTGGAGAAGAGTGGATGTGGTTCCTCTCCACAAAAGAGAAAGTGAAGAAAAAGTAGGGAACTACAGGTATGTAAGTCTGACTTCTATGGTAAGTAAATTAATGGAAACACTTTTAAAAACATCATGTTAGTTATGTTGTAAAATCCACTTTCTATAGGCTCCGCCAAATTCGTTCAATGGCTAAATTTTTATGCCCAAAATCTTTAAATATACTGGTTCACTCTTTGGTCATTTCCAAAATTGACTATTGTAATGCCTTATTTAAAATACTAGCTCAAAAAGAAATTAGACGCTTACAAATTATTCAAAATGCCTCAATCAAGCTTATTGCGAAAGCTAAAAAATTTGATCAGATGACTCCCCTACTTGAGAAGACACATTGGCTTCCAGTTGCTCATCACATAATGTATAAATTATGTCTGCTTACTTTCAAGTCCATAATATTTAAAACCCCAGCATTTATTCATAAAGTTTTGATTCCATACACTACATTGAGAGTACTACGGTCAAATGACCAACATCTATTGATCGTCCCTTCTTTAAAAGTTATTAATACACGGCGTCAATCTATCTTCTCAGTTACGGCTCCTCAAGCTTGGAATGCCCTTCCAATTTATTTAAGAGAAGAAAGGGTTTTGGATAAATTTAAGAGCAAACTTAAGGGTTTTCTTTTTAAAGATGCATACAAGGATTAAATGAATTGCCTATGCCTTTAATTCATCCTTAATATTATAATAAGTGTCTCTCCCCTTTCCCAATGTGTTATTTGCCTTAATCGTTCTTTTTTGAATTAAATTGTATTTCTTCTTTAAACTTTCCCTATGTTTGACCTTGTATGTATTTATTGAATTTTAATATGTTTAGTAATAGCTTTGTTAGTCAGGTGTGTTTCCCTCGACTCTGTAATTTTTAACTGTACATCGCTTAGAATTTGGAATAGGCGATTAATCAAATTTTATAATAAACTTGGAAACTTAGAGGATAGTGATGTTTCTGGAATCCAGTGGATTACAGGACCAGAGGCAACATGAATTCACTAGAGGCAGGTCTTGTCAGACAAATCTGATCAATTTCTTTGACTGGGTGACCAGAGAATTGGATAAAGGGAGTGCAATCGGTGTGCTGTATTTATATTTTAGCAAAGCCTTTGACAGTGTTCCATACAGGTATCTAATAAATAAACTGAGTTCCCTTGGTATGTGCACAAAGTTAAAGATTAGGTCAGGAACTGCTTGAGAGGAAGGTGACAGAGTATAGTGCTCAATGGAGATTGCTCTGAGGAACGGGCTGTTATCAGTGGTGTGACTCAAGGTTCAGTCCTTGAGCCTGTTCATTTTAACATTTTTGTACGTGATATTGCTGAAGGGCTGTCAGTTAAGATTGGCCTCTTTGCAGATGATACCAAAATCTTCAATAGACTAGACATCTCTGATGGTGTGAATAACATGAGGAAGGATCTAGTAAAGCTTGAAGAATGGTCTGAAGTTTGGTAGTTACGATTTAATGCTAAGAAATGCAAGGTCATGCATTTGGGCTGCAAAAAACAGTGGAATGGTACAGTTTAGGGAAGTGTTCTCAACCCTGTCCTAGGGGATCCCCAGCCAGCTGGGTTTTCAAGATATCCCTAATGAATATGCATTAGACATATTTGCATGCCTGTCTCCTCCATTATATGCAAATCTCTCTCATGCATATTCATTAGGGATATCCTGAAAACCCAACTGGCTGGGGTCCCCTCAGATAGGGTTGAGAACCACTGGTTTAGGGGGTAAGAACTTTTCTGCATGAAAGAGGAGCAATACTTGGGTGTGATAGTAAGTGATGATCTTAAGGTGGCCAAACAGGTTGAAAAGGTGACAGTGAAAGCTAGAAGGATGCTAGGATTGGTAATAAGGAAGGACCCTCGATTGGTAATAAGGTTGTATATACCATTAGAGTTTGAAATAAACAGTGCCTGCATCTTGTACATAGTCTGCAGTTGTTTTTGGTTTTTGCTTTTCGCTTGGTTTTGCTGCAGTTCCAGTTGGATTTCTTTCTTGTTTTTGGTGTACAATTCTGCAGACCACATCTTCAAAAAGATATAATCAGGATGAAGTCTGTCCAGAGGAAGGCTTCTAAAATGGTCAGTGCTCTTCATCATAAAGCATTGGGGACAGACTTAAAGATATGTATACTTTGGAGGAAAGGCAGGGGAGGGAAGAGATATAATAGAGACATTTAAATACACACGAGGCAAGTCTCTTTCATTTGAAAGGAAGTTCCGGAATGAGAGGGCATAGGATGAGGTTGAGAGGTGATAGGCTCAGGAGTAATCTAAGGAAATACTTTTTTTTTTTAATAGGAAGGGTGCATGGAATAATCTTCTGGTAGAGGTGGTGGAGACAAAAACTGTGCCTGAATTCAAGGAAGCATGGGATAGGCACGTGAAATATATTTGATTGTCCCTAACCTGGATGTTCCTTGGTACTTTTTGTTGTCTATTTTATCCTTATCCACTCTCACCACATCTCACTTAGACTACTGGAATTTGCTTCTCACGGGTTTCCCACTAAACCATCTCTTTCTCCTTCAATCTGTTCAAAATTTTGCAACACAACTTATCTTTCTCCAATGTTGCTACGCTCATATAAGCCTTCTACTCAGATCATATCATTGGCTATCTGTTTCCATATACAGTTCAGATTCCTCGCACTGACTTACATACATTCTTTCTGCAGTTCCTCAATATCTCTGCTCCCTTATCTCGCCTTACATCCTTTCCCAGGAACTCCAATTATCAGGCAAGTCTCTCCTCTGTATCTTCCTCCTCCTCCACTGTCAACTCCAGACTCTGGTCCTTCCACTTTGCTGCACTATATGCCTGGAATAGACTTCCTGAGCAGGGGCATAGCTAGTATTCAGTTTGAGGGTGGGGGGGAATCCAAGGGTGGATTTGGAGGGCATAGCATTTCCTGTCCACTCTCCCCCTACTCAATCACTACCAGTTGAGGATATCCACTGCCCAACTCACGCCCTCAGCAGTGAAGAAATTGGTGGCCTCTTTTCCAGCCACCAATAACAGCATGCCTCAAACAAGCTCAGTTCATTTGCCAACTGAACACGGACAAGGAGTGCCAATGTCAGTCACTGGAAAAGAGACCGGCAATTTCTTTGTGGTTAAGGCAACACTGGGGCAATTTGTATAGTGGATTTCAATGGCTGGTGGGGATGAGGCACCCCCGCCAGTCATTCAAAAGGAACTCCAGCTGTGGGGAGGGGGGGGGTCTGAGCCAAAAGTGGGGGAGCCCAGGCCCCCAAAGTCCCCTATGCTATGGCTATGCAAGTGTTCTTGAACCAGTACCTCATACTCCATCTCTGGCATATTGAAATCCAGGTTGCTTTTAAATCTGAATCCCTAATTCACTTTTCCAGTTTTAATCATTCCCATAATAGATGAAACTCCCTAATCCCTTATTTTTCCTGTTGTCTTGAATAACCTGTAAGCTCTCTCGAGCAGGGACCGTCTCTTACATGTTTGTGTACAGCACTGTGGTATCTTAAGTGTTGGGAGAGTTGGTGGAATGGGAGTGGAAGACCAGAGTGGTGCTCTGCTATCTCTAGCCGAAATCTGAATGAAATGGGGCAATGTTTCTGGGAAAGGCAGGCAACCATACAAACATGAAAATCTTAAAAGGCCAGTGCTTCCTGCAAGAAAAGCCAAATTACAATTCATTCACTTTTAAATGAGCACTGGATCCCAATCAACCAACGCTGTGCTTTCAAGGCCCTGGTGATAGCACATAAAAGAATCCGCCACCCCCCAGAATACATAGGATCCAAGCTAACCCTGTACACCCCCACCCGCCTCCTCTGCTCTGAAATGGAGAAACGCCTACGCATCCCCCCAGGAAGGACTCTCCTGTCAGAAACCGCCCGCAAATGCTCCTACAGGCACTTCATCCCCCATCTCTGGAACCAACTCCCCTCACAAATCAGACTACAGAACTCTCTGATGACCTTCCGGAAAGCAGTAAAGATCCTCCTCTTCAACTGAAATTCTAACTGAAAACTCCCCCTTGACCCCCTTATATTCTCCCTCCTTTCTGCACTCTCCTGTACTTAAGTTGCTGTATATTGAACTGTCCAAAATGTTTTCCATTGTGAATGTTGGCTTGTAACCCGTTCTGAGCTACTGGGAGGACGGGATAGAAATCAAAATAAATAAATAATTGTGCTGATCTACCATGCAGGTAGGGCGGAAAGGTTTAAACCAGGGGTGTCCAATCTGTAGCCCGAGGGCCACACGCGGCGCCGTGAAGTATTTTGTGCGGCCCCGGTCGAGGGCGATGCAGTGTTTTCCTCTGCTGCCCCCGGGTGTTTACCGTCTTGCCGGCTCCCTCTTCTGTCTTGCTGCAGCGTTTGCACGGCGCCAGAAACATTTTTTTTGGCCAATGCGGCCCAGGGAAGCCAAAAGGTTGGACACCCCTAGTTTAAATGAAAAGTGTACATTCTCAGAGAAACTAAAATGTAGATTTCAGCTGATTCACATTTGTTTCCTTAATTTGTAAAAGCCACAAACAAACCTCTCACTTGGGAACCACAGGGCAAAAATCATACAGTATCACCCACACAGCTATAGTCTCCGTAAGATGGAACGTATTTAACCTCCTCCTCAAAGCTTACAGTGAAGGAGAAGTGAAAACAAGTGCCCTGAGTGGGTAGAGCTCTGTTTGTCGCTCAGCTGCACCTTGGCAACATGCCTCACACTATTTTTAAATCCATTTACTACAAATCCCACAAATTAAAGGAAATACAGATAATGTTGTAAGAATGCGTTTGAGCCAAATAAAAGCTACATGTCACTTGACTTCTCCATCACAATAAGATTTATAATGCTAAAGACATATTTCCCACACCCACCCCAAAAAGCTCCTTTCTAACAGATTAACTCATGCTTCATAAAATAACCAGACTAGTGGATCCAAATGACAAATATACCCTACAGCATGAATAAAGTGTACCAGACATTGAAATTTCATGCACAAGCCAGCTTTAAAACTCAGGCCTCTAACATTAAGTGTCACTAAGGAAAATGAATTCTTCTGGAGAGGAGATATACAATGTTTTGCATCAAAAAGTAGAATAGCCATGTTCGCAAATATTCAGGACTCAAATGTGTTACTCATTCTGCATTAGTTTTCTTGTTTTTTGTTGTTGTTTTTTTTTAAACTAACAAGAATTCACAATTGATTGTACACCATTTTCACACGTGTTGACACTTTTCATTATTGTCAAGAAAGCTTTTTACCAGGTTTTAACTGTGGCATGAAAATTTTAGCATTTGAAATCTGTGGCATAAATTTTCCACAAAAGGTGACAGGAAGGAACAAGTAGTCTCGTGTAATTAATAAGAGGGGACTTACCTTTAGCATATGTGGTATCTCCTGCTGCACTAAACATATTCCCCTCATCTAATATTTAACTAGCAGATCAAAAAGAGATGAAGAAAAGCAGCAAGGAAAGAAAATCCCTTCCCCCTAACTAGGTTATGATCTTTTCGAAGAGAGACCATGAACAGCAAATACTTTTTCGTTGCCTGCTAAGAGGCTGAAATATTTAATTTATGACACAGGTCAGTCAGTCCTGGTTTCTGCCCCTTGCCAAGAGACTCTAGCAACCAGCAGAAAATAAATTCACTGCTGGCCAGTAACACAATGCCTTAAACTGCAGAGAGGAAACACAGCCCAAGTCTCCGCAGGCTACAAGAAACGCTCCCTCCTCTTAAAGAAGACATTCCAGGATTTCAGGGCTCATGGACAAGAGATCCTATTTTCAAAGAGTTTTGCTGTGAGCAAAACATTACACATGCACAGATTGGCTACATGGAATCGGTTACAAAAAGAGGTTGAATAAGCTCGAGTTTGAGCCTTGTGACTGGCTGTAGCAAGCTTCAAGGCCAGTCTTAAAAATTAGCACTACTGCTCACAAGCTTCAAACGTGCTAATAACCCCTTTGTAAAGAAAAGTAGCTGAATGGTTGAACAGTGAGCTGAGAACCTGAGGAACTAGGATCAGTTCCCACTGTGGTGCCTTGTGATCTCTGACAAGTCACTTAACCCTTGATTGCCTCAAATAGAAAAACAGATTGAGCCCACCAGAGCCAGATAAAGTACCTGCATATAATACATAACTGTATTTGGATAAATTCCTAAAAGGGAAGTCCATAAGCCATTATTGAGATGGCTTGGGAAAATCCACTGCTTATTAATAGGATAAGCAGCATAAAATCTGTTTTATCTAGCTAGGTGCTTGGGACCTGGGTTGGTCACGGTTAGAAACAGGATACTGGGCTTATTGGACCTTCAGTCTGCCCCAGTATGGCAACTCTTATGTTCTTATGTGAGTCAAGTAAAGGGCGATCAAGCCATTGCGACATCACTGATTAGGTTGTCTCTTAGGCATTGGTGGAATGAGGCATTATGACATCACAATCTCAGCTCTGGAATGGGTTTCTGCCAGGTACTTGGGACCTGGGTTGGCCATTGTTGAAAAACAGGATACTGGACTTCGGTCTATCCCAGTATGGCAATTCTTATGTTCTTAGGCCCTGAATCAGTATGCCAGGCTCCATCCTGGTGGTATTCAAATCCAGGCTCAAAGCTGCATTTGGGTTCTAACTCTTTCAGCTTGTAATACACTATATCTGTTCTCATTCGCTTTGCTGCCCCTACCCTCGCTACCTCTTCTTCCCTTCTTTGTCCCTTCATGAGCACCATATACTGATCCACCCTACGTTCTGTGTGTCTGTCATAACTTAAATTGTAAGTTCTTTCAAACAGGGATCATCTCTTGCGTGTTTAATATACAGCATTGCATGCATCTGGTAGCGTATAAATACTAAATAGTAGTAGTAGTAGTTGTGTCACAGAAAGGTGGCGTTTGAAATCCATGGCCCCTTTTAGTCTGTTACAATATAGACAAAGTTTAGGAGAATGCGGCTTACTCTTCCACATGGTTCATAGACAATTGCGCACAAGACAATCGCGCGCAGACAACTCAGCGCGAGACAAATGAGCGGAAGACAATTGAGCATTAAGACAAGTGAGCGCAAAGACAATCGAGCGCAAGACATTTGAGCGCAAGACAATTGAGCGCAAATTATTTCCCGAAATGTGCACGAGTGGGACAACTGAGCGCAAGACAACTCAGCGCAAGACAACTCAGCGCAAGACAACTCAGCGCGCAATTGTCTTTAGCGCCATTGTCTTAGCGCTGAGTTGTCTGTGCGATTTTGTCCGCGCGAGATTGTCTTGCGCGCTTTTGACCTGTCACCCTTCCACATAGAAAAGGACACCCAAGTTAAATTGGAGGGCTGAAACAAAAGTTTGCCAGGTGTGAATAAAGATGACCTTGTGGCAGACATCTTTGGGAATAGGGAATGAGCATAGAAATAACAGAAGAGAGAATGAGCTAAAAGGGCAAAGAGATATGCGCAGGTGAGAAGCAAATCAACCAGGATTTCAATAAGAATAACTGTTCAATAAGAATTTTTTTTTTTTAATTCTTTATTCATTTTCAAATTTACAATAAGTATAACAATATATCCAAACAAATTAACAATAAATATAACTCTTATAATCAACAATGGTACAAATAATATGCTCTTATCCCCCACCCTTCCCTATCATATAATCAATACCTTATACAATATGTAACAATAAATTTACCCTCCCCTCCCCCCCCTCACAATCAAACAGGATGTGTGGGAGCCATTTACAAAGTATTGTACCGATTAGATGACATTTTATTTTAATTTTTTTCCCTTAAATTTACAAGTTTGAATAAGAATTTTTAAAAAAAACTACAGGGGGATATACAGTATATTTATATTTCCAGGTCTTTCATATATTCAATATCTTCATATCTTAGAAGTTACTTTCTATACAATTGTTTCATCACTGGTTTTGTTTGCGTTTCTATTGTGTTATTAGTGCTCAGAAAAGGCTGCTCTCTCAGCAGCAAGTGCTCAGTTTTCACACCAACGTGACAAACACTCCTCAATCATCGTGCTAATACATTTTAAAACAGTTCATTCAGAAAATATTAAACTTTTAATTCCTTCTGCTTGTACTTATCTTCGGTTCCAAGCTGAAGCAGTTCTCTTATCTTCTGCGATGATTTTCAGGGTGAAACACAATTTTTCCAATACATTCCTGACTCAGCACTCCATCAAATGATTTCCCACCTGGGATCCCAGTTTCGCCATACTGGCTTCCTCAGGGGATAACTCTAAAAACAATAATAAATGATATATATTCCAAAACCTGATAAGAAAGCTGTTCCTTTAGGCCAGAGGTAGAGTCAAGTAGAAGTTCGAAGCTCCCCCGTTATGTTTGTGGTAAATTAGATTTTCTATACCACCTTTCATATTCATGACAAAAGCAGGTGGAAAGACATGAAAACACAAGGGACTGATGTTATAAAATTGTCTTGAAGGATAGTGAAGAAAAAAAAAAAGTTGAGCAACACAAGGAAACATAAAAATATTGTTATCCCCAGTTTGTCATAAGCAACTGGAAAGGATATCAGAATTGGTGCTACAGAAGGCATAGTAAATGCAGAATCTTCCCAACATCCAACCTCTGCTAGAGTTGGGAGCATCTTCACTCCTCCAGCTTCAGATCACTTATGACCCTTATGGTTAGGGTTAAATTCCTCAACTACTAAAGTGACAGCACCGCTCTACCATCCATTTTTGGTCATGATTTGTACTGCAGAACCCAGCAGCTCATTTCTACAAAAGGTGTCTCCAAATGTTCTGACGCTATATTTACTTTCAGGCAGCACCGCCAAGGAGGTGAAGACTTGTTTTCATTTCACAGTCAACAATGGGTGTCTTCAGGTCAGAAACAAAGACAAGTGTGTGCAATTAGGCATAGCCGGGCATCACTGAATAAACTCCATAACGTCAACTCTGCCTGCAGCTCTTCTGTTTTTCATTCATGTGGGGTTTTATAAATTCTGTTATTTCGATGTCAGAAAAGTACCAGGTGAACACTTTGGATTTGCAAACCTAGAGAAGCGGAATGACCTCAAGTTTCAGCATAAAAGAGAATGTCCTATTTGATTCAATCGGTAGTCTCGTCTTTTAAGAAATCATCTTTTAATTGCAGGAATTGTCTAAAGTTAAATTAGACCTCCGTTAAAGGAGTGAAATATAAGAAAAGGTTTACTTCCACTTTCCAATATCAATCAGTTGCTATATGGAATAGCATTCCATTGGAAGCGAGACAGATTACGAAATCTCTCAGATTTAGAAAGACAGTCAAGGGGATATTTTTTAAGAATATCTAAAATGATTTGAATTTGGGAAGTATAAGGTAGAAATATATGAATGATTTTTATGCAATTCCTGGATGTCACTTGTTATTCAGTATATTAAATTTGTAATTTGCATAGCGCTGAGAGGTTTAATGGCAGAATAGAAGTACTGTATTGTATGGTATGGAAGGGGGGGGGGGGGGGAAAGTCATGCAATTATTCTCAAAGGCCTGGACAAAGGCTTTTAGGCCAGGTTTAAAGTTATTACGGCTTCAGCCCTCAAAACAAGAGAATTCCAAGGAGGAATCTACTACTACTATTATTATTAATTATTTCTATAGCGCTACCAGATGCACACAGGGCTGTACAGAGTCACAGAGTAAAAAAAACAGTCTCTGCTCAAAAGAGCTTACAATCTAAACAGGCAAGACAGACAAACAGGATGTCATGGATACAGTTATACAATGATATATAATATCCAGATATATAATGGCTCAAGCTTAATTTGAAAAGAGGGGTAAAGCTAAGAGGCCGCTCTGAGATAAATTCAAAGCCTGAGGAAGGGTAAAAAGTAAAATTAAGTAAAATTAAGATTAGAGAAGAACACAAGATTGCCAGTAAAATGGGCACAAAGCAGAGCTTTACTGTACATTTAGTTCTCCAACTGTTGAGGAGCAAGTGTTGGAGAACTGGTAGAGACAGGGCTGGTGTTAGGAGGGGGAGGAGGGGGCATACAAGGCAGCAGCCCTGGGTCCCACAACTCCAAGGGGCCACCATGGACTGGGACATCATTCCCTTCTCCCCACCCTGAAGTCTGCTCCCCCTCACCTTTTAAAATGTAAAGAGGTCGCTGGCATGGCAGTGACTCTCCAGCGCTGCCCTTGGCCTCAGCACTGTTCCTCTGCCACGATCCGCCCATGCGGAAACACAAATTTGCATCAAAGGTAGAGGACCAAGGCAGAGGAACAGTGCTGAGGAGGCCACAGGCAGCACTTGAGAATACCTGCCATGTCGGCGACCCCTTTACATATTAAAAGGTGAGGGGGCTGGGGTGGGGTGGGGAGAAGGGAAGAACATCCTGGTTTGCAGGGATTCCTTGGAGCAGCTGATTTTAAAAATGAAGGGCAAGATGCTGGAAGGGAGGGCATTTGGTGGACCTGGAGGTGGGGAGGGAGGGTGAGAAGGAGAAGGTAGGGAGAGTTGCTGGATGGGAGGGCAGTTGGGGAGTAGAAAGGTGGAGCTGGAGGTGGTTGGGAGGGAGACAGAGTATTGGATAGAAGAAGGAAGGTGGGAGGGAGCAGGGGGAAGAGGAAATAAGGGCCCCCCTCCTTAATTTATGCCCTGGGCAAAGGGGTCACATGACAGAACCCACATGCATTATGAACCTTAAAGCTCCCATTTTACATGCAGGTAATTTAGTACCTCTCAGGCCACTGTAAAGGGAGAGGGAGAGTACTCAATTCTACAAGTGCAAGTGATCATAATTCTCCAGCAGAGACCTTAAGGAACAATTACTAAGTTATCTTACTGCATCTGGGAGCCACCTGCAATTTTCACCTTAGTATGTAACGAAGGACTCAAATAGTGAGTTTCAGAAATTTGCAACACTAGTTTAATACAGCAAGAAGTATATTTTAATAGTTCAGTTACAGCAGAAAAAAAAATATTTTATGCTGCATGACACAGTGAAGATTGATCCATATCAATCCAATTTAATTTAAAGTGTCAAGATAGTTCCATGTAATGGGACAGCCGAGGTACTCTCAGTTTACGCATTGCATCCGTGAACTCCTAGTTCCAGCTACTTAAGAACAGCAGGAACTGCAAGTCCACTGAGACAATAGGGAAAACACTGGCTCAGCATGCAGCCTGCGAAATGGAAGCTATCCAATCGCATTAATCAAATTGCTCTCTGATTATTTACAGATGATAAATTGTGTATTATATTACAGTTTTTGTAGTTTGCAATAGGCAGGAGATGCAGCAGCTTATGCTGCCAAACAGGGGCAGAATTCCCAACAGGTGGCCATTCTGCCTGATTCTGCCCTTGCGATTTCAGGGCATGGCCGTACCATTGCGGAGAGACTCCTCCCCAGGCCAGTTTAGTGACAGGAGGGAGATGGTGTTCTACTTGTCAGAGAGGTCTAGCCCGAGGGATCATCCCGGTACTGGTTATCAAAGTTCACTAATAAGATTTTAACCTTTTTTGAAATCTTTTTTTACAGAGACAATGGGCTCCTTTTACTAAGCCGCGTTAGTGTTTTTAGCTCACGCATTTTAGCGCACGCTAAAACTGTGCTACGCGGCTAGAGCCAACGCCAGCTTAACGCTGGCATTTAGGTCTAGTGCGGGCGGCAATTTAGTGTGCACTATTCCACGCGTTAAAGCCCTAACTCGGCTTAGTATAAGGAGCCCCATGTCTCTAATTGGATTAGTGAACCTAACTCCTAAACCAGGATATGCGCAGTATCATAAAAGCACACCAATGCACTATAGCCTAACAAATTATTTAGTTATTGACAGGATTTATATTCCGCACTATCAGTCAGTTTCAAGGCAGATTACAGAATAGTAATCAGGGATTTTCCCTATCTGTCCTGGCAGGCTTGCAATCTAACTGTGTAATTGGAGTAATGAGTTAAGTGATTTTCCCAGAGTCCCAAGCAGCAGGCTGGAATTGAACTTGCAACTTTAAGGATGCTGAGGCAGCAGCTCTAACCTAGGCCACACACAACCTAGTGGCCTCAAAAAAGGCGAAGTAGACCTCAATTAAAGACACATAGTTTGTCTTTCCTTTTGTAGGGTCTGTCTCTCAATCATAAGCCTCAAAGAAAAAAAACAACAACAACTCTCCACTAATCTTTATATATCAAACAAATTATTTTTGCGAAAGATTGACTATTGAGCTAACAAAAAAAAAAACCAACAAAAAACAGCACTTTTTCTCTCCTTTCTCAAGTGATTAGAGCAATTTGTTATGTTGTCTTGCATTGGTGTGGTTTTATGATTTTTTTTGCACTATTATCACCTTTTGTTCATTTACATATACTATCATGCTCACATTTACTGCTAGTTCTTCCTTAGTACTTGCACTGAGCCAAAGAGCTTTCTTCGGGGAGGGGGATCATTTATAGGCAAATTATCAAGGGGCACTACTATGAAGTTCTTTTACAGTATCTGGGCCAGTTACACCCAATACAATCTCTCTCTCTTTCCTCCACATTTTCTTAATCTCCGATTACATTTGTTGGCACTTTTTCTGTGTCGCTATAAGTTGCGCAGAGTTGCTACGTGGTGTCAACATTTCTTTTAGAAAATGATTTTGTGCTCATATATTTACACTTTCAAACTCGTATCAACAATTTCGACGTGCTTTAAAGACACATCTTTTTATGGAATCTTTCGGAAGTTAGACATTGGATGATTATTCATTTGTATTGCTAATCTTTGTGAACCGCATAGAACTTAGTGGTATCTGTAGTATACAAGTTGAGTTTTTAAGTTATGTTT
Organism: Geotrypetes seraphini; assembly: GCF_902459505.1. Lineage (NCBI taxonomy): Eukaryota > Metazoa > Chordata > Amphibia > Gymnophiona > Dermophiidae > Geotrypetes > Geotrypetes seraphini. The sequence goes on along the minus strand of NC_047093.1, from coordinate 63,477,788 downwards.
TGTTAGGCTTTGCTACTAAGTACATCCAGTTCTCATTCAGCAAGCTTTGGAAGAGTCAGAAGTGGAACACAGTCTCTCTTTTTCACACTCTGAAAAGTCCGAAAACTCCGCTTTGTGCCCATTTTACCTGTGTTCTTCTCTAATCATAAGTTTACTTTTTACCCCTCCTGAGGCTTTGGATTTATCTCTTTGGGTCATGATTCCCGATGTACTTCCAATCGTTCCTTCTTTCTTTTTTTTTTTTTTTAACCAAGTGCCCATTTCTATGGTTGAAGTGTTTGGGGCAGATATTCAAATCTATTTAACCAGGCACAAGATTGCCTTTTTGAATCACTCTGGGCAGCCCAGGAGCCGAGGAGTAGCCTAGCGATTAGTGCAATGGGCTGAGAATCTGGGGAACTGCTTACGCTGGCAAAGATTTAAAGAGGCATGGGGGTGGGAAGGGAGTGTGCGAGTGTGGCATGGGGGCGCGGAAGGAGCAGGAGGGGGAGAGGAGGGGGAGGGGGTGGGGGGTGCCACCGCCCCGGGCACCTCCCACTCTTGCTACACCATTGCCCATAGTACATGTTCCATGTAGGGAAACGTGAGACCAGAAAAAAAAAAAGAAAAAAAAAGAATGAACAGCTCAAAGTACGGTCCAAACTACGGTGAAAACTACACCCGACTTAAGTTTTGCCTTTCTGACCTGCATCAGATGGTGAATCATACAAACTTGCACTAGAGCTGGGAAAAATGTTTCTCTCCCTCAGTCAACAATCTGTTGTCAAGGGAGAGAAACATTTTGACCAGCTCTGGTGCTTCTTTTGATTGCCTTCTGGATTATTATATGGTTTAGGCTTATTTAAAAACTTGATATACCATAAGAGGCTCATAATCGAAACAGTAATACGTCTAAAACCCCACCCAAATCAGCACTTGGACGACCTAAAAGCCAGATCGTCCAAGTGCCCAGAGCTGAAAGGGGCGTTTTTGAAGGAGTGGCTAGGGCGGGATGTGGGCAGACTTAGTCGTACTGCAGGGATAATCGAACATTTTACGAGGCTGCCTGGACGGAACTTATACGTTGTGACTTAGGCGGTCTAAAAACAGATCTAAGTGCCCAGAAGATATCCAAAGTGACCAGATAACTACTGCAGGGATAAAGTACAGACCCCCACACACTTCCCCAGTGATCACTGACCACCCCCTCCACACCGCTATAAAAATCGGAATAAAAATGTACATACCTGCCTCCAGAACAAAAGCACCTGACATAGGAAAGCCTAGTAGAGCTGCACAGAGGTGGCTTAAGTAGTCTACGGGGTAAGTTAGTAAACCATAGAAAGGAGGACCCAAGTCCATTAGCCACTCTAACCTCTGCATTCATGATGGAAAATATGAGTCCATGAAAACCCCCCAAAACCCAACTGTACTGCCATATAGGTGGCACCTGCAGCCATAAGGGCTATTGGGGTTGTAGTCAGGTGGGTATAGGGTGTTTTGTGGGGCTCACCATGACCTGTAAGGGAGTCTGGTGATATGTTTATGTGGCACCCTTTTTGTGAAGTTCACAGCAGTGCCATGTAATGTGCCCAACTACTCTGCTGCCATGTCTGGGTGGCCAGTCCTTCACTTCGCTGGCCCTTCACACGTCCAAAAGGTTTCCGGTACCATTCCCGATTCAGTCAGCGGAGCTACTAGAACTTCCCTAAGTTCCTTCAGCACCCTCAAATGTACACCATCCAGCCCCATCGCTTTGTCTACCTTTATTTTAGTTAGCTCCTTATGAACACAACCCTCTGAAAATCGATCAAGATCTATTACTCCTCCATTCCTATTCACGTTTGTCTTTTGTGGTCCTGCTCCCGGCGCTTCAGCCATGAACACAGAACAAAAATATTTGTTAAGCAATTCGGCCTTTTCTGTATCAGCTTCTACATATTCCTCCCCTTCAAGTCTCACAATGCCACTTTTGTACTTCTTCCTATCACTAATATATCTAAAACAATGTCTTGTCTCCCCGTTTTACCGTATCAACTATTTTTTCTTTCATTTGCATCTTTGCTTTCCTGACTACACAACCAGCCTCTCTTAACTTTTCCAGATATTTTTGCCTGTCTTCCTCTTTCTGCAATCTTTTGTAGTTTATGAAAGCTAACCTCTTATTCCTTACCTTCTCAGTTACTACTTTTTAGAACCAAAGCGACCTTCTTTTTCTCACTTGCCTCACAAAAAGGTTTGCCGCCGCATGAGCGGACTGCTGGGCATGATGGACCACTGGTCTGACCCAGCAGTGGCAATTCTTAGGTTCTTATGTACAATCGCTCCTTTCAGTTTTGCCAACCGCATTTCCACTCCTTCCAGACATTGCCATCCAGACAACAATTCCTTGACGTAAACCCCCATCTGAACAAAATTTGTTTTTTAAAAGTCTAGAACCTTTTCTTTTGAATGAGCCCTCTCTATACCCATCTTAATATTAAACCGTACCATACAGTGATCATTGGATGCCAGATGATCACCCACTGCAACATCAGAAACACTTTCCTCGTTTGTAAGCACTAATTCCAGTATGACCACATCCCACGTGAGTTCCATTACCAACTGCTGGAACAGTTCTCCTTGTAGAGAATCCAGGATCTCCCTACTTGTAGAAGACCCCGCAATAGGGATACCCCAATCAAAATCACTTATTAGCAATACTTCCCCTTTTTTAGGCATATTCTGAATGTTTACTATTAAATCTCTATCTACGTCGTCCGTCTGTGAAGGAAGCCTGTATATCACAACAATGTAAATATATTCACCATTCCCTCTTTCCAAATTGACCCACAGCGCCTCTTCCTTCCCTGCAGATCCTGCAATCGTGTGGCTTTAATATTATCTTTAACATATAACACTACTCACTCTCCTTTTCTTCCTACCTTGTTTTTCCTGAACAGATTATAGCCCGGTATAACTACATCCCAGTCATGGGTCTCCGTGATCGTCACTATATCCAACTCCTCTTCTTCCATCACAGCTTCTAGATCCAGAATCATGTTTCCCATTCTTCGATCATTAGTATATACTGCTTTCCAGACATTGCCCCCTTTTCCCATCCATATAGAGGTATTCAGTGATTTACTTACCTGAAGGCTTATACTCACCTGGTAGCTTTGATCAACCTGCCTTCTTGTTTAAAGCTCTCTTCAGTAGATTAGCCAGCCTGCCGGCAAAGACAATTCTTCCCTTCTTTGACAGATGCACACCATCCCTGCTCAGCAGCCCTTGGAAAATCATTCCATGGTTCAGGAAGCCAAAATGCTCATGATGACACCATCCACGTAGCCACACATTCATCTCCAGGATGCAAACTTCTCTGCCCTGGCCTTTACCCTCAACGGGAGGGTGGACGAGAATATCAGCTGCATACCTGGCTTCTTCACATGGTCATATTTACAAGCATGACATAGGCAGCTGTGTTTTTTTGAAGTTTTTTGAGGTTTGCACACAAGCAACCCAAGTAGACAATATTAAAATAGTCCAATTTTGAGAAAGAACTAATGAGCAATATGTATCATGATCAAGGTGATGTCTGATAGAACACAACTTACGGAGGCTTTACTTAGATTTGGAAATTTGCAGTTTGATAGTAAGTCAAAGATAATTCCAAGGTACTGAAATGAATTTACTGGCCTACTGGTGAACCCAAAAAAGTCAAAAGATGTTATAAGTACCCAAAGACCCCCTGTAAACCAGCATGTACTGTTTGCCTACTTGTTTCCTGGGACTATGTTACTATGTTCCATGTAGGGCATGGCTGAAAACCCCCATCCCCCCATCTCACCCCACAATAACCATTGCCCCCCTCTCTCAGTCATTTAAGTGGTATACATAGAGCCCACATAAGAACACAATACACGGAGGGGAAGCAAATTGGAAGAATGCAACAGGAGAGATTGCCACATCAATATCACATAGACACTAAACTTTCCAACCATCCAAAATCAATCTCAACAAAACTAATGAATGCTAGAATTCCACGAGTACCCTACAAATCCAAAGAATAAAATTACTAAAACAAAACAAAAAACAGGCTACTAAATAGATTATCATGAAATATGGTCATTCAGATGCTGGCTTAACCAGGAGCCTTAGGATCATTTAGAGCTGGAAAGGAAACAAGACAACATGTAGCGGTGCCAACGGCCCACTTACTCTGGCAAACAGTCCTGTCCAGGATGTGATCTTTTATAATGCAGAAGCAGGATTCATGTCTCACAAGTTTTCTTTTTTTGGGCTACAGAGATTCTTCTTGCATGCTTTTCCAGACCAATGAGACACTAACGGTTGACATTGTGAAATGCAGGAAACTTTGTAGTAAGATTCAATAACTTTCACAGCTCTGAGTCAAGAAATATAGCAAGCTCCTATTTCAGGCCCGATGCTGATCACATTAGGAGGTTTTGCTTTGTGAAAATCTAAAGCCTGCCCAGCCTTGGAAGAAGAAAGGACAATTGAGCAGCAAGATAAAAGGCCAGATAACTAAAGGGGTTTTCTCATTTTGGAAATGGGAGGCCTTAGAGGGATGCAAGGACAGGATTGTCATGTGCAGCTACTCACTGCAGGGCCTCGTTTGCACAAGCCAGTAGGGTCTGAAAAGCAGGATCATGTATGTAAAACACAGTCACTCTTGCAGGATCTGTCCCGTCCGTAGGAAAATGTGTAGTGCACAGGGCTTCAGATGCTTTCTGTATCCCTACATTCTAAGTGCTCAAGCCTCTATGTAATTATCAAATCAGCTGTTGATTTTAAAACAAATTCTAAAACTGTAGGATCGCACTCTAATCTCTTTCAAAGAAAGCAGTGTTTGCATGGCATTAAAATCAGGGTTTACCTGAATATGTTAAAACAGACATATACTGTAAAAACAGAACCATGCTGCTGTTACCAGTGAAACAACTTGGATCCATTTAGAGCAGTGGTCTCAAACCCAAACCCCTTTGAAGGGCCACATTTTGGATTTGTAGGTACTTGGAGGGCCTCAGAAAAAAATAGTTGTCTTATTAAAGAAATGACAATTTTGCATGAGGTAAAAACTCTTCATAGTTTATAAATCTTTCCTTTTGGCTAAGTCTTAATAATAATATTGTAATTTATAGCTAAAGAGAGACATATGATAAAGAAACTGTTTTATTTTACTTTTGTGATTATGATAAACATACCGAGGGTCTCAAAATAGTACCTGGTGGGCCACATGTGGCCCCCGGGCCACGCGTTTGAGACCACTGATTTAGAGGTTTGGCTTCACTGCCATCAGCACAAGTGAGGTGAAGAATGCAGATTAGAAGCATTGGTCAGCAGCCCACACACAACCTGCTTAGCCAGGGATTTATAAACATAAGGGTGACCCTCCTCCCCCCTTCTCCAAGGGGACATGGATTAAGAGATTCACATTTCAGAGGTGGAGATGCAGGCATTAAGAAGTACTTTTAACGAATAGGGTCATCATTCCCTCGACTAAACAATATTGGGAGGTGGATTTAGTTGGGGATAGGGAGGGCCAGTGTGAACACCCTTAGACTTGACAAATATCGTCTAGAATGGCTTAATTATACATGGGTGCTATCCACAAGTGAGGGGAGGAAGGAGGGGAAAAGAAACTTGATGACCTCGTTTGGTCCATTTTAGCCCTAGCTTTCTAGAATTCAGATTCTGTAACCCTTTGTTCAGAATTTAATTTGAACCCTTTAAGGGCAATACTATAAATTGGTGACTCAGTCAAGGTGCCCCAATACCATGTGCTTGGCACAATATGCCATTATAGAACACTAATGTAAGGTCAGCACTAGTGCTCCCATGTGTTGACACATACTCTTATGCCATGTCAATGGCAAGCATAAGTTGGCACACACAGGTGCACCAAGTGATTCACAAAACTGTGCATGTAACTGGAAGACAACACCCATGATCCAACTACTCTCTGCCCACCTACAGTATATTGTTTCCTTGCTGATAGACACTAGGGCACTTACATGCGCTAAATAAGTTAGCACATAAGTGACACTTTCTTCTACACACCACTTTATAAACTTGCTCCCTTTGTATTCAGACTAAAATCAAATAGGAGAAATATTTTTTTTTCACTCAGTGCATAATAAAGCTCTGCAACTCATTGTCAGATAATGTGGTAAGAGCAGTTAATGTAACTGAGTTTTAAAAGGGGTTGGATAAATTTCTGGAGGCAAAGTCCATATATCATTATTAAGACAGACCCAAGGAAAGACACCACTTATCCCTGGGGGTAAGCAGCATGAAAATCAAGCTCCTTTTGGGGATCCTCCCGGAACTTGTAACCTGGACCAACGGTATAGTAAGGCGGCCGGGGGAGGAGGGGGGGGTGGAGCACCCCATGCACCATCTTCAAGGGAGGTGCCGCACCTCTCCTCATATCCACCCCCTCCCCCCATGTACCTCTTTAAATGTTCACGGCACGAGTAGCATCTTCCACTTGCTGCTCAAGCCGGTCTCTGCTCCCTTCTAATGTCACTTCCTGGTCATAGGACCAGGATGTGACATCAGAAGGGAGCTGAGGCCGGCGCCAGCAGCAAGTGGAAAATGCTGCTCATGCCGGTGAACATGTTAAGAGATACGTGGGGGACGGGAAATGCTCAATTGGTGAGGAAGAGGGGGGGGACACTGAAATGGGGGAAAAGAGTGGGGGGTGCATTGCGCGGCGAAGGAAGGGGGAGGGGTTTCCACTGCCCCAGGCACCAACCTCCCTCACTACACCACTGACCTGGACTAGCCATTGTTGAAAAAAAAAAGGATGCCGAGTCAGATGGACCCTTGGTTTGACCCAATATAGCAAATTTTATGCTCTTATGATCAATTGTAAGTTCTGTTTGGCAGAATCTGGCTAAACCTCTACTGAAACCCAAGGAAACGGAGCTCTCACAAAAACAGGCAAGGACACATATGGTCTCCTAAGACTAGATGGAAACGAGAGTAGGCACAAGGCCAGTCCAGTGGGGGGTGATGTTGACTACCAAGTGGAGAACTTGGGTTCAACCTACAGTTCAGATCTTCCATTCTCTGGGGTGAGAATCCTATAGAGAGACAACTTTCACAAGTCTCTGAGGAAGAGTCTCAGTCACCGTTCAACGGAATTGTCTCGTAGATATATTTAGGTCTCAAAGTCGCAGGTTCCTGGCCACTGGACAAGGACAGCTACTGTGATGATAGGGCAGAATTATGAGGTGATATAAAACAGAGGAACTCATCCTTTGGGTATTTGCAAAAATATGCTCATAATCTGAAAGAACAAACATAACATAACAATCCACTTATATACTGCTATACCTTTCAGTTCTAAGCAGTTTACAAGGGTCAAGGAACTGTACATGCACAGGGAATACAGTACACATATACAATTTTATCAAATAAATGGGTCTTCAACATCTTTCTAAAAACCTGATAAGAACTAGAACCTGATTCTAACTTACTGAAATTCTTATCCCAGCATGCCGCTAGGTAGGCTAAGACTCTCTGAAAGTAACGCTTATAAGTACAACCTTTCATTGTGGGGAAACGAAAATATGATTTTCTTACGCAAAGATGGTTTCCTGTCTGCGAAATTGAAACGGTCAACAAGTTGGCACCAAGCATGCGATGTTTTATAACAGAAACAAGCCATTTTGAAAAGTATCCTCGGTTCAGCTGGGAGCCAGTGCAGTATTTGATGCTACTGTACTTAGTCACATGATCAAATTTTTTCAGATTAAAAATCAATCGCACTGCTGTAGTCTGGATGAGCTGCAATCTTTTCAAATTCTTTTTTGGGCAAAGCTAGATAAATGATATTGCAATAGTCTATGAGACTTAGGATCAGCAGTAGAAGCCCATGAGCCTCAAAAAAATAGCACTTGTATGTTTATGGCACAAAAGGCTCCTTTTACTAAGCTGTGCTAGTGGTTTTAGCATACGCTTAGCACGTGATAAATTGCCGCACGCTAGATGCTGATGCCTCCATTGAGCTGGCATTAGTTTTTCAGCGTAGTGGGGGGGTTGGCGCGCGCTAAAAACCGCTACTGCAGCTTAATACAAGGAGCCCAAAGTCTTAATTAAGCTTATTCATTTGTTTCTGTATATTTTCTAATCAGCAAGTAAAATCTAATGTAAATAATACAAGCATCAATAATACAGGCCTCTCTCTCCATCACAGAGCATGTGAAATATAGAAGGGCAAGTGGCAACAGTAAATTGACTACAAGTCCAGATTCTTCACACATCATAAACACCAGAGCCAACAGTTAGGATTAACAGATTCAAAGATCCAAAGCTGGTCTAGTTGCACTAAAAAGTCAGTGATCATTGCTAAACCATGTCTCCCCACTCCTAACCAAACTTCACTGGCTCCCAGTGATTTCCAGAATCCATTTCAAATGCTCCTGCCTGGCTTTTAAGATCAATCACGGCATCCTTCCTACCTTAATCCCACTATCTTATAACTCCTCGAGTCTTGACTCTACCAGACCCGCCCAAAGGTATAAATTATCCTTCCCCTCTCTACACGGTATTCGCTATGCAGGCAAACTTGGAAAATCCCTTCTCTTCAGAATCACAGGTCTTTGGAACGACCTTACTACCCCACTGCGGAACCTGGGCTCCCTCCCATTATTCCGCAAGCAACTGAAAACCTGGCTTTTCACTAAAATGTAATTCTATCCCTTCTATATATAAGTTCATGTAAACCTTTTTTTTCCTTCTCTTCCTATATTTTAAGTTCTTGTAAACCGTGCCGAGCTCCACAACATCCGTGGAGATGATGCGATATATAAACTTAAGGTTTTAGTTTAGTTTAGTTTAAACTGGTTATGACTAGTTTAGCGATGATTACATATGCTGACCCATTGCAGAAAATGGTTCACCGTGTGATTTTCTGCTCATTCTCTGATTCAGCCTTGCAAATAAGGTCATTAATATTGAAATGCCATGTAAATTAGCAGAGCGATTGATGCTCTAACATCCCTTCGTGAGGCACAAAAAAAAAAAGCAAAACACTTTTAGCGATCTGAAAAAAGCGACTGGTCAAGACCAGTCGCTTACATGTCTTACTGATAATTCAGCCCTGAAATTAATATAATATTTATAACCGGCACCGGGAAACTCCCCACCCCTGTGAAGATTGGAAGGAGGGATGCCCACTCTCTCCTGCCATGGTGACTCACCCTTCACGAGAGAAAATTGGGTGGTGGGATGCCCACTCCATCCTGCCAACAAACGTCCCTCCTGCGTAAATGAAACAAGGCAGGAGGGATGCTCACTCCCTCTTGTTAATGGAGGCCCCTCCTGCACCAGGCGCCTCTCAAACCATCTCCTCCCCTCCCCCCTTCCACCCAAAAAAACCATCAGAAAGGATGCCCACTCCCGCCGGCCACTGGATGCTCCCCCACCCACCTGTACCTTTGTGAGAAGTTGAGAGCAGGAGAGATGCTCGGTCCCTCCTGTTCTGAGGCCTGCAAATCCAAAATGGTGGGCCTTCCCCTCCTCGGTGCATCATGTGATGCATGGGGAGGGGGCCAAAGGCCCTGATTGGCTCAGACACCTAAAGCCCATCTCAAGGGGAGGGACCTTAGGCATCTGAGCCAAATCAAGACTAAGGCTCCTCCCTCTGTATCCTGGGATACAGAGAAAGGAGCCTAAGGCCTGATTGTGCGTGTGTAACACACAAACAACATATGTGCCATTAAAAAAAAAAAAAAAAAGAACATAAGAATTGCCATCTCCGGATCAGACCCTGGGTCCATCAAGTCCGGTGATTCACACACGCAGAGGCCCCACTAGGTGTACCCTGGCATAGATTTAGTCCCCATATCACTATGTTTCTCAAGGGAGATGTGCATCTAATTTACCCTTACCCGTATCACTCTATGCCACTCTTAAGGAGATGTGCATCTAGTTTACCCTTAAATCCTAGAATGGTGGATTCTGCAATTACTTCCTCTGGGAGAGCATTCCAGGTGTCCACCACTCGCTGCGTGAAACAGAACAGTTGAGGGGCTTCCCCAAACTGCCTCTGTGCATGTGTCAGTCGCTCTCAGAGTGAATGTTCAGACGGGGATTACCACGAACCTTCATGTAAGAACATAAGAACATAAGCAGTGCCTCCGCCGGGTCAGACCATAGGTCCATCCTGCCCGGCAGTCCGCTCCCGCAGCGGCCCAAACAGGTCACGACCTGTCTGAATCACCAGAAGGGGCTCCCTTGCCACCTTGGTTTCTCATTGAAGTCCTATCTTCCCATCGAAGTCCTAACCCTCCGGTCTTGCACATGCACGACCTGGTTGGGTTTCTATACTTATTACCTGGTTAGCTTTCTATACTTGTGTTACATCCCAGCTCCTCCCTCAGTATCCCACGATCCCTTTATCCCTCAGGAATCCGTCCAATCCCTGTTTGAATCCCTGTACCGTACTCTGCCTGATCACTTCCTCCGGTAGCGCATTCCAAGTGTCCACGACCCTTTGGGTGAAAAAAAACTTCCTTGCATTTGTTTTGAACCTATCTCCCTTCAGTTTCTCCGAATGCCCCCTCGTACTTGTTGTCCCCTTCAGTCTGAAGAATCTGTCCCTATCCACCCTCTCTATGCCCCTCATGATCTTGAAGGTCTCTATCATATCTCCCCTGAGCCTCCTTTTTTCCAGAGAGAAGAGCCCCAGCCTATCCAACCTCTCGGCGTATGGGCAGTGTTCCAGCCCTTTTACCAGTTTCGTTGCTCTCCTTTGGACTCTCTCAAGTACCGCCATGTCCTTCTTGAGGTGCGGCGACCAATACTGAACGCAGTATTCCAGATGTGGACGCACCATCGCTCGATACAATGGCATGATGACTTCCCGCGTCCTGGTTGTTATGCCCCTCTTTATGATGCCCAGCATCCTGTTGGCTTTTTCCATGTAAATAATTTGCATGGAGATTTGTTGGTGCATCAATCGCTATTCCAGAGTCAGCCAAAAAATTGGCCAACAGCGATTGACAGGATCTTAATGGCCATGTTTCCTGCATCTAGCCCAATGTTTGAAGAGCAACAGGCTGCCAACTCAAAAGCAACAACCAACCGGAGAATACACATCTCCTCCAATCTAGAAGGCTCTGAGCAACCAGTCTCAGTTGTTGGGTTGCTCCAATATTAATGACAAAAAGGAAATAACAAAAGGCATTTAATGATAAAATATAATGTGCATAATTAACAATGGTGAATGAAAAAGGAAGACCTAGAGCCCAATGTTCTAAACTTACTGTACTTTAAACAATCGGTGCTAAACTAGTTCTAACTAGATTAACATCAAAGTATTTTAGCTCCTGATACACAATGGCTCTGCGTGGTCTTTTCCTCCAATGCTATCATGTAAATTAAGTACAACGAGGTCAATCCCTCAAAAGAATATGTGACGATTGCAACTAGTGCAAAACACTGCGGTCAGACTAATCTTCGGTCTAAAGAAGTTCGACCACGTGACGCCATACTTCAAACAGCTACACTGGTTGCCGATGGAAGCTCGTGTAAAGTTTAAGTTCGCCTGCCTCTGTTTTAAAGTTTTCTACGGTCTAACCCCTAAATACATCACTGACCTATTCTCCTTCTCAGCCAACAAACACAAGAGAAGCTCCCACTCGCACTTCGTTTCTCCCCCGGTTAGAGGATGCAAACTAAAAAAAACACCATGAGCATCTTCTCTCACATCAGGCTGCTCTATGGGGTAAAGACCTAGAACAACTCCTATTGCCCACCACTTATGAGATATTCAGGAAACGCCTCAAAACCCACCTATTCCCAAAAGACCTAGACAGCTGACCCACTTTCCTCTTTCCCCTTTCTCCCAATTGTTCCCCACATCCCTTAAGTTAATTCAACTTGTACGTCAACTCAACTTGTACCCCAATAATCTTTTGTAAACCACATAGAACTTAACGGTATTGCGGTATATAAACTGTTATTATTATTATTATTATTATTATTAATATTCAAATAAGCATGCCAGGTGATGCCAAAATTACTGGCAGGTCTGGAAGTGCCAGTAATGTATTAAAAGCACATCTCAGGTGCGTGTGTTAAAGATGCATCTCATGCACATGCGTCAAAAGTGTACACCGGCAGTTCTGGGTTGCAGATTGCAAGAGAGATGAAGACACATTTATCATACTTGATGGGTGCAGGTGGCATATAGGTATGTGTTAAAGGCATGGTTTGTTGGTAAGTTCTCTACTCCTCACCTCCTCCAATGACATTGACGGATGCTTACGACATGCGCCACAGTAAGGCATGCCTATGATTGATGCTCATGCACACCAGCATAGCATTTTCTAGCGCATGCACGCATTTATGCCTCTTTCAGTGGACTAGTCTGCGCATGTGTTAAGTCGCTTTCTTCATGGACCTTCCTGAAACTCATTTGCATGCTTGTCTTTTTCAAATCGGAAAATTTACCAGCAATTCAACGACCCACAGGATTTTAATGGTAAGTTTAGAACACTGGGGGCCCTAGTGCAGTAAAGGACCCCTTGCACCAGTATGCTAAAAAAAATTACTTTCAGCCCATTGCATTAAAATTTTACTGCCTTCTGTATCTCTTAGCGGCCAGCGTTTGCCTGCCCTCCAAAGTCTCATATACTTTCAATTTTCCTAGATTCTTTGCTAAATTGCAGAGTCCAACATCAGTGCTTCTCATCTAAATGCTTTTTGTCTTCCTTTTAACTTGACCATTGAATAAATCTCACTCTACAGCAGGGATCCCCAAAGTCCCTCCTTGAGGGCCGCAATCCAGTCGGGTTTTCAGGATTTCCCCAATGAAGATGCATTGAAAGCAGTGCATGCACATAGATCTCATGCATATTCATTGAGGAAATCCTGAAAACTCGACTGGATTCAGCCCTCGAGGGACTTTGGGGACCCCTGCTCTACAGGGATTATCAGTATATGAGGGCTTGTAGGCCCTAAGTTCAATTACCTGGTAGGAGCTACCCCTGCAGAACCAGGGGAGCAGAGCAGGATAGTGGCAGAGGTGAAGGGGAACACTGGGAGAGGAAAGCATCTGGATAGGAGTGATCCAGAATCTCCCTCTCCCCCATTGCCTATGAGTGCCTACCATTTAAGTCCAGCCTCATCTCTAACTTGCTCAGTGGGTCTATTATATGGCAATAGTGCATCAAATAAGACACTTTTCTACACATTACTATTATCCACAAGGACTATTTTTCTATTTTAACACTTTTAGAATTCCTTTTTGGATTTTTAACAAAGAATGCTTCCTGCGCATAACCCATTTCATTACCTAATTTTCAGCCAGCACTTACAGCTGCCTTCATAACTGGGAGATTTTTGTGGCTAACTTTATTAAGCCTGTCAAATGTAAGAGAGAAGAATGACGCTGCCTACTTTATGAGTGCAATAACTTTTAGTCCATCAGACATGCATGCTGACATGAAAGCAATCAAATTGATTTTTTTCCTATTAGAATGAAGAACTTATGTGTGGAAATAGTCTTTTTGGCAGAGGACCGGAAACCTCAGGAACCTTGTACTCACTCAGGAAATTAAGAAATCACAAAAGATACAGCTATGAAATACAATCCTTCTGGTTACGGAAAGGTTAATTCTCCTTCAACAACACAGAACACATTAGCCAGCTAAAAGATCAACAAAAAACAGTGCAAAGGAATAATTTGAGGTTTTCAGAGCAATGCAGACATCTGAGAAGAGAATTAACTGGTTTTGCAATGCCAAGAATACTGTTATTGTTAATGCAGGGTTTCTTTTTTAACTTGCTGAATCCTACACACTGAATCCATCCTATAATATAACAATCTAGAGTCTTTGGAAGAAAAAAAAAAACCCACCCAATGTTTAAACATTTTTGCTGGGTTTTAGTAAACAGCGGTGGAGGTTTCTACTGCGGGCCAGCGAGGCAAATGCTCAGACACTCAGAGAATTCCTATGAGCGTCGGAATGTTTACCTCGCTGGCCCGCGGTAGAAACCTCTACCGCCATGCAGTAAAATGAGCCCTTAATTTGAACAGAAATCCAAGGAATTTTTAGACAACCATTTTTGGAATTTCTGCTTTGAATTATAGAACATGTCACAAGCCAACTGGATAGGCCTCCTGATGCAGTGGTAGAAATGCCCATGAATACGTAAGAGCCTGGTGGCTGCATTTTGCTTCTGCAGTAGAAGTTCAGCCCCAGAGAATGAAAAGTGTGCAATAATTACCATTATTGCATGCTAGCCTGCAGGCAAGATCAGAAAATGTTACCTACCAAACTGTAACTAGTGTCAAGGAACAGCAGCAAAAAAGCCTTGTAGGTCAACTTCCCTGATGGGGTAAGGGTACATGGAGAGCTGAGGAAAAACGTTAATGCATATCGGCTTCCATCTTGACCTCTCCCAGAAGAAATGCTGATGTAGTTTCACCAGTCTTGGCTCAGGCTGCAGCATGTCACTTTATTAAAAAATGTGGAGGCAGACAGCAGGCTTTGGACCAGTTACAATGTCCTTCTCCAAGGGCTATATACAGTATGTATGCTTAGACAGGGTGGAGCAGGAGGGAAATGACAGGGTCATAGCAAAGACAACTGTCCCAGGAATCAAGATGGTAGGGAAGGTGGGGAGGTAGATTCATATCACCCTTTTTCAGTTAAGTCTGTGGAAATTACGAGTTTAAAAGGGAAGAATGGCACCGAACTAAGCACTGCCTAGGAAACTGTTTGGTCCAGAAAATGCCCTCTGCCCCTGCACATTCAAATATACTCATCCATTACTAAGTGCACACAGCTGGCTAATGCATCTTCTATTTGCTCAAAATTAATCGCTGTATTTTTTAAAACTCTGCTACGCTCAATCATTTTTTAATGGAAGTAGGAGAATTTCCGCGAGCACCAAACTTATCCACCACCTCTAGCACGGGAAGCGTGGCAATAATGAATTATTTCCTTGCAGTATTTCTCACTAAACTGAAGTTGTTCACCACAACAAAAGGCTCCACATAATTACAATAAAAGTGAAGGGGGATTCAGGATCTACTCATTGTAACTTTTGTAGACTACCTGGCCCTTTCTAATAACTATCTCTGCATGGAAGTTTCTCTAATCACGGTTGACCATAGAAGCCATATCAAGGCTAAGCCTGTGTCTTCAAATGGATCCTGGTAGCTCAGAGGTTCAGGGACTTTGCTCAAGGTCACACACAGGATCAGTAGAAGAACGTATTAGTGTAGGTCTTATGCGACAACCTCTACATGTGTCTTGTAGAACTCCATTCATTGGGCAAGTCTTGCCTAAACCCACCTCCCCACTTCCCCTGTTCTCTGTGTCTGTGGACAACACTCTCATCCCTCCTGTCTTGTCTGCTCGCAATCTCGGGATCATCTTTGACTCCTCTCTCTCCTTCTCCATCCAGACACAACATATCGCTAAAAACTGACGCTTCTTCCTCTATAATACAACCAAAATCTGACCTTTCCTCTCTAAGCATACAACCAAAACCCTTATCCACGCCCTAACCACTTTGCACTTAGATTACTACAATTTGCTACTCTCATTCTCCCCTTCAATCTGTCCAGAATTCAGCTACACGACTCATATTCTGTGAGAGCTGCAATATTCACATTACCCCTCTCCTAAAATCACTTCTATGGCTTCCCATCCGTTTCCAAATACAACTGAAACTCCTCTTATTGACCTACAAATGCATTTACTTGGCTGCCCATGATTATCTCTCGTCACTTATCTCCCCCTATGGACCACCCCACCACACACACAGCTGGTAAGTCCCTCCGATATGTGCCCTTCTCCTCCTCTGCCAATTCCAGTATGCCTGGAACAAACTGCTAGGCTCAGTCTTTGGCAGTGTTCAAAAGTCCACAGAGTATTCGAGGTGTGGCCGTATCATAGAGCAAACCAAGAGCGTTATAACATTTTCATCTTTATTTTCCATTCCTTTTCGGATCATTCCTAACATTCTATTTGCTTTCTTAGCAGCCACCGCACATTAAGCTGAATCCTCAACAATGACACCTAGATCCTTTCTGGGCAGTGACTCCTAACAGAGAACCCAACATTACATAGCTATAGTTCCGATTCCTCTTTCCCACAAGCATCACTTTGCACATTAAACATTATCTGCCATTTTGACGCCCAGTCTTCCAGTCTCACAAGGTCCTCTTGCAATTTTTCACAATCCTCTTGCGATTTAACAACTTTGAACAACTTTGTGTCATCAGCCAAATTTAATTATCTCACTAGTTATTCCCATCTCTAGAACATTTATAAATATGTTAAAAAGCAATAGTCCCAGCACAGATCCCTGGGAAGCCCCACTATTTAAAGGATCTATATTACAAGAAGAAAACTTACTCTTAGAAAACCGTAGTTTCCTAGTCAGAAAAGCAAAATACACTCATCTCATCTCATTAAAGGTTGTAGTGAGTTCTCAGAAGTGTGGATCCTTAAATGTGTAAGCGTTTTTTCTAAAAGGAGGAAAAGCCTCAGAAAAATAACCTATTGCAAATGAATGTTTCAAGCATAAACCCCACTATTTACCCTTCTCCATTGAGAATATTGACCATTTAAATCCACTGTTTTCTGTCTTTCAACCAGTTCTCAATCCTTAAAAGGACATTATCTCCTATCCCTTGACATTCTAATTTCCTCAGAAGTCTTTCATGAGATACTTTGTCAAATGCCTTTTGAAAATCCAAATAATATCAACCGATTCACCTTTATCCACATGTTCATTCACCTCTTCAAAGAAATGCGGTAGATCTGTGAGGCAAGATTTCCCTTGACTAAAAAAAAATACGTTTGCTTTCTTTCATTAATCAGTGCTTATGTATACGTTGTAATTTTGTTCTTTATAATAATCTCTACCATTTTGCCAGGCACCATCAGCCTCACCGATCTATAATTTCCCAGATCACCTCTAGTTTTAAAGAAAAATTACAAATTACTAACAATAGCTCTGCAAATTCATTTTTCAATTCCATCAGCACTCTGGGATGTATACCAGCTGGTCCAGGTGATTTGCTACTGTTCAATTTGTCAAATTAACCCATTACATAATCCAGTGCTACAGAGATTTGTATGAGTTTCTCTGATTCATCAGAATTTAATACAATTTCTGGCACCAGTATATCACTAGACATCAACCCAATGTCAGAGCTTAGTGCAAGAGTACTGGACACACTGGGTAAACCTTCAAACTTACACTCCCTTCAAACTTACAGATCCCTTCCCCCTCCAAACTTTTGATAAGTAAACAATCATTCCACTACTGTTTCTTGAACAATCATGTAGAGATGCAAAACTACACATCATACTGCACTTTTAAATAACGAACTTTGCTTTGCACTCATGACATATACATATTAATTCAGTAAATGGTGCCTAAATTTGGGTGCCAATAAAATAAGCACTGTTTTATAAACAGCATTCTGAGTTGGCTGCTGTTTATAGAATAGGGCTTAGCACAGGAGCTACATCCAATTCTGGGCATGAGATTTACACCAACTGAAAACTGGAGAAAATCCTCACGCCTAAATTATCTGCTGTATTTTATAAAACTGAGTGCAAATTGTATGAAGGCTCCTGATCTACCCTTGCCTCCTTTTTGGATCCATGCTTAAAACTTACATGTACAACTTTATAAAATACTCCATGATATCTGCCATCAACCTGATGAATGGAATCAGTTTCAACACTGAAAAATCCTCAAAGGCTCTAGGCTTCATTCTAGCCAGCTCGCTAAACTTTGAAGAGTTTGTAAATAACCTAACATGGAAATCATTATTTATGCTACAGAAGTTAAGTATCAGCCCCTGCTTTTTCCAGCATCAATACAGAATACTAGTACAAACAACCATTCTATCCATCCTAGACTACTGCAATGCCCTACTAGTGGAAATCAAGTTTCAAGTTTATTAAAAAAAATGTATACCACTTAATCAAATTTCTGAAAAGACTGATGAAAAGAATTCAACTATTACAGAACACTACATCAAAACTGATATTCTACAAATCAAAATTCCACCACATCACATCGCTACTCAGAGCTACACTGACTCCCAATAGAAAAATGAATTGAATTCACAGTATGTTGCCTAGCCTTTAAAACCCTATATGGAGACCTCTCAGATGGCTTTCCCCAAATTCACCAATTAGGTAGAACTGCTAAACATCAAAACACCTAATGATATCCTTTCCATCACCAAAAGGCATAAAATATTCCACTGCAAATCTTTTCATTATCAAATAGCAAATGTTTGAACATTCTTCCCATACTATTGAATATACCGCTTTTCAGAAACAACTGAAACTTGGCTCTTCACAAACCTCTGAGGGATGCAACTTAAATTAGACTCCACCAAAGATCTACCCTATAAAACTGAAAATACCTTGTAACCACTGTCTACTAAAACAGTAATCTGATTGTTATTATGTATTGTATATAAGGTCCTATGTTATATTAACAACATCTGTAACCTGCCTAGAACTCTACCTTATGAGGATTTGGCAGAAAATAAGATGATAGCATAACGATACTAACAAGGAATATGCATGTGTAAATGCAAACTGTTGCCAATTAGCAGCAATAATTGATTGCTAGTGGCCAATTCTTGGCACAAAATTGGTTCCTTATTCAAATGAATTTTGTGTACAAATTGGGCAAGTGCCCAAATTTTGAATATGCAGTTTGGAGCACCATATACAGAACATGGCAGTCAACTTCCAAATAGCTTATTTACTTGGGTAAAGGATATTTTCAAACTGCCTACCACCCCTGCAGGTAAAAGAATACATTGATGGTTCTTTGAGAGTGTACCACTTATCAAGATCTATTGTCTTGCTTTCACTGCAGTTGTTATTTGCCCTATCTAGTGTCTAGTCTTGCCCAATAGTTCAGCCAGCCTACCAAGTGCACCATTGTCCTTTATTTATTTATTCAGTTTTTTAAACCATTCTCCCAGGGGAGCTCAGAATGGTTTATATGGATTTATTCAGGTACTCAAGCATTTTTCCCTGTCTATCCCGGCGGGCTCACATTCTATCTAATGTACCTGAGCAATGGGGGGGATTAAGCGACTTGCCCAGGGTCACAAGGAGCAGCATGGATTTGAACCCACAACCTCAGGGTGCCAAGGCTGTAGCTTTAACCACTGCCACACTCCCCCTTTGACTGCAGAGCTCACTCTTTGGACCACACACAGGCTAGTCACTACAGTCAACAGCCAGTCATGTGAAACGTGCGATTCTGGGCTCTTCAGCTTAGTGGGAGAGGAGGGATTCTCAGCCATCACTCATGGACAAGATGGGGCTGATTCTTGGGAGGATGGATCAGTCACAGAGAGACTCCATATTCATAGCATATTAACAGAGAAATATCAACAAAGTATTCATTTCACTGCCATTCTCATCATCACCAGCTCCTAAGTTACAACCTCCAATATATATATTTGTAATAAAAGAAAATAAGCCCCTCACCAAACTGAAAAAGGGATTATTCTGTGCAACCTTATCAAAGGCTGAGGAGAGAGAACGAGCATTTACGCTTCAGTTTCATGACCAGATAACCTCGGGGATCTCTTAGGAAGAGGAGGAGATAGTGAATGCTGAGTATGGGCAGACTGGATGGGCCATTTGACCTTTATCTGCCATCATGTTTCTATGTTTTTGCTCTGTGTGACAGAGAAAAGGCTCCAGTGTAGAAATACCTGCAGGCACTGGAAAGCAACTTCAAAGAAGATGCCAAAGTCCCTGCCCCAGACCATGCAATGCAGTTCGATCACTGTTAGTATCAAAAGCCTGATGAGTTGGGGAGAGGGGTTGGGAGGGGGGAGGGGAATAGTGGTTCATTTTTACCACTGCTTTAGTGGGATTAGTACTTCACCTACTGTTCTGCATGAGAGGGTTGCAGAATGCTGGTTTTCAGCAACAATTTGGGAAACCCATCTAGATAAAAGCTACTATGAGCCCACTACTTGATAACAACTCGCTACCTTCAACTCCTAGCTCTTCTCACCTTGGGTTCCGCATCTTTAACTCTTTATGCATTGTCCGTCCGTCCGTCTGCATCTTTAACTCTTTATGTCTTGTCCGTCTGTCCAAGTTAGATTGTAAGCTCTTCTGAGCAGGGACAGTCTATATAAACTGTCAAAATGTACAGCGCTGCATACGCCTTTCAGCGCTGTATAAGTGATAAAAGAGTAGTAACAACAATAAAACAACTAAATTCAACTAGTACTGTACCGTCATTTTGGGAAATTGTCTGTCATGCACAGATCTGCAATCTTCATGGGGAATCATGCAGGACAAAGAGCGAGCTGAAGTCATATTGTGCCGTAAGGAACAGATAAAATTACAGATTTTATAGGCCCAAGCAAAATCACTTAGTTCATTAAAATCCCTCATGTAGCAGGCCTCAGTTTTAAACAAGTCATTAAACTTCAGCCAAATGTAATCCCAGTAAATGTCAGCTCCCTAGATATTTTCCAATACATCGAGGTCTAAAATAAGTGTTCCTAAAAAAGGGGTGGAAGGAATTATTAAATTAAAATTTTTTAAATTATTTTATTTAAAAACAAAACCCAGGAGGTAGTCGCCGATTCCTGCTTATTATATTTTTGAGCCAGTTACAGGGAAAAAGGTTCAACAAGCTTTAAGAATTACAGTAGGTTGAGTAGTTCATATGGGGGAGGGGGATAGTTTTATAAAATGAAAGGGGATTAGGACTTGTAAAACTACAAAGAGGAGGTATACAACTACACACAATGTGGTTTACATACAAGTACTTCAAGCATTTTCCCTATCTGTCTCGGTCAGCTCACAATCTATCTAATATATCTGGGGCAGTGGAGGATTAAGTGACTTACTCAGGGTCACAGAGATATAAGGTTACCAGATGTCCGCAAAAACCCAGACACGTCCCCTTTTTTGAGAACTGTCTGGGTGCCCGGATGGTTTTTCAAAAATGGGGGGAATCTGTCCGGGTTTAGCTGGCTCTTCTGACTCCCCTACCTACCTCCTACCTGGGCCTAGCCACTGTAATTAGTCTTCTGGCAGCCGGCAGCAGCAAAGAAGTAAACCTGCTGCTGCCGGCCTGTCCCGAAAGTTATCTTTATACAAAAACTTTCTATTTCTGCTTAGGCAGAACTTGCAGAGAGGCACCTTCTGGGAAAGACCGGCGACAAACAGGCTTACATCGTTACTGCTTCTGGTTGCCCGAAGATTAATTATAGCGGATAATTTGTAGGAACTGTGCATATATACGAGGGACGCTCAATAATTTATCTACCTCAATAGGAAAGAAAGAGTTTAAAAAAAAAAAAAAAAAAAAAGTTTCTTTTAATTTTCCAATAGAGTCCCCTGAAAGTTCCAAACACTTCATCCACTTTTTCTGCAATGACTTTATCTCCTGTGAAAAGAATTCTGTTTGACCTTCAAACCAGGGCTTCACAGCTTTCTTGACATCTTCATGACTTGAAAACTGCTGTCCATGGAGAGATTTCTTCAAAACTCAGAACAGAAAATAATCTGAGGAAGCCAGGTCAGAACTGTAGGATGGTTCAGCTGCTGAAACCCACATTATCGATGGCAGCCTGCGATTATCTTGAAATGTGCACCGGTGCATTGTCGTGAAGAAGCAGACTGCTGTGAATTTTCCTCATCTTTTTTCCTTGATTGACTCCAGAAAAGTGATCATTGTGTTGGCGCAACTCTCCCTATTATGGTTGGCTTGTGTGGCATGAACTCCAGAAGCAAAAGTCCTTCATCATCCCAGAAGACAGTTGCCATGATTTTGCCTGCAGATATTTCTGTCTTGAACATTTTTGGGATGGGGGATGACTTGTGTTTCCACTGAATTGACTCCATTTTGGACTTGGGATCTCTGTGATAGACTCACATTTCATCTCCAGTCACCAACCAATGAAAAAAATTCACTTGGCAATGGTTTTTTGACTCTGTAATTTACACATATGATTTGTGCACTCCCCAACCCCCACAATCTGCCCATTCTTCACCTATGTTTATGGCCACTTCGAACTATGCTGCATCACATTTAAGCTGACACTTAATATCAGCCAGAACCTGCATAGCTTCTAGATAGCAGCCAAAAATGTATCCCGGCCCAGGTCCTATGCACTCAGAGAGGAACGATCTCCACTCTCAGCATCCTATAACCCACGGCTATCAAGCGCCTCTTACCTGCATCCTCCCGCCACCGCCTCTTCGCTCCCCCAGCCTGACACCGAAGTGGGAAAAGAGGAGACTGAAGCACCCACACTGGCCCCCCCGTAAACATGCAACATGCACGGAGGGAGGCGATCGGAGGCGGGTCAGAGCCGGCACAAAGTTATTAGCGATTTTTCACACTTCGCGGTCCGGCTCTGCCCCTAACCCCCGTGAATACCGAGGGAGAAGTGTATACTTTGGAGGAAAGATGGGAGATATGATAGAGACATTTAAATACCTACATGGCATAAATGTGCACAAGGCAAAATCTCTTTCATTTGAAAAGACGCTACGGAATGAAAATACAACTGGGATAAACAAAAGGGCCATCAAGCTCAGCATCCTGTTTCCAACAGCAGCCAACTCAGGTGCCAAGTCCTTGGCAGAAACTCATTCCAGAGCTGAAATTGTGATGTCATAATGCTTCATTCCACCAATGCCTAAGAGACAACCTCATCAGTGATGTCACAATGGCTCGATTGTCCTATACTTGGCTCACATAAGAACATAAGAGTTGCCACCCTGAGATAGACCGAAGGTCCATCAAGCCCAGTATCCTGTTTCCAACAGTGGCCAACCCAGGTTCCAAGTACCTAGCTAGATCCCAAGTAGCAAAACAGATTTTATGCTGCTTATCCTAGAATAAGCAGTGGATTTATCCAAATTTTTTTAAAACCCTGCTAAGCTAACTGATTTCACCACATTCTCCAGCAATGAATTACAGAGCTTAATTACACATTGTGTGAAGAAATATTTTCTCCAGTCTGTTTTAAATCTACTACTTAGTAGTTTCATCACATGCCCCCTAGTCCTAGTATTTTTGAAAAGAATAAACAAGTGATTCACATCTACCTATTTTATAGACCTCTCTCATATTACCCCTGAGCCTTCTCTTCTCCAAACTGAAGAGCCCTAGCCACTTTAGTCTTTCCTCATAGGGAAGTCATCTCATCCTTTTTATTGTTTTTGTCAACCTTCTCTTGACCTTTTCTAATTTCACTATATCATTTTTGAGATGCAGCAACCAGAACTGCACACAGTATTCGAGATGTGGTTGAACAAAGGCATAACATTTTCATCTTTGGTTTCCATTCCTTTACTGACAATTCCTAACGTTCTCTTTGCTGTCTTAGCTGCAGCTGCCACCACACACTGAGCTGAGGGTTTCAATGTATCCGCAACAAAGACACCTAGATCCTTTTCCTGGGTAGTGACTCCCTAACGTGGAACCCTGCATCACAAAGCTATAGTTCAGGTTCCTGTATGTCACATTAAACATCATCTGCCATTTTGAAACTCAATCTCCCAGTCTCTCAAGGTTTTCTTGAATTTTTCACAAACCTCTTGTGATTTAACAACTTTGAACAACTTTATGTCATCATTAAATTTAATTATGACAATCTACTGGCCTCCAGAGCAGCAAAACTGGACAGACAACTCACTCTACTGTCTTCGACCGCAGACTACAAAACCTTCAAAAAAGAAACAAAAACCCTACTCTTCAAAAAAATACATAAAACCTATATAAATCACAACCAAATCCGTCCCAAGCTTCACCTACAATACTACCTACTCCTTAGCAAATCTAAAAATGTTATGTATTTCCTAATATCATGACATGTAATCCGCCTTATGTATTTCATAATGCCATGATAATTCTTATGTAATCCACCTTGAACCACAAGGTAATGGCAGATTAGAAATCACTAATGTAATGTAATTATCTCACTAATTATTCCTATATCTAGATCATGGATAAATATATTAAAAAAGCAGCAGTCCCAAGTGTGGAAGGAGACTAACAAAGATGGCAATCTGAATGCGTTTGGCAGAACGGTGTTGAGCATTTCTATATCATTATGGTTAAAAAGGAAATCCAAGACCCGGGTATTTCCATCGGAACCCGGATCGCAAACAAATTTATCTGGCCTGATGGACGAGTTCGTCATACGGGAGCCCAGAGGATAGCAGGCTGAGATGTCCTCGGCGCGAGGTGGAGACGTATCGGAGGGTCTATGCGCCTCATTTGGGGAAGCCAGCTTATTGCCGGAGGAGCACAGGCTCCCTGCCCAGCCACTCCCCCGATCCGTGCCGGTTGATGCAGAGAAAGAGGAGAGCTTAGCAGCTACTCCTGAGAGCTGCGAGCTTGAATAGGAGGAAGAACGAGCAGTGAGGGAGGTTTTAGCTGCTTCTGCTTCAACATCGCTGTTACAGGGAGATTTGGATATGGCAGGAGAGGTGCACAAACCACTGCTGAAATAATTTCCTACAGGTACTGTGCAACTCAAATAAATGGAATTTAAATGCTTTTTAACCCCATTACTTAAGCCACCAGTTATTGACTTAAATTCAGTTTGGGAAGCTATTTCTAATTTACAACTATCCCTGGGAACTCAAATGCAAATCCTAACAACTAATTGCTCTGGGGTACTTTCTGAGACTTTAAAGTTACAACAAAGAGTGGAC
The DNA here is from genome assembly GCF_902459505.1 of Geotrypetes seraphini. Lineage (NCBI taxonomy): Eukaryota > Metazoa > Chordata > Amphibia > Gymnophiona > Dermophiidae > Geotrypetes > Geotrypetes seraphini. Next base: position 63,453,084 of record NC_047093.1, on the reverse strand, counting down.
AAACTAAAAAATAAAATTTTGGATCAAGAAAAAAAGTATTGAGGTATTGGGAGCACAAAATCAGCTCCTAATAAAGGAAAATGGGATTATCAACTTTTAAGATGGAAGTGCTGGAAAATATAACAAGAAAACAGAATTTAAGACTGATTAATTTTCCTAAATTACCTACAATTTCAGCATTAGACATGATTAAAAGGTATCTTCTGGAGGTTTTGAAAGTCCCACAAAATTCTTTTCCACCCATTTCAAAAATTTACTATATTTTCTTGGAAAAGAAGACGACTCCTGAAGATCAGCAAGATCTTACTTACTGGACTTGGACAAATATTCTTGAAACATCAGAGTCAGAACAAATTAGTTGTGGCAACACTCTTTGTTCAATTGGAACTTCATTCAGATAGAGAGTGGTTACTAAAAATGTTTTTTTTAATATAAAGATGCTACATTTCTAAATCAAAAAATTAGAATGTACCCAGATGTCTCTAGAATAACACAAAGAAAGAGGAAACAATTCTTGTTTTTGAGACTCCAGGTTTTAAAACTGGGGGCAACTTTTGTATTAAATGTTTGGTATATTTTCTTCAAGTCTACACAATTATCTAGATTTATTGTGGATTATGCAGTGGTGACAATGAGTATCCCTACCAATAGACAAGTGTAACGCTCATATTTGGGAACTCTGGGCCTAGCTCAGATTGCTTTCATTTTTCCTGGAATGTTTAATTATGAAGCGGTAATAATATCCGACTATTGTAACTCCTTCTCTATGAATAGTGGACTAATGTCCTTGCTTCTTATTAAGAATTGTTATTTTCAATTAGATTTGTGATCATAAAAAATTGAAATTCAATAAAGAATAATAAATGATTAAAAAAAGCAGCAGTCCCAGCACAGACCCCTGGGAAACCCCACTATTTAAACAATCTCATCAAAATTGGACTAGAACTGGACGTGGTTTCTCATCTTGCAGCTGGCAGCAAAGTTCTCATGTGAGATCATTTCTATACAGGAAGACACAATTAGGTTGCGTGTCTCCTCCACTGAAAACTTTGTAAACACAACAACAAACGCCATAGCAGAAAAATACTGGCATCACAAACCTAAGAGAATTAGAGAAAATGAAGACATTGCAATTACTTGCCTCGTTCTTTATTTATTTATTTAAAAATTTATATGCCGCATATAACTATGCGGTTCCCATACCACATACATAAAATCTTGTTTCCCTCCAATTATCTCAAATAACAGACATGTCTAAACAACATCGTTAAGCGTCGCTGTTATAATAAGGATAGAGCACAAATTCAAATCAATGCAGAAGTACAAACAAGCTTTAAATCGTATATTGATGTCAGAAAAGTTCTAAAAGGCGGTCAACTGAAATATATCTTAGCATAAGAAGGCATTGGCAAATAATTGAGTTTTCAGCATTTTCTTAAAATTCATCCTCCCCTTACAAACCGCAAGGCACTCTATAGTTCTACGCCAGTCACAGATATTGTGCTTGCATAGTCGACATTCTACCCTCCAAACTTAATTTCATCCCATTTATGTCTCGAAGCTCTCTTCTCAGTTTATAGATCTGGAAGAATTCTTGTAAGATCTTTGGGGAAGCATGATACAATGTCTGACATATAATCACAACAGTCTTGAACTGCACTATTAATACTGTAACCTACTACTATTTATTATTTCTATAGCGCTGAAAGGCGTATGCAGTGCTGTACATTTTAACATACAACAGACAGTCCCTGCTCAGAAGAGCTTACAATCCAATTTCGACAAGACATTTCAGGGTTGGGGAGATTATGGTAGAGGAAATGAAGACATTGCTTGCCTCGTAAGAAAGTCAGACATTTGGTCTTAAGCTCGGGTACCGTAATATCATTATAGAAACTCAGGTATAGTAACACCATTACTGAAGGTCAAGTATCATAGCACCGTTATAAACTGTTCTGAATTGACTACCCAGCCATTAGTAATGGTATAGAAACTTTCAATAAACAATAAACATAGTGGTAAAAGAAAAAAAACATAATAAAACCCTTAGCGCACATGCTATTCTTATGTTCTTAACATAAACATAAGAACATAAAAATAACTTTACCGGGTCAGACCAATGGTCCATCAAGTCCAGTAGCCCGTTCTCATGGTAGTCAATCCAGGTCACTAATACCTGACCAAAACCCAAAGAGTAGCAACATTCCATGCTACCAATTCAGGGCAAGCAGTGGCTTCCCCCATGTCTTTCTCAATAACAGACTATAGACTTTTCCTCCAGGTAATTGTCCAAACCTTTCTTAAAACCAGCTACTCTATCCGCTCTTACCACAACCTCTAGCAACGCGTTCCAGAGCTTAACTATTCTCTGAGTGAAAAAATATTTCCTCCTATTGGTTTTAAAAGTATTTCCCTGTAACTTTGAGTGCCCCCTAGTCTTTGTAATTTTTGACAGAGTGAAAAATCAATCCACTTGTAGCTGTTCTACTCCACTTTATCCTCTCTATCCCATAGTCTGGCATCTCTCTCCCCTCCCTCCTGTCCCTTCTCCCCCCTTTGTGGCCTGGCATCTCTCCGTCTTTCCCTTCTTCCCGGTCTGACATCTCTCTTTTCTTTCCCCTCCTCCCATGATCTGGTATCTCTGTCTGCCCCTTCCCTTACTTCCCCTGGAGGTCTAGGGCATCTTTCCTTTTCTTTCTTCCCCATCCCTGCAGGAAGAGATAATGGTTACTGCAGATGGGCAGACTGGATGGGCCATTTGGCCTTTATCCGCCATCATGTTTCTAGGTTTACTACTGAATTACAAGATGGCTTCAGAGGCCAATAAATGAAAGCAGTCACATGATTGGCTGAGAAAAGTATATTATGGCATCACTACTATACTAAGGCATGCAGATCAAAGTACCAATGTGACATCAAACTCAACTTTGACATATCCTTCTACAAGATCACTTAGGTTAGTGTATCCTTTGCAACAGTCACAACAGACAACTTACAATGGAAACCAGCTGCCTTTTAAAGTCCAGTAGACTCTGATGTGGAGCAAATAATTATATCACTATTCCCGATGTACCACTCTGTAAGATGTCAAGGCACTCAAAGATTTCCCACCTAATTTGTTTACTCCTATATCACCATCCTCTACAACTTACAAAAATAAAGAGAATAAAAATGATTGCTATTTTAAAATTTTCAAAACAATCTCACACGATTGCGTTCAAAATTTTTTTTATTGAATTTAAAACAATAGCATTAACATACAGTAATAACCCTTCACCCACCCAATATAGCATGACTGTAATGTTGTTAAATTACTTCAAAGACTGGAATGACTCAGCTAAGTCTTAAGTGGCCATATAAGAAATCCCTTATTAGTCTGAATCAGCGATTCCCAACCCTGTCCTGGAGGACCACCAGCCAGTCAGGTTTTCAGGATAGCCCTAATGAGGGGCAGATTTGCATGCCTGTCACCTTCATTATATGCAAATCTCTCTCATGCATATTCATTAGGGCTATCCCAAAAACCCAACTGGCTGGTGCTCCTCCAGGACAGGGTTGGGAACCACTGGTCTTTAGTAATATAGACCAGTGGTCCCCAACCCCGTCCTGGAGGAAAACCAGGCCAATTGGGTTTTCAGGCTAGCCCTAATGAATATGCATGAAGCAAATTTGCATGCCTATCACTTCCATCATATGCAAATCTCTCTCATGCATATTCATTAGGGCTAGCCTGAAAACCCGATTGGCCTGGTGTTCCTCCAGGACAGGGTTGGGAACCACTGATATAGACCAAGGCAATGTGAACACCACCTAATCATACAATATCATCATACACCAAATCATAACATGTCATAATCCTTTGCTAACACAGTATAACAGCAATAACCTTTTATTGAGAGTAAGATGTCTTTACCAAGGACAATACTCTCAGGCCTAGGCACAAAGACGTTTGGACAAATTATGATTTGTAACCAGGATATCAATAATACATGTAAGCCGGGCTTTATGATCATAGACAGAGAACAAGAAAAATGACTATAGAAAACTGCTATGAATTCTATAAAATTTGGGATTCCATAAAACTAGCTCCATTAATTCTCATGAAAAGCTGTTTTGTCCACATCAAAGCTAAGTCTTAAAAAAAAAAAAAGTGAACAGAATACAGACCTGATTAAAGCTACACACATCCACTATTCACTCAAAGTGAATCAAGCAAAAATAATCTGTCAAATGAAATAATGTCTAGGGAATAAAGTTCTGAGAAGGCAGTTTAAGCCTGTGTGGATGTTATACATGTGTATCCCACAATCCTCTTTTAAGAGGGACATTAATGGAAAGACCAGTTTCATCCAGCATGCTTCCACAGAACTTCGATTCACTTATCTGGAAAAAGCAGCCAGCTAAAAAAAAAAAAAAAAAGGTCATCTTAACTTACCTCAGCTTTTGCCATTAACTCTAGAATTTCAGTAGATAAGGACAGACCCTACAGAGGCTACAAAAACCTCAACTGTACATTCCCAAAAGCTGTTGAAACAATCAAGCAGCCACCATGGACTTCGAGATGAGAGGTAATGCTATAATGGAGAGCAATCCAGCTAATTTTCAATGAAGATACATTGAGCACTTAATTTATCTTCTTAATTTGGGACAGCTGATTATGAAAGCAGCAATTAGGCATTCCAGTTAAAAGGCCTCGCTTAGCGTGGAAACAATTCCAAGAAGAGGGATCATAAATGATCAGTAAATTCATACTCAGCTCACCAAAATCTACCTGCGAGGAAGGGATTTCTTATTTTGCAGCCAAATCTTCCTCTGCCTCATTGGACAATACTAATGTCTCCCCTCTCTGCTTTTGTGGTCCCTAGTGCATGCTGTGTGATCTCACAAAACATTGTGAGATCATCAGGCATTAAATATACTGCTTTGCCATTGGTGGGCATTCAAACATTCAGATACCATATGAGGAGGAGTATGGATGTATGGCAAAGCATCTGCATAGAAATGGCAACCAATAGCCCTCCTTCTTCATAACTAATCACAGGAGATCTATAGAAGATAAATTACATACAGGAGGACAGTAAATTGCGATTCCTTTAAACATTATAGTTGTCAGTTTCCTAACAATGAAAGAGAATCACATTTATCTCAGTTCTATCCAACCATTTCTGGAAGACATATTAAAAGTGCTTCAAGCTAGCTCAGAAGCTGCCAGGAATTCTTTGGGTTTGCAAAAGAACACACTTTCTTCCCTTCATTTTCTTTATTCATGAAAAATAAAATAAAACATTGGTTAGGTCTCCAAGTAAGATAAAAGCACCAACCAATATTACAACACTGTCCTCGGGAACAAATATTTAAGAGCATGTTGACCTAAAATCTTTTAATTACAAAGTGAATGGAAGGCAAAGTGTAGCAACCTCGCCAAAGCCAGAACTAGATCATGCAAAATACTGACACGTTGGGTCAAGGCTGCCTTAGAAATGCCAACACTAAACAAATAAAAAGGGCAAAATGTACATAGAGCCTTACAGGATGTCACCAGAATAGCAAACAATTCAACCGGTTGATTCGGCCTTATTTATGTATGATCAAGAATAAGATAGGAGATAAAGCATGCAAATTGTATCCAGCCTGCCCATATCTCCTGCCTGTTCCAATACCACAGAGCCCGCTTGACCTTGTGTTTCTTCTATCTCCCCACCAGAGTAAGGAACCTCCCCATGATTTCCTGAATTATGATACTATTTTTTGCTTCCACAATCTCCACTGAAAAGCCTGTCCTTCCATCTACTACCCCTTCTGTGAACAAATATTCCCTTATGCCTCTTTATTTTCACGTTTAATCATAGAAAGTCAATTACTTTGTCGGAGAACAAAATGTTTAAAAAAGTTAAAAAAAAATAAAAAAAACAACCAAAAAATACTTTGCATGTGTTTGGGTACCAGCCAGTGGCAAGACATTTTTACAATGTTCGATGATGTCACAATGCTTTACAACATTAGAAAGTACATAACTGTGCTACACTCAGAAAGTGATAGGTGAGTGCTGATTTAGTTACTATGTATTCTGACCCTCTGTGGATAATCTACAATAAATTATGCATCTAATAAACAAAGGAAAGCAATGACCAAACCACAAAGAATCAGATTTTCAACTGGCATGGTCACCAGGTTGACTTAAGCACTGACAATAAAAATAATTGGTATATGCAGTCCCTGGATTCTATATAAGCCACCCAAATTTGAGCACAGATCCACATGCAAACTAATTAATGAGCCATTAACAAAAATATAAAGGGTGTTAATTGGCACTCACTTGGGTTTATGCATGGCTCTGTCCCAAGGCTGGCTTAACCTATGGACCAGGTGAGGCTCTGGCCCAGGGCACCAAGGCTAAAGGGTGCCAAACGCCCAAGGGCCGTGATGCCACCGGCTCATAAATTAAGCTGCCATGCTGCTTGAACATCTCTCTCCTTCGTTGCTGCTGCCCAGTCCCGGCAGGGTGCGGCTTCATAGGCCAGCTGCCATGAGGGGGGGAGGGGCAACATCAGAGGAGGGAAGTGCAATATTTCCCTCCTATGATGCTACTACTCGACACCGATGCTGGTCCCCCTTCCTCGAAGCGGCTGGCCTATGAAGCCGCATCATGCCGAGATCAGACAGAGGAGAGAGGAGGGAACTGGCTGGGGGTGGGGAATGGACTGGGCTATTGTAATCTCTTGAGCTGACCCTGCTCTGCCCTGTCTTACAAAATGCATACCTAGATTTTGTGATGTGCAACTCAAAAGTGGTAGGGCTGTGAGAGGAACATGAATGGGTCAGGGGCAGTTCCAGAACTTGGGCGCAATGCTATAGAACAAGGTCATTTATACACCTAACCGCCATTAGTTGTGTATCAGCATTTACACCAGACTTCAGCAGGCTTAAGTATGATGCTCAAAGTTAGGCGTGAGATCCGCATTAAACTAATATTATACAAAGGGTGCCCCAAACAAAGATTCCTTTGCAAAACACCAGTTTGGCACAGATATTCCTGATCCTTAACTTAGGATGCCATTTATAGAATTCCCTCCTATCCATAGAGATGGTGATGCTAAATACACAGATAAACCAGTTTGGTGACACGTCAAAAAGCACGTCGGACGTTGGCGTACCGACAATCACGCGCCGACTGCACTCAGGATGAATGCTCGCCGCCAGTTCTGCCGCTTTTATGCATTACCATTAGTGTTCGGAGGGGGAGTGTGTGGGGGGGGGTAACCCCCACTACACTTATAACTGCTCATGCTCCCACTGGGGTGTGGGGTGTGGAGGGGACCCCCCCCACTACACTGAAAACTCCCAAACAGCGAGAGAACAGAAGTTTTCAGTGTACCAGGGGGGGGTGTTTTCCCCCTCCCAACCTCCCCCCATGGGAGCGCAAACAGTTCTAAGAACGCTAATGTGTAAAAGCGGCGGAACTGGCAGCGCGCATTTGTCCTGCGCGCATGATTGTTGGCCTGCCAATGTCCTGCGTGCTTTCATCAGTGTACCTCAAGTTTAGGTTTCCTATTCAGCAAGATAACCAAAACGGACAACCTGTTTGGATAGCACTTGAAAATCCCCACATCTGTAATCTGGCCCACAACTGTACAGATAGCTAAACAGCCGGATACTATTTAAAGCTCTTCTGAGCAGGGGCCGTCTGTTGCATGTTGAATGTACAGCGCTGCGTATGCCTTTCAGCACTACAGAAATGATAAATAGTAAAAGCAGTAGTAGAAATAATCTATAAAAACTTTTGAAAATTCTATGTATTGGCCATCCCAACGGCCAATGCATAACTTGTTTTGAATGCTAGCCCATAAGTAACCACCTTGATCAATAGAACTGAAAGAGCCCAAGGATGAATTGTTTACTTTCATTGTTTGTTCATGAACGTTAATTCTCGTTGATATTGTTGATCCACCACTTGCAAGATGACAATGTCTCTAGGCTCAGCCCATCAGCTATGCATCAGGCACACCTCACGTCCCGAGTGAAACCAGTGTGTCGGTGCAGGAAAATAAATTTTCCAAACAATCTAAGGAGAGATATTCAACGACCTGAGGCATCTTGAATGTAGAGAATGGTGTAAATTTAGTGTGCTGGATTTTATTTTATTTTTTTAATGGTGCACTTAGGCAAAGGGGTCATTCATGTGGAATGTCCTCACAGGGGCAGTGTCTGTTTAAACGCGAACCAAATTTGCTGAAGTGTTGGAAGAAATAAATTTCAGAAAGGAGGCATTCCTGATGACACAGATTATGTGCTCTACTGAGAATATACTAGTGGAAGAAAGCTCTCCTAAAAGGGGAGGAATCCAACTGTAGAAAATAAACTAAGAAAAATATATTGCCAATTTTAAAGGGTGTAGTTATCAATGTGGGCTACCTTTTAAGAATAGGGCTAGAGAAGTTGCTCGTGCTGGCGAAGATTTTAAAGAGGTATGGGTCATGGAAAGGAGGGCCCATCTCCACCCAATCTCCTTCCCAGACCCCACCCCCATAATAGTACTAATTGTAACACCATTTTTTCCATTCATTTTTCCTATATATACACACACACACAATATAATTGTATTAACAAAACATAATGGTTAACCACAAAATTAAACTACACAAAGCACACAAAGTATGCTTTTCAACATTCATTCCTACCAGAAAACAGATAACCCCATGCAAATACGGGACCAAAAACTAAAAGTACTAATATATACAAACAAACCCTAAGGTTCAAGACTCTGCATGCAGTACAACCCCAGAGGAAAAGAAACAAATGCATTTCTTCCTGAACAGACAGCAGATGTAAATCAATCACTAGATTAAAAAAATCATTCCCCCTAATGTTGTTGTCTCCCTCCCTCCTTGCTGTGCCTTGCCTTCTGGCCTGCCCCCCCCTGCCCCCCCCCCCCCCCCCCCCCGTGTTATCTTCATGCCTGCTCCCTCTTCCTCAGTGCTGCAGTGCACAAAGCTGTGGGCAGCGGCTCCTCGCACGTCTCGCGCCTCATCTGGAAGCCTTCCCTCTGTCTCGGGCCCGATGCATGTGCCGGCCCTGTGGACTGGCAGAAAATTTCTACTAGGGCAGAAGCGGTGCCCATTTTCTCCCGCCCCAAAATTGCTGTCACAGCCTCTAATGGCAATCTCACAGTATGACCACACACTCCTGCCCATTGCAGCTCTAGCATCAAAATCGCTGCTGCAACCTCTACTGGTAGTATTAAGAACAGCCATATTAATATTAGTATTGCGAGATTGCCACTAGACATTGTGGCAGCCATTTTGAGATGCAGCCCTGAAGAGCAGGAATGAGTGGGCATCACTCCTGACCTTAGGATCCCCTCCCCTAAACCACCAGGGATATCAAAGGGGTAGGCCTAGGAGGACCTAAGGGGGTGAGGTAGGAGTACACACCAGAAACTCCGCCTGCTGGTACCCAGAAGTTAACTGGGCTCCAGCCAATATTCAGTTCATTGCCTGATTAGATTAGTGGCTAAAAGCTAGAAGAGCCTTTTAGTATCCTAACTTTAGCCATTATGTAACCGGTTAGCAGACTGAATATCCCTGCTAAATGGTTAAATTAACAGCTCCTCCCAAGTTCCATCCATACACCACCTTGGCAGTAACTGGACAGTGGCCTGGATTGGCCTCCAATGGAATAAGGATTCTGGGCTTGATGGACCAGTATGGCAATTCTTATGTTCTTAGAATCCACTGAACCAGGAGAAGCCTCCTGCTTTCAGCAGGGGAGTACAATATATCAACTTAAAAACAGTTTAAAAATGCCACAAAACAAAAGCAATATGTAACATTGTAAAACCTACAATCGCTCAAAGAAATCCAAAATTCTCCAGTCTCAATCTGCCTCAAAGCAACCCAAAGCTAAAAGACAGCAAGGCACCCTGGAGAAATATATATTGTACCAAAAGGGAGAGCCAGATTTCCCCTCTTCCCTCCTAGACTCTTATTGCATGAAAGGCCTCTGAATAAAATCTGGGATAAAATCAAATCCACTTCTCTTAAACTCTGTGGTAAACAATTGCCCAGTTACAGTGTGAGTAGAAGAGACTTCTGCAATACATATTATCAGCCATTGCTGTTGTGCTGTTGCTGGCTAGTGTATGGCCAAATAAGCTAGCCAAGTACGGTATGCTGCAGCCCTGCTAGTGATGCTGAATCTGCAACACGCATGAGAAAATAGCTGTAACTTCTAAGAATGGAAACCCCAAATCATGAAAAGGCAAGGGAGGTCTCTTTTGGTTAAGCAACAATAAATACACCCACAAAACGGAGCAAAAATACAAACCAAACAATAAAATACATAGGTGACCAGCACCTCTTCATTAACCACACAGTCTCACACCGTGTATGTCATCTAGCAAAAAAAAAGATGCCTTTCCAAGCAGTTTTTTGTTTGGTTTTTTTCCCCCCATGAAAATTTATTGAGTTTCCAAAAAGTTACGTAAGAATACAGGACTAGTCTCCCTATCAGCGCACAGTAACGGATTTCCCCGCTTTTGCACTGACTGTAAGCATAGACAAGTCAACTTAGGGAAAGAAATAGTCTCCAATAGATACTAATGCCCTAGGTTTTCAGCAGGTTTTTGTTTTGTTTTTAAATTCTGTATGTTCTGTTGTCGACGAATGTACACCACGAACACCTTCTCTCTCACCAAGCAGCCTTATGGGGTAAAGACCTAGATCAACTGCTTTCGCCCACTACCTACAGGGAATTTAGGAAGCTCCTAAAAACTTACCTGTTCCTGAAATACCTAAACAATTGACCCGCTCTCCCCTCAATAACGGTCCCCCCGACCTCCTACCCTTTTCCTCTCTCCCCTCCTAAGCCCGCATGGAATTTCATGGTACTGTGATACATATAAACTGTTATCATATCGTAATTTTTCGCTGTATTTTCTGAAATGTGCGGCCTATTCCAAACAGGTCCTCTCGGACATTACTTACCAAACTGTATATCTTTTACTCTTGCTCAGCAAATTGCATTTCTATATTCTTGCTTTCTTAAAGTCTCTGCTCTCTGTATTTCCTCTGACTATCTGCATATTGTAATTCACTGAATGTCCAGCTCTCTTGACTGTAAACCGCCTAGAAGTCGCAAGATTGTGGCGGTATAGAAGAATAAAGTTATTATTATTATTGTTATTATTATTGTTCTATTCCCTAGGCCCTATGCAATAGAATATACTATCCCTCGACATTGTTAGCCACAGCTCTTTTACAGATGGAATTTGCAGCTCTAATTGTCAACCAATAAGACTTTATTATTGGTTGAAAAGACACCTCCCTTACCTTTTGTTGTTGTACTGTCTATAGCCCAAGGTGAGGTGTTCTTCTGTCCTGCCTGTCTGCTCTAAACCCAAAATCATGTAACAAATCTTTATTAAACATTAACTACCTCAAACATCTCACATTACATCTTTACTAGGACAAAAACAGGAGGCAATTCTTAAGTTTTTCCGAACATATTTGAATATATTACCCCCTCTTTACAGAGATCTCCGGGGAGAGGGGGGTGGGAATGTCCTTTCTAGTTGTTCCCTTTGTTCATGTTGGCATTATTTTTAGTCTTACAAAAAAAAAAAAAAAAACCCTAGAAGGCCAAGAATATACTTACTGAGAAAGCTTAGAAAGCACTTGAACTTGTTACCACCCCAGAGGTCTGACCAGAAGTCTCTGAGCCCAGTACAAGTACTGCCAGTCCATCTACTTGAATGAACAGGGTGGGGGGAAGACCTTTTTACTGGGACTTACTAAATTAACAGGCATGCAGGAGAATTTATATGAGTTAATCCAACAAAAAGGTTGTCTATTGACCTTTATTTCTGCAGTGAGACTGTGCATTTTCTCACTAGTTTGATGCCTTAGTGCATAATTACTTTATCTTTGGTGCTTCCTAGCGAGTACATGAAACTTTTTTCATCTCTCCTTAGAGCTATGCATTGCTCTGCTATTCAGGGTTACAAGAACTCAGGCAATTAAAAACAAGGAGAGAGTTGCTCTGGCATGCTATCTTATAAGAAAAACCCCACTGCCCGATTACTGGGGTTTGTTGGGGTTGGTTGTTTTTTTTTTAGTATTATTTTATTTTAAAACAGAATTCACCACCTTTCCTGAGGAATAAATTGTGTGAGAGGCTTGTGCCCAGAACCCTAGCCAGTCCTGGAATTAAACCGACGGCACTGAAAGAACAGCCATAATTCAACCTTGTTTACTGATTTCAACTTGCAGTGCTGTTTAATATTTTAGTTTTAAAAGGGTAAAACAATGTGTCAGATCATCAATTACTCAATACACAAGAAGCAGGCTTGGCAAGCACATGGGCACCAGGCTACCCACACCACCACATAAAATGCCTTTTAGCAGGAAGGCAAGACACCATCAAGCATTTTCAAATGAATGAATCAGCATGTAATGGAGGTTTTGTATTAAGTGATTCTGTTCCTTAATACAGCTGAGTACATTCCGTATGCTGGAGAACACAGTGTACTCCTGTGGACTTTCTTTTCGGGGAGGGGGGGGGGCAGATTTAAGATGTTTGCATTGTAAGCACTAGAGAACAGCAAATATGATTGAAGTGCAGAGTACCGTACAGTGTGTGTGGGGCTGGGAGGGAAGCACACTGTTTGCCAAATGCTATAATGCTTTAAGTCCCTTACTGGCACATCCACTGACAGATTGATGTGCATTAGAAAAGCAAGTTGCATTGTTTTATAGCATGGAAACCGAAGGTGGGCTGATTAATTATGTTATTACACCTAACATGCAACAGACAATGAAAGTGCATCCCTCTCATCTCAAAAAAATGTCTGAGTATATAGACTGAGGATCATGAAATCATACAGAAACTTTGTCTTAGGGACGTTGTTATGAAAAGGCTCCTTCTGCACGAGAAAATCTTGTGATGATTTCATGTTTTAATTAAACTGGAACACAATTCACCAGGTATGGGCTGAGAATGCACCAGAGCATCCTTCTAACAGGCTGTATGTATAGCACGGTAGTTTACTTCTGATTTAGCATTGATTTTTTTTTCCTGTGCTAAGATCACTCCCCGAGTGTCAAGAGTTTTAATAATTCACCCCCCCCCTCACCCCACATTAATCGGGAAGGACTGAAAATGCATGCTGATAAGGTTTAGCACAGTTTTATACTTCCACAATATCTACTGTATTTTCACGCATATAGCACGCACGTTATACACGATTTTACAAACCGTGCATAACCATGCGCGTTATACGCGTGAGCGTGTTTTACAACTTTTTTATACATAGTTCCCCCCCCCTGACGCCTGATTCATCAACCGGAAGGACCGCTCGCACACCCACCCTGAAGGACCGCTCGCACTTCCACCCGAAGGGACCGCTCGCACTCCCACCCGAAGGACCGCTCGCACCCCCACAGCCTCCCCCCCTCCCCCTCCCGCATGGAAAAGCTGTCTACCTTGTTTCCGGATGCCAATGAGCCCAGCTGCTTCCTCTGCCGGTGGTCCTGCCCCTTTTCCGAGCCCTGCGCTGCGCTGCGCTGCTTCCTCTTCCAGCGGTCCCGCCCTTTCTCTGACATCAGGGCTCAGAGAAGGGGCAGGACCGCCGGCAGAGGAAGTAGCTGGGCTCACTGGCATCCGAAAACAAGGTAGAGAGCTTCTCCATGCGGGAGGGGGAGGCTGTGGGGGTGCGAGCGGTCCTTCGGGTGGGGGTGCGAGCGGTCCTTTGGGGTGGGGGTGCATCAGGCTTTCAGGGTGGGGACAGGACTTCAAGGGGGGACAGGACTTCAAGGGGGAGAGGAGAGTCGGGGCGGGCGAAAGGAGAGTCAGGGCGGCCAGAGGAGAGTCGGGGTGGGCGAAAGGAGAGTCGGGTGGCGACGGGAGAGTCGGGGCGGCATGCGCGGTATATGAGTGTGTGCGGTATATAAAAATTTTTCTACATAAATTACAGTTTCCCGCGCGCTATACCCGTGTGCGCGTTTTACACGGGTGTGCAGTATATGAGTGAAAATACGGTATTTATTTATTCATTCAATTTTCTATACTGTTCTCCCAGGGGAACTCAAAATGGTTTACATAAATTTATTCAGGTACGCAAGCATTTTTCCGTCTGTCCCGGTGGGCTCACAATCTATCTAATGTACCTGGGGCATTTGAGGGATTAAGTGATTTGCCCAGGGTCACAAGGAGCGGTATGGGTTTGAACCCACAACCTCTCAGGGTGCTGAGGCCGTAGCTTTAACCACTGCGCCACACTCTCTCCCTTCATTGAATCTTTACCTCTGGAAATAAGAACGTAAGCAATGCCATACTGGAATAGACCAAAAATCTATCAACACCAGTATCCTGTTTCCAACAGTGGCCAATCCAGGTCACAAGTTTTATTTTCCCATTCTTAATTTCAATTCAAAGGTTCTCTTGTAGATCTTGTGCTCTCTTTGTTTTCCCGCCAGTCATGGGTTGTAAATTTTAAAAATATCATGAGCGCGTTCTCTCTTACCAGGCGGCTATTTGGGACAAGGATTTTAAACAATTGTTATTGATGTCTATCTCTTATTTACATTTTAGAAAACAACTAAAAACTCATTTGTTCTCCAGATATTTGAGTAATTGATATTTCACTCGAGTTATAGGGCTTTTTTTCCATATCCAATTGTAGGTTATTATTTAATCTTTTGTAAACTGCATAGAACTTTACAGTTATGTGGTCTAGAAATTGATTTTATGTTATGTTAATGTTATGATTCAATGGAAATTTAGACAAAAATCAGCCATCAGAGGCTGGATATCCCCAAGCTGGAGACCCTGGAGATGAGGTTCTAAATTTGGGGATCCAAAGACATAAGAAATCCTAGAGATCCTGGCCCAGAACTCCCCTCCCCTCAAGCAAGAGCATCCTGGGACAACAGATCCTCCAACCTTACCTTACTACTCATACCTGCATACCCCCTCCTTTCACCATCACCTGTCTACTCACTCACTAGCCACCTATCCCATAGGTCTCCACAAAGATCTGTTCCATACCATATCTGGGGAAAGTATCTTTCTTCAGCATCTTCTCCTGATAACCGCCATTTCAAAAATAGGAGGAAGAGGGGGGGATAGAGGTCAACTGAAGTCAGTGAGCTTGACTAGTGAGCATCCTGTAATGCCAGCAGCAGCCATGATGGTGGATGCTTTTCAATTAAAATGCTCCCCTGCTACTATTGAGGTAAAATCTGCAGTCAGAATTTGTTGAGAAGATAACAAGAGAGATTTGAAGATATAACTAAGCTTGGGCATTAAATAAAGTGGACTTTTTTTGGAAAACAGGACATTAAAAAATTGGATTACTTCAAATAAGAACATAAGAACATAAGAAGTTGCCTCCGCTGAGGCAGACCATAGGTCCATCCTGCTCAGCGGTCCGCTCCCGCGGCGGCCCATCAGGCCCATTGACTGAGCAATGGTCTATACCTATCTATACCCCCCAATCCCTTTTTCTTCTAGGAATCTATCCAAACCTTCTTTGAAACCATTTAGTGTTTTCTTGTCTACAACAGCCTCTGGGAGCGCGTTCCATGTATCCACCACCCTCTGAGTGAAAAAGTACTTCCTAGCGTTTGTTCTAAACCTGTCCCCTTTCAATTTCCCCCAATGCCCCCTTGTGCTTGTGGTGCCCCTTAATTTGAAAAATCTGTCCCTGTCTACTTTTTCTATGCCCTTCAGGATCTTGAAGGTTTCTATCATGTCTCCTCTAAGTCTTCGCTTCTCCAGGGAGAAAAGTCCCAACTGCTTCAATCTGTCGGTATATGGGAGATTTTCCATTCCCCTTATCAGTTTGGTTGCTCTTCTTTGTACTCCCTCAAGTACCGCCATGTCTTTCTTGAGGTACGGCGACCAGTACTGGACACAGTACTCCAGATGCGGCCGTACCATTGCACGATACAGCGGCATGATAACTTCCTTCGTCCTGGTTGTAATACCCTTCTTAATGATACCCAGCATTCTGTTTGCTTTCCTAGAGGCTGTGGCGCATTGCGCCGATGCCTTCAGTGTTGCGTCTACCATCACTCCCAGGTCTCTCTCCAGGTTACTAACCCCTAGTGGTGTTCCCCCCCATTTTGTATGTGAACATCGGGTTCTTTTTCCCCACGTGCATGACCTTGCATTTCCCCACGTTGAAGCTCATCTGCCATTTTTCGGCCCACTTTTCCAGCTGCATTAGATCCTTTTGGAGATCCTCGCAGTCTTCCTTGGTTTGAGCCCTGCTGTATAGTTTGGTGTCATCTGCAAATTTAATGACTTCACACTTAGTTCCCGCCTCTAGGTCATTTATGTAGATATTGAACAAGAGCGGTCCCAGCACCGACCCCTGCGGAACTCCGCTCGTGACCCCTTTCCAGTCTGAGTAGTGGCCCTTTACGCCAACCCTCTGCTTCCTGTTTGACAGCCAGTTTTTGATCCATCGGTGGACCTCCCCTTGTACCCCGTGGTTCCATATCTTTTTAAGCAGTCTCTCGTGTGGCACCTTGTCGAAGGCTTTTTGGAAGTCAAGGTAAATGATGTCTATAGATTCCCCTTTATCCACCTGGCTGTTCACTCCCTCAAAGAAGTACAATAAGTTTGTGAGGCATGACCTACCCTTACAGAAGCCATGTTGACTTGGTTTTAGCTGCCCATTTTTTTCGATGTGCTCACAGATGCCATCTTTAATCAGTGCCTCCATCATCTTTCCCGGGACTGAGGTCAGGCTCACCGGCCTGTAGTTTCCCGGGTCCCCCCTTGCGCCCTTTTTGAAGATGGGCGTGACATTTGCTATTTTCCAATCCTCCGGGATCTCTCCGGTTTTTAAGGATAGGTTGCATATCTGTCGAAGTGGCTCCGCTATTACGTCTTTTAGTTCCTTGAGTACCCTTGGGTGAATGCCATCCGGACCCGGCGATTTGTCGCTCTTTAGTCTGTCAATCTGCTTGAGTACATCCTCTTGGCTTACCTCTAAATCGACCAGCTTATCTTCTTGGTCTCCTATTACGATCTCCTCGGGTTCTGGAATGTTGGTTATATTCTCCATCGTGAAGACTGACGTGAAGAACTCATTTAACCTGTCAGCTATCTCTTTCTCTTCTTTTACAACTCCCTTTCGGTCTCCATCGTCCAATGGTCCCACTTCTTCTCTCGCCGGTTGCTTCCCCTTCACGTATCTGAAGAACGACTTGAAGTTTGTTGCTTCCTTTGCCAGTCTCTCTTCGTATTCTCTTTTTGCTTTTCTAATCACTCGGTGACACTCTTTCTGGTGTTCTTTGTGCCTTTTTTGGTTCTCCTCTGTTTGGTCTTTTTTCCATTTTCTGAACGATGCTTTCTTGTCGCTTATCGCCTTCTTCACTGCACTTGTTATCCACACTGGGTTTTTTGTTCTATTTTTTTTGCACCCTTTTCTGAACTTGGGGATGCATATGCTTTGTGCTTCGTGCACAGTCTCCTTGAGTAAGGTCCAGGCTTTTTCTACGGATTCTGTCTTCCCTATGTTGCCTTTGAGCTTCTTTCCCACCATTTTTCTCATGGCATCATAATTTCCTTTTTTGAAGTTGAGTGCCGTCGTTGTGGTTCTTTTCCCCTTTGATGATCCAATTTCAAGCTTGCACTGGATCATGTTGTGATCGCTGTTACCTAGTGGGGGTAATACCGCCACCTCCTTTGCTGGCCCCCCTAGTCCGTTAAAGATTTTATTCGTGAAGGGATATAAGTGCAGCATGGATTTTGATTAAGATAACTGAAGAATTATTTTTGGTGGATTTTTTGGAGTGAATTATTTTTGGACAATAAAAAGGAAAAGTGAATAGTAACATAGTAGATGACAGCAGATAAAGACCCGAATGGTCCATCCAGTCTGCCCAACCTGATTCAATATAAATTTTTAATTTTTTTTTTCTTAGCTATATCTGGGCAAGAATCCAAAGCTTGAGTCCAACTGCTGAAATATCCGTTAAAACCTACTCCAGCCCATCTACACCCTCCCAGCCACTGAAGCCCTCCCCAGCCCATCCCCCACCAAATGGCCATACACAGACACAGACTGTGCAAGTCTGCCCAGTACTGGCCTTAGTTCAATATTTAATATTATTTTCTGATTCTAGATTCTCTGTGTTCATCCCACGCTTCTTTGAACTCAGTTACAGTTTTACTCTCCACTATCTCTCTCGGGAGCATTACAGGCATCCACCACTTTCTCCTTAAAGTAGAATTTCCTAACATTGCCTTTGAATCTATCACCCCTCAACCTCAAATTATGTCCTCTGGTTTTACCATTTTCCTTTCTCTGGAAAAGATTTTGTTCTACGTTAATACACTTCAAGTATTTGAACTTCTGAATTATATCTCCCCTGTCCCTCCATCCCTCCTTTCCTCTAGGGTGTACATATTCAGGGCTTCCAGTCTCTCCTCATACGTCTTCTGGCACAAGCCTCCTATCATTTTCGTCGCCCTCCTCTGGACCACTTCAAGTCTTTTTACGTCCTTCGCCAGATACGGTCTCCAAAACTGAACACAATACTCCAAGTGGGGCTTTACTAATGACCTGTACAGGGGCATCAACACCTTCTTCCTTCTACTGGCTACACCTCTATTTGTACAGCCCAGCATCCTTCTGGCAGCAGCCAATGCCTTGTCACACTGTTTTTTCGCCTTTAGATCTTCAGACACTATCACCCCAAGGTCCCTATCCCCGTCCATGCATATCAGCTTCTCACCTCCCAGCATATACGGTTCCTTCCGATTATTAATCCCCAAATGCATTATTCTGCATTTCTTTGCATTGAATTTTAGTTGCCAGGCATTAGACCATTCCTCTAACTTTTGCGGATCCTTTTTCATATTTTCCACTCCCTCTTCGGTGTCTACTCTGTTACAAATCTTGGTATCATCTGCAAAAAGGCACACTTTTCCTTCTAGCCCTTCAGCAATGTCACTTACATACATATTGAACAGGATTGGCCCCAGCACCGAACCCTGAGGGACTCCACTAGTCACCTTTCCTTCCTTCGAGCGACTTCCATTAACCACCACCCTCTGGCGTCTGTCCGATAGCCAGTTTCTGACCCAGTTCACCACTTTGGGTCCTAACTTCAGCCCTTCAAGTTTGTTCAACAGCCTCCTATGAGGAACTGTATCAAAGGCTTTGCTGAAATCCAAGTAAATTACATCTAGCATATGTCCTCGATCCAGCTCTCTGGTCACCCAATCAAAAAATTCAATCAGGTTCGTTTGGCACGATTTACCTTTTGTAAAGCCATGTTGCCTCGGATCCTGTAACCCATTAGATTCAAGGAAATACACTATCCTTTCTTTCAGCAACACTTCCATTATTTTTCCAACAACAGAAGTGAGGCTCACCGGCCTGTAGTTTCCTGCTTCATCCCTCTGACCACTTTTGTGAATAGGGACCACATCCGCTCTCCTCCAATCCCCAGGAACCACTCCCGTCTCCAGAGATTTGTTAAACAAGTCTTTAATAGGACTCGCCAGAACCTCTCTGAGCTCCCATAGTATCCTGGAATGGATCCCGTCTGGTCCCATTGCTTTGTCTACCTTCAGTTTTTTCAAGTTGTGATGTAGTAGTGATGCAATATTATCTCTGTGATTTACAATTTAAAAGAAAAAGTCCATGTCTTACTAAAGTGCAGGGAGTTAACCTTCCATGGGCGCTGCTGTTGTTATTTCTTTTTCAAGACGTTTCCCTGAGAGAAAACCAATTAATTGAGATGGTTCTGTAAAAATATACTTCAATGATAAATATCTAACCACACATTTACATGGATATCTCAAGAAGAAAATGCCACCTATTTGAGTCACTCCAGGTTTTAAAAGTAGAAATTCTTTCCTTCTTTTTTGAGTCTCTCTAGAGACATCAGGGAAAATCTGAATGTGCTGTCCCAGGAAGTCTTTGGACCTATTTTTAAAGTAAAGTTTCATTATCCAATCCTTGTCTGGGGCCAAAGCGACAGACAACAAGAGAGTGGCTGGAACGGCCAGTTCTCTATCTGATTGTTCTAATATTACGGAAATGTCCAGTGACCTCTCCTGGGGTTCTTCAATTTTTTCTTCTTTAGATTGGGGTTTGGCAGGAAGATAATACACTCTTGTAAGAGGAGGTAAGGAACTTTCAGGAATTTCCAATATTTCCATAAAATACCTTTTCACCATTTCTCTAGGAGAAATTGACAGGATCTATAAAAAGTTTGGATAAAGAATTAAAAGTACAAAAAGAAGAATTAAATGACCTAAAGCAGGATATGTCACAACTTAAAACAGAGTCACAAAATACAAATAAGGAGCTAATGCTTCTGAAACAAAATCAAGATTTGTTGGTTAAAGATAATATAATACTCAGGAAGAAGTTGGAAGCACATGTGATTTACAATTTATGTGAAACATATTCTTCTTGAGGTTGATTTTGAGCCTCTTTTCCACACAATATTTTTATATTATTTTAATCCAAACATATTAAGAATCAGTGAGGAAAAATTGGTATTCAGCATTTTATATATTTAAAAAACAAATTTTGGAAAGAATGACTATATCTGAATGGTTTCTCTGATTGAAATATTTGTTAATAAGTGAATAAATGATCTAGTGATTAAGGAAACTGTCATGACCTTTATCAAATACAATAGCTCAGTGTTAAATTGTTTAATCATATTTGATATATAATAAGTTTCTAAATCTCAACAGTTCTGAAAATGGTGGCTAGCTAAAAGTGGTGATGGAAGAGGAAAAGAAGGTTTCTTTCTCTATATTATCTCCAAAATCTGACCCGTCCTCTCTGAGCACACTACCAAAATCCTTATCCATACCTTTCGCCTAGACTACTGCAACGTCTTACAGGTCCTCCACGTAACTATCTCTCTCCCTTTCAATCCGTTCAAAATTAAGCTCCGCAATTTATATTCCCCTGAGTCGCTATGCTCACATAACCCCTCTCCTCAAGTCACTTCATTGGCTCCCTATCCATTTTTGCGTACAGTTCAAACTCCTCTCATTGACTTACAAGCGCATTCACTCTGCAGATCCTCAATATATACTCCTCCCCAGGAACTCCATTCATTGGGCAAGTTTCTCTTATCTGTACCCTTCTCCTTTACTGCCAACTCCAGACTACGTTCCTTCTCTCTTGGTGAATCATATACCTGGAACAACTGCTTGAGTAAGTACATCAAGTTCCATCTCTGGGAGTATTCAAATCCAGGCTAAATGCCCACTTTTTCAAGGTTGCTTTTATCTCATAACCCCCACTCGCTTATAAAGTACCCATGCCTGAAAAACTCCCTAACCCCCTACCTGTCCTGTTTGTCTGTTTGATTAGATTGTAAGCTCTACTGAGAAGGGACTGTCTCTTGAATGTTTTAATGTACAGCATAGGTCTAGCAGCACTATAGAAATGATTATTATTAGTAGTAAAAGTAGTAGTATTTACGAGTATAATAATTTTTTTTTACTTCAGTGCTATTTGTGCATTATTAGTTTATTAAATCAAAGTAATGTAAAAAAAATATATAACCTGGAAGTAAAAAGAAATTATATAAATTTAACAGTCTTATAACGCTAGCCTCTTACATTGCAATTGGTCCCAGTTGCTAATGAAAATGACAGAGACTGGCTGCAGTTTATAAGCTGCTGGACTGGCAATGGGAAAAGCAGAGCACTAGTCCCAAGTACCACAAAAGACTGTTGGAAAAGTGGAATGATGTCACTAAGACAGCACTTCAGGGATATTGGGCACTGGTTGAGCCACTCTTTAGATTCTGCCCTGATCACCTAACAAACAAGAGGTCTGTGCTTAAGAAGGCAAGCAGCCACTTTGCCAGATACAGGAAGTGAGGTGGAGGAGGCGGCAGGGAGAACCTTTCCTCACAAACTCCCTCCATTCTCCAGTTGTCTAGCTTGTATAAATATCCGTCTCCTCCAATGCAGCAACTAAATCTTTCAAAGTGGGTGCTTATTTTTAGAAGGTCATGCTTTAGTGAGGTCCCGATTTATTGAAACTTAACTCATTCTGTATCTCTTGGGAAAAAGCTGTATTAATAAAAAATAAAAAAGGCCCTTAATCAGTCGCTAGGTTATAAGGTGCCATCTGCCTTTGCAAAACATGCCCACATTTTTATAAACCTTAAATGAAGGAATGTTATAAGACAATCCTTAAGATGTTTCACATTCTTACCTACTAACAAACAGAAGGCAAAGGGAACCCCCTAGTATACCTACTTCCCAGAAAACAAGTACATATGGTAAGTATGTACCCGTCTACTCCCATGTGGATGTATGTAGCTCCTGGACAAAATGCTTCTATCAGGAGAGTGTGCAAAACTCCCAGAGAAAGAAACACATGGAGGGTTCAAACCTATGCTACTCCTTGTGACCCTAGGCAAGTCACTTAATCCCTCCCCCCCCCCCCCCATTGCCCCAGG
The DNA here is from genome assembly GCF_902459505.1 of Geotrypetes seraphini. NCBI lineage: Eukaryota > Metazoa > Chordata > Amphibia > Gymnophiona > Dermophiidae > Geotrypetes > Geotrypetes seraphini. Next base: position 63,430,624 of record NC_047093.1, on the reverse strand, counting down.
TACATTAGATCAGTGTTTCTCAACTCGGTCCTGGAGTACCCCTTTGCCAGTCAGGTTTTCAGGATATCCACAATGAATATGCACGAAAGAAATTTGCATATAATGGAGGCAATGTATGCAAATCAAGTTTATGCATATTCACCGTGGATATCCTGAAAACCTGATTGGCAAAGGGGTACTCCAGGACTGAGTTGAGAAGCACTGCATTAGATAGAATGTGAGCCCACCAGGACAGACAGGGAAAAACGCTCCAGTACCTGAATAAATTCAAGTAAACCGTTCTGAGCTCCCTTGGGAGAACAGTATAGAAAACTGAATAAATCAATCTTATGAAATACTATGTACTGCTCCCAGGGCAAGGACTGTGAACTGCTCAATTCAACCAGGGCTAGAAGTACTCAAGGTGTGTAAGCAGTTCATGGAGATCACTGAAAAGGCAAGAGTTTTCAACCCAATCCTCAGGACACACCCAGCCAGTCAGGTTTTCAGAATACCCACAATGAATATGCATGAGATAGATTTGCATGCAAGTTTCAAGTTTATTAAACATTTGATGGATCTCCTATTAAAATTACTAGGCGATGTACATATTCCAGGTAAAAGAAACAAAGAAACTAACATATTTATCCATAAAATTACATAAAGCACATACTTGAGATGGGAGGAAAGGAATTAAAAAGTTACAATTTTGGGTTTAATAAAAAAGGTAAACACAAAAGGTAAGGGGTAAAATCCAAAGCATATTCATTATAGATATCCTGAAAACCTGATGTGTCCTGAAGACTTGGTCAAGAAACCCTGCTGTAAGATGTTATGTTACCTAGGATACGGGTGTGCATTTGTTCACATGCATTCGGTTTTTGTATACAGCAAGTAACTTGTGAACAATTGATTGCATGCATGAAAATGTTTGAGAGCGTGTGTATATGTGCAATCATAATGAAAGGGTGAAACACACCCACCCACCACTGAGAAACTGTAAAACTTAGAATCCAAACACAAACTCTTATTTTTTGGCTAAGCACATCTTAGTATTTGGAGTTGTGGGATGTAGCCTGCATCCAGGGATGAGGGGGAGGGGGGGGAGAATGGAGGAGATGGAGTGGAGAATATACTGCTGCCTAATTTAGGGATGCTCAGAGAAGCTGTAAAATGTGCCAGTGCTCTGGGAATGAAGAGACAATCTGTGCCCAGTTCTGGGGATGGGGAATAATCAGAGAGGTGAAGGGTTCCTACACCCAGGGATTGGGGATAAGAGAGCTGGAGAATGCCCTGTCCTCAAGTATAAGTGAGGTTGTGAGATGCGACTTGCTCTTGAGGATAATCGGAGGAATGGAGAAATGCCCTATTCCCGGGGTTGGGGGCTGATCATTATCAGAGGAGTGGAGAAAGCCCTGCTCTGGGGGAAGGGAGAATGATCGAAGGGGTAGAGGATGTCCTCATTCTGGGGGTGGGGGATAGTCGCGAGGAGTATGCCCTGCTCCCGAGGACAAATATGATCAGAGAGGGGGGGGGGGAGGACACTATACTCTTGGGGAGGGAGAGATGATCAGATGGCTAGAGGATGCACTGATCCTAGGGACACGGAGTGATTGGAGGGGTTGCGAGCTGGGCAGCTGAAAACCTGCCCCGATCCTCCCGATCGGACCCACGCTAAAGAAGCGAGCACGGAACCGGCCCGCAGAGTTGCGGCATCAGCCGCCTTACCTGCTCGAAAGGCCCGGGGGGAGCCGCCGGAGTCCCAGCCGGCAGCGGCGGCGGCAGGAAGTGATTCCAACTCACATGGACTTTCTGTGACCTCGCCCAGCATGACAGCGGGGATTTAAAGAGACAGCCCCCGGCGCCGCAGGTGCTCCAGCCAGGGCTTCCCCCAAATCCCCCCCCCCCCCGGCGACCCGGAGAAGTTCTGCCGGGGACTTCCTTTTAAGATCAGAGGAAGGGTGCTGGCTGCACGAAAACCGGCTTCCCGGGGGGGGGGGGGAGTCGTGGAGGCAAAACAGGATTCGGCTGAAAACCAACAATAAACCCAGGGGAGCTCAAGGGAGGAAAAGTGGAGGGAAATTCAGAGGGGGGGGGGAGGCTGATGCTAAGGGAGCGTCGGGCAAGTGGCAGCATTTTAAAAACAATGCAGGGCAGTGCTTACCTGGGTTTGCAAAGTTTGCAAAGGCTGCAGAGAGCACAGGCGCTTGCACTGAAGACAGAAACCAGATGCCAAGTTACCCAGTTCCAAGAGGGACACTTTTTGGCCACTCCTGGATTTGAACGTACAACCCAGAGCAGTGTGGGATTTATAATCCTTGATGTTACTATTGGCATCCATGTTACAGGTCCCATAATGCATCAAGACAAGGTTGTCAGAAAGCCAGGACTGGCCAAACATTTTTAAGCTTGGAACTGGGTAACTTGGCAGCTCTGAGAAACGGTAGCTAATCCAAATACAAAAAATGCCACACTTTCTATATGAAAACATGAATATTCAAACTAAGTACAAAAAAGTGCTCAGAACCAATGCAATGGTAGTAAAAAGATCATGCCGGGGTTTTGCCCCCTAGAGCAGGGATCTCAAAGTCCCTCCTTGAGGGCTGAAATCCAGTCGGGTTTTCAGGATTTCCCCAATGAATATGCATGAGACTTTGAGACCCCTGCCCTAGAGAAAATCTTCACTTGTTCAATCATCGCACTTTGCGTATTGTACTATATTGATAACTATTCCAACTACTCATTAACTCTTGATAAAATTTGTTTTGCATTTCTAAAGCTGTGGACAGCTGCAGAAACATGGGCCTGATATTTTGTTTAAATGGACAGGCCATGATGTTACAAAAAAATAAAAAGGCTTGCAATATCTTATCCCTCCCCTCAACTCCTACCCCACCCGCAGTAATTTTTCCATTTGTCTAATCCAGGGGTGGCCAACTCCAGTCCTCGAGGGCCAGAATCCAGTCAGGTTTTCTGGATTTCTTCAATGAATATGTATGAGATCTGGGGAAATCCTGAAAACCCAATTGGATTCTGGCCCTCGAGGACCGGAGTTGCCCACCCCTGGCTCTAATCCCTTCACTTTGCCTGGCCCCTATGTACCTGGTTTCTCAATTAGGTTTCTCAGTTCTATTAGGCCCACACGCAGAATTCATATGTTCGCCTATCCATCTTTAAAGGACTGCCTGGACAGAACTCTTGCCTCCCAGGCAGGTAAATGCATTCCTCATCCTACTTCAATTTTAGAAAATCAATAAAAACGAATTTGTTTAATCGATTGTAACTTAAGAATCTTATAGTAACATAAAGACCCGAATGGTCCATCCAGTCTGCCCAACCTGATTCAATTTAAATTTTTTCTTCTTAGCTATTTCTGTGCAAGAATCCAAAGCTCTACCCGGTACTGTGCTTGGGTTCCAACTGCCGAAATCTCTGTTAAAACCTACTCCAGCCTATCTAAACCCTTCCAGCCATTGAAGCCCTCTCCAGCCCATCCTCCCCCAAACGGCCATATACAGACACAGTCCGTGTAAGTCTGCCCAGTACTGTCCTTAGTTCAATATTTAATATTATTTTCTGATTCTAGATCCTCTGTGTTCATCTCATGCTTCTTTGAACTCAGTCGCCATTTTCCTCTCAACCACCTCTCATGAGAGCGCATTCCAGGCATCCACCACCCTCTCCGTAAAGTAGAATTTCCTAACATTGCTCTTGAATCTACCACCCCTCAACCTCAAATGATGTCCTCTGGTTTTGTCATTTTCCTTTCTCTGGAAAATATTTTGTTCTACGTTAGTACCCTTCAAGTATTTGAACGTCTGAATTAGGGGTGTCCAATGTCGGTCCTCGAGGGCCGCAGTCCAGTCGGGTTTTCAGGATTTCCCCAATGAATATACATGAGGTCTATTTGCATGCACTGCTTTCACTGTATGCTAATAGATCTCATGCATATTCATTGGGGAAATCCTGAAAACCCGACTGGACTGCGGCCCTCAAGGACCGACATTGGACACCCCTGGTCTGAATCATATCTCCCCTGTCCCTCCTTTCCTCTAGGGCAGGGATCTCAAAGTCCCTCCTTGAGGGCTGCAATCCAGTCGGGTTTTCAGGATTTCCCCAATGAATATGCATTGAAAGCAGTGCAGGCACATAGATCTCATGCATATTCATTGGGGAAATCCTGAAAACCCAACTGGATTGCGGCCCTCAAGGAGGGACTTTGAGACCCCTGCTCTAGGGTATACATATTCAGGGCTTCCAGTCTCTCCTCATACGTCTTCTAAAAAAAATAATAATAGGCGATCGAGGAACTTTTGGGAGCCCGTGGTTTTAAACCCGCTTAAGCCCGCTGGTTAAAACCACGGGCTTGCAGTGTGGGGAAGGGTGGGAGAGTTGGGGCAGGCAGCATGTTCGAGGCTGCAGGATAGGGGCTGACAAAGCAGAGAGCAGGGCAGCCGGAGAGGGCTTCAGCGACTGGTCCTCAGCAGTTGCTTTTTTTGATCGGCCAGTCCAGTCGGTGTTGCAGGGTTTTCTTTAGTGAATTGTGTCCCTGCCTATTTTGCATACCGTTGCTATCATTTGAATGCGCGGATCGGAGGATGGTCGGAAGACAGGTAAGTTAATCGGGCTGGGGTCGCAAACCGATTGGTACACGATCGATTTGCTTAGTGAATTTGGGCCTATGTCAGCAGCTTCCAATCCCAGCCCATAAGCAGGTATAGCAGGAGCAATCCTTGTTGTTTTTGAACTGCCAGATAAAAGCTTCTAATTAATTCTATTGGTGCAGCCTGCCAGACAGACCTAGTGATGTGTGTTTTTGTGTTTCTGTTACGACTTCTAATTATTTGTCTGTCTGTTAGGCAGATCAAGCTGCTAGTTTAGAGCTATCATTGCAGCCTAATTTACTTGGATTTCAGCAAAGCCTTTGATATAGTTCCTCATAAGAGGCTGTTGAACAAACTTGAAGGGCTGAAGTTAGGACCCAAAGTGGTGAACTGGGTCAGAAACTGGCTGTCGGACAGACGCCAGAGGGTGGTGGTTAATGGAAGTCGCTCGAAGGAAGGAAAGGTGACTAGTGGAGTCCCTCAGGGTTCGGTGCTGGGGCCAATCCTGTTCAATATGTATGTAAGTGACATTGCTGAAGGGTTAGAAGGAAAAGTGTGCCTTTTTGCAGATGATACCAAGATTTGTAACAGAGTAGACACCGAAGAGGGAGTGGAAAATATGAAAAAGGATCTGCAAAAGTTAGAGGAATGGTCTAATGCCTGGCAACTAAAATTCAATGCAAAGAAATGCAGAGTAATGCATTTGGGGATTAATAATAGGAAGGAACCGTATATGCTGGGAGGAGAGAAGCTGATATGCACGGACGGGGAGAGGGACCTTGGGGTGATAGTGTCCGAAGATCTAAAGGCGAAAAAACAGTGTGACAAGGCAGTGGCTGCTGCCAGAAGGATTCTGGGCTGTATAAAGAGAGGCGTAGTCAGTAGAAGGAAGAAGGTGTTGATGCCCCTGTACAGGTCATTGGTGAGGCCCCACTTGGAGTATTGTGTTCAGTTTTGGAGACCGTATCTGGCGAAAGACGTAAGAAGACTTGAGGCGGTCCAGAGGAGGGCGACGAAAATGATAGGAGGCTTGCGCCAGAAGACGTATGAGGAGAGACTGGAAGCCCTGAATATGTATACCCTAGAGGAAAGGAGAGACAGGGGAGATATGATTCAGACGTTCAAATAGTTAAAGGGTATTAACGTAGAACAAAATCTTTTCCAGAGAAAGGAAAATGGTAAAACCAGAGGACATAATTTGAGGTTGAGGGGTGGTAGATTCAGGGGCAATGTTAGGAAATTCTACTTTACGGAGAGGGTGGTGGATGCCTGGAATGCGCTCCCGAGAGAGGTGGTGGAGAGTAAAACTGTGACTGAGTTCAAAGAAGCGTGGGATGAACACAGAAGATTTAGAATCAGAAAATAATATTAAAGATTGAACTAGGCCAGTTACTGGGCAGACTTGTACGGTCTGTGTCTGTGCATGGCCGTTTGGAGGAGGATGGGCAGGGGAGGACTTCAATGGCTGGGAGGGTGTAGATGGGCTGGAGTAAGTCTTAACAGAGATTTCGGCAGTTGGAACCCAAGCACAGTACCGGGTAAAGCTTTGGATTCTCGCCCAGAAATAGCTAAAAAGAAAAAAAAAATAATAATAATAATTTAAATTGAATCAGGATGGGCAGACTGGATGGACCATTCGGGTCTTTATCTGCCGTCATCTACTATGTTACTATGTTACTATGCCTAATCTAAGTAACTACCCATATTAATGTTCAAGTAAATGAAATGAAGGTGCCAAAATAATTTTAACTTTCATTTTGCAATGCTTTTAATTCTAAGGTACCAGAGGAAAGGGAAAGGAGATGGGATTTGATCTATCACCTTTCTGTGGTTACAATCAAAGCAGTTTGCATGTTATAGACAGGGTATTTATTTTGTACATAGGTCAAATGGAGGGTTAAATAACTTGCCCATAGTCAATAGGAATCAAGCCTGGTTCCCCTTCCAGGCCGCTTCCCATAACCTCTAGGCTTTTCCTCTTCACATGAGCCTAGCTAGAAATATATTCTGGGCCTGATTCTGTATATGTAACTGAAAAAAATTGTGCTTGGTGCAATTTCGTAAACAATGCCTAAAGTTAGGTGTGGTTTACAGGATACACGTAGTGGCGGGCCCCACAACTAAAATTTAGGCATGACCATTTACACCAACTAAAACCCATTAAAAATGCCTGTGCCTAAACTCTGCGCAGATCGGCCACAGCGGTGTAGTGAGTGTGAGAGGCACCCAGGATGGTGGTGCCCTTCCCCGCCCTCCTCCACCCCCCACCCCCATCTGCTCCTTCCTCGCCCCCTCCTGCCGCATGTGCCTCTTCCCTTCTCCCATGCCTGTTTAACATTCCCAGCGCTAGCAGCAACCCCAACCTGCTGCTTGCACCAGCGTCGGCTCTTCCTCTGATGTCACTTCCTAGGCATGGGTCCAGGAAGTGACATCAGAGGAAGCGCTGATGCTGGCGCGAACAGCAGGTTAGGGTTGCTGCTCGCACTGGAAATGTTAAAGAGGTACGGGGAAGAGAAAGGGCATGCACGGTAGTGGGGGGGGTGGCGGGAAGGAGCAGAGGGAGGGTTAGAGAGGAGGATAGGTGCTGGCACCCCCACCAACATGGTGCCCTCCCTTACTAAGCCACTGATCAGGCATATTCTCTAACAGTGCACATAATTTATAGGAATGACCATGGCCTGCCTATGCCTCTCCCATGGTAATGCCCCCTTTTGAGATTTGCCATTTAGAATTTATGTGCACAGCTTTCTAAGCATCCGCTATAATAAAACCCTTACCATGCATGCGCACTTGAGACTCCGTGTGTCCATGCTTTGTGCCTCCGCTACGCAGTAGGAGCCTGCACTGATGCATGGAGTTTCAAGTGCACATGCGCGCTAAGGGTTTTATTATCCCCATTGCAAGAAGGAGCCTGCGGTGGTTTCCACATCGCCCTCCCTCCGCGATGCTGCGAGCCCAGAGCCAGTGTAGATGGCTGAAGCCTGGCTAGAGAAGGACGAGGAGGAGCTGCGAGAGCTCCGCAGAGGCAGGAGGTGCTGGATTTGGGGGAGGGAGGGGGAGAAGGGAGAGATGGACCCAAGTGAGTTACAATATCTCAAGTGAGGAAAGGAGAGAGAGAGAGAAAGACAGATGGATGAGAAAGACAGAGGCGCTACAAGGGGGACAGGAAGAGATGGTAGGGGATAGGGAGAAATATACTTCAGGGAGGATGGAGGGGGCAGGAAAGAGAGATATGGCATTGGAGAAGGACGGGGGGGGGGGGAACGACAGGAAAGGAAAAGATGGCAAAAGGGGTGAAACAGGGTCAGAGAGAGATGGTAGAGGGTGTGAATGGGGGAAAGGGAGAGATGGAAATGGTAGGACCGTTGCTGCTTTGGGGTACAGAGGGAGGAAGGGTTGGTACGTCAGGACTGCTGCTGTTGCCTCAGGTAAGTAATGGGGTCCAGGAGGCCAGATCCACACGGAGCGAAAGGCCCTGTCAGGTGATAAATGCAATGGAGGATCTACGAGGGCCAAAAGGGTACAGAAGACTAAGGAAATGTTGAAAGGTGAGGTGGTGGAACTGGGATCAGTGGGAGGCAGGGTCCGGTAGAGACGGGGCATGGGTGGGGTCAGGGTCAGGGTATAGGTGGAGCTAAAACACTAGTATTCTATAATGTGATGCACATAGATTTTAAATAGTGCTGATAATTTCTTTTTAGTGACCAATTATCAGTGCCAGCTTGGCTCATTAAACAATTAAGTTGTGCTTGCAATTTGGCCACATGCTCAAATTTGTGCATGCAACTTTAGTCACCATATATAGCAGTTTCCCAAGTCAGTCCTGGAGTATCCACTTGCCAGTCAGGTTTTCAGAATTTCCACAATGAAAATGCATGAGATTGATTTGCATACACTGCCTCCTTTGTATGCAAATCTCTTTCATGCATATTCATTGTGGATATCCTGAAAACCTGACTGGCAAGAGGCTACTCCAGGATCAACTTGGGAAACACTTATTTGTAGAATCTGGGGGAATCTGTGTGATCATTGTTAGGACCAATCTTGTAAGCTTCAGGAAAGCTCTAGAAATTACAAAATAGCATCAGTGTTAAGTGATTTCTCCTATTGTGTGTTTATGAAAAAACAGGAAACATCTTCAGCGTATATAATCTTTTCTTGTAAAGTCTTGTACTGGACATAAGAAACTGTTCATCAAAATACAGCAGTCTATTATCTGGTTATGATTTTGGGTGGCAAGTCTAAGAAAGTGGGGATAGATTTTGGATGGGCCTATAGAAAAAGTGTGCAGATAAAAGCCAACTGTATTTATACAAATCTTTGCATATCACTTGTAAGGTCTGTAGTTTGAAGATAATTAACCATATTTTAATCATATTTTATAACACCTCCGCTCGCCTCAATTACAACACTGCATTAAGAGGCTTTGATCACATGTTTTTATGTATGTTGATTGCATGTTTTATAAATGCCTCTTTCAGTGCATAAAATACTGTTTTAACAGCAGAAATGGTTACTAATATTACCCTTGTAGTATTTCAAAAACCTCAGTAAATAGTTATACCAAGCATTGGGGAGTGGAGGAGTGAGAGAGACATCCAATTTCAATAAAAGTGAAAGAGCTCATGAAAATATTTCATTTCAACTTGCAGAAGTTGTTATCTACGAGGGGGTGCTGAAAAGTTCTCAGCCCAACCAACCAGCTTCCTAAATTTTGAGTATTATTGTGCCTCCTTCAGGGACGACATTAGGGGAGGGCAAACAGAGCAGTTGCCCTGGGCCCCACAGCTCCAGGGTGCCCCGCAGTCTGGGAATCTGTTCCCCTTGTCGGGGTATCTCTTCCCTTTGACAGACCATCTCCCTCCCTTCCCCTCACTTTCGCGGCACTTTTCCAAACCAAAGTTTTCTCTTTCAGAGGGGCCCTGACACGGCAGCCATTTTCACTCCACAAGAAAGGCTCCAAGATGGAGACAGCAAACTACAGACCAGTGAGTCTAACATCGATAGTAAGCAAACTAATGGAAACTCTAATAAAACACCAATTGGATAAGATCCTGGATGAGGAGAATCTACGGGATCCCCGTCAACATGGATTTACAAAAGGGAGATCGTGCCAATCCAACTTGATCAGCTTCTTTGACTGGGTGACGGGGAAGCTAGATATTGGGGAGTCCCTGGACATCGTGTATCTGGACTTTAGCAAAGCATTTGATAGCGTACCACACCGCAGGTTGCTGAGCAAGATGAGTTCTATAGGATTAGGTGACACATTGACGAAATGGGTTGGGAACTGGCTTGGAGGTAGGCTTCAAAGGGTGGTGGTGAACGGCACACCCTCTGAAATGACGGAGGTGATCAGTGGAGTGCCACAGGGCTCGGTCTTGGGCCCAATCCTATTCAACATCTTTATAAGGGACTTGGCAGAAGGGCTTAGGGGTAAAATAACATTATTCGCTGATGATGCCAAACTAAGTAATGTAGTGGGCAAATGCACAATAGATGATGTTTCAATGCCCGACAACATGATGCACGACCTACTCCTACTGGAGCGCTGGTCTAGGTCCTGGCAACTCAGCTTCAATGCCAAAAAATGCAAAGTTATGCACCAGGGCAGCCAAAATCCATGCAAGACTTACACCCTAAATGGCGAGATCCTAACAAGAACTGAAGCAGAACGTGACCTAGGGGTGATCGTCAGTGAGGACATGAAGGCTGCCAATCAAGTGGAGCAAGCTTCATCCAAAGCAAGACAAGTCATAGGTTGCATACGCAGAGGCTTCGTCAGCCGAAAGCCGGAAGTCATTATGCCATTGTATAGATCCATGGTGAGGCCCCACCTGGAATACTGTGTGCAATTCTGGAGACCGCATTATCGCAAGGATGTGCTGAGACTGGAGTCGGTTCAGAGAATGGCCACTCGGATGGTCTCAGGACTCAAGGATCTCCCATACGAGGAACGGTTAAACAAATTGCAGCTATACTCACTCGAGGAGTGCAGAGAGAGGGGGGACATGATCGAGACGTTCAAGTATCTCTCGGGCCACATAGAGACGGAGGAAGATATCTTCCTCTTCAAGGGTCCCACGACAACAAGAGGGCATCCGTGGAAAATTAGGGGAGGGAAACTACGAGCTGACACCAGGAAATTCTTTTTCACAGAAAGGGTGGTTGATCGCTGGAATAGTCTTCCACTACATGTGATCGAGGCCAGCAGCGTGCCTGATTTTAAGGCCAGATGGGATCGTCACGTGGGATCTATTCACAGGGCAAAGGAAGAGGAGGGATCTATTCACAGGGCAATGGTAGGGGAGGGACATTAGGGTGGGCAGACTGGATGGGCCTTGGGCCTTATCTGCCGTCTATTTCTATGTTTCTATGTTTCTATTTGCATGCAGCTTCCCCGAAGCTTCTCCTCTGATGCAACTTCCTGTTTCCGCCAGATTGTGTTAGAGAAGAATCTTTGGGAAAGCCATGTGCAACTAGTGAGAATGGCTGCCATGTCAGGGCCCCTTTGAGAGAGAAAATTTTTGTTTGGAAAAGCGTTCGTGAAGGTGAGGGGAAGGAAGTGAGATGGCCCGATGAGGGGAAGAAGTTGAGTGGCGCTTTAGTTTATTGTGTGGAGAAAGAGGGGGGCAGATGAGGGATGGAAGTTGGGGGGGGAGTGAGAGAGGATAGCAGACACTGAATGGAAGTAGAGAGAGAGGAGAGCAGACTGAATGGAAGTGGTGAGGAGAGAGAAAAAAGGTCACATACTGGATTGGGAGAAGAGGATAAAGTTAGATACTGGAAGGGGTGAGGGAAAGATGTGGCAAGCTGTAGGTAGACGCAATGAAAAGAGGAAAATTGAGGACTGAATAGTAAGAAATAATTTAATCTAGACAGAGGCAGAAAATAAATTGAGAAGGAAGACCAGGGAATAAAAGGAAGGTGAAGGGAGAGGAGAGAGAGATGCCAGAACAAGGGGGGAAGGGGAAGAGACAGATACCAGATCTGAGAGGAGGAAAGGAGGAGAGAGAGATGCTAAAATCTGCTGGGGGGCAGGGAGAGATGGAAGGGAAGAAGACAGATGCCACACCATGGGGGGAGCAGAGGGAAGAAAATGGATGCCAGACCAATGGGGAGGAGGGAGAGATGGGAGAGGCAGTTTCTGGAAGAGGCCTAGAACTGATATTTTGTCTGGTGTTTTATATTTCTCGCTTGTATTGTTGGATGTTCCTTAATAAAAAAGATTTACAACCCCCCCCCCCCCCAACAACCAGAAAGAGGGCACACAGTGGATTGAAGGAAGAGAATGATGAGAAGTTGAGGAAAGCAGAAACCAGACAACAAAGGTAGAAAAAAAAATTATATTTCTTTTATTTATTATTGCTTTAGGATAAAGTAGTATTGTAGCTGTGTAGATAAATGTTTATAAATAGAAAATGGAAATAAGATGATCCTTTCTATTGGACTAATTTTAATACATTTTTGACTAATTCAGAGACCAAAACCCCCTTGCTCAGGTCACGACAGGGATATTGTAACAGCAGTATATTTTACTGACCTGAAGACAGAGGTTTGGACCTCTGAAAGCTAATTGAGAAATGTATTAGGCCAATAAAATGGCGGGCACTAAATTTTCTTCCTGCCATGACCCATGCTTCCTACCCTAATGCAAAAAATAAATACCTAAGTTGGTGGGTTTCCCTAAGCCCTGTCGGATGAAGATCTCTTCCTCTAGTTCAACGGCCAGAACTCTTCAAGCTCTGCAGCTGGTGGCAGCTCAGGGACACTGCCACTGGCTGCAGAGCTTGGAGATTACTAGCTGCCAGATTGAAGGAGGTGGTCTTGAACTGGCAGGGTTTTGGGATCCCTACCAGCCACAGCCAGTGTGTGTTCAGCACATCTGTTTTTATTTCTCCAGTGTTGTAATACTTGATGAGTTTAATTTCTTGGGGTTCCCAGTTCAATTTCTATTTGTGATCCTTTGGTAAAGGTCTGTCTGTGTTTTGTGTGTAAAGAAGTCATTTAAAGTTGTGGTAGTAACAGTGAAGGAGTCTGGGACTGGTTTTCCCAAGTGTTGAACTAAGTTTTCTCTTTAATAAAATGCTGAATTATGTTTAGCTGCAGACCTAACTTATCTCATGTTCTAGCCTGCCTGCACTGGGTGTTAGCTGGGGCATTCTAACTTCTTATGGCTATCTCAGCATAAACCAGTACGTACGACCCGAACAAAGTTTTTTATAGATCTCATATGTACTACTTTGGCCTCCCTTTGTTCTTCCTTTCCTAATGTTGTTTACCATAAATGTTTTCTTTAGCCTTCTCAAAATTGTATTTCTTTCCCTTCTCCTTCCCCTTTGTACCCTATGTTCGTCTTAAGTGTTTTGTTTTCGTTTTTTTTACATGAAATTGTCAGTCTCCCCCTATTAACTTATGTTATTATTATACTATGTACATCGCTTAGAATGTTGAATAAGCGATTAATCAAATATTGAATAAACTTGGAAACTTGGATAAACGACATGTAACAGAAAGACTGCAGGGCTTAGATAAGTGACCTGCTAGTGACCTGCTAATGTGAGCTTAGGACCAATGATTGTTAAGAAAAGTAACACGTGAAAAGTTTTTTCTAGAATTCAGTTGTATAGCCAGAAGAATGTATAAATATCTCTGTAACTTCCTGGTTTCGGGACTTCTGAAGCCAGCTTGGGGCTCAGGGGTCCGCATATGCTGAATAAACATCTGTGCTTTCTTCAAGTCTCTAAGTTTTGTGGCTGCCCAAAGTGCCTAAGCTTCAACAGGAGATGGGGATATGGGGGGGGGGGGATGGTGGTTATGTGTGGTAGTAATGGGAAGTGGGGGTATGGGGGTGCAGAGAAGAGAGAGAGCCCCCTCCTTAATTTCTGCCCTGGGCCCCAGCATGTCTAAAACCAGCCCTGGCCACTGTAGCTGAAAAGAGTGCTATCTTATTTTGTTAATTGCCAATTTGCAGAAATGAAATTCTATGTTTTGACATTGTTTCAGATTATTGATTGAACCATATCCACATCATTCTCTTCTTGGGCTGAGAGGTTTTCAGAACCCCCATGTAATCATAGAAATCACTACCAAAACCATGATGATTATAATTTGGCCTTTCACAGTACTCTCATCTATTTGTCCCAATATCTTTTGTCTTCATAGACATCAGTGTCATCATAACTGTTAATATCAATATCTGATGTTAAACAAATCAGAGGATGGTCGCCCCGGGGGCTTGCTACAGACATACAGGAACTTGAAGTAGCACAAGGGTAAAAGGGGCCCAAGAATCCACCAGGATTATCCTTGTTTTCATTATAATTCTTTGTAAATCACCTGGAGCCAAAGGGACAGGCATATAATGCGTAAAGGGCCTGATTCTGTAAAGTGTGCATAAAATGTAGGCACTGACTCGTGCGGCGCTAAACGCGAGTCTATAAAAATTAGGCACACTTTATAGAATCACACATAAGAACATAAGCAATGCCTCCGCCGGGTCAGACCTGAGGTCCATCGTGCCCAGCAGTCCGCTCACGCATCGGCCCAACAGGTCCAGGACCATTGCAGTAATCCTCTATCTATACCCCTCTATCCCCTTTTCCAGCAGGAAATTGTCCAATCCTTTCTTGAAACCCAGTACCGCACTCTGCCCTATTACGTCCTCTGGAAGCGCATTCCAGGTATCCACCACATGTTGGGTAAATAGAACTTCCTGGCATTTGTATTGAATCTGTCCCCTTTCAACTTTTCCGAATGCCCTCTTGTTCTTTTATTTTTTGAAAGTTTGAAGAATCTGTCCCTCTGTACTCTCTCTATGCCCCTCATGATCTTATAAGTCTCTATCATATTCCCTCTAAGTCTCCTGTTCTCCAGGGAAAAGAGACCCAGTTTCTCCAATCTTTCTCTTTCTCTTTCTATCTCTCTCTATCTCTTTCTTTCTATCTCTCTCTCTTTCTGTTTCTCTCCCTTTCTTTCTGTCTTTCTCTCTCTTTCTGTTTTTCTCCCTTTCTCTCTCTTTCTGTTTCTCTCTCTTTCTTTCTATCTCTTTCTCTCTCTTTTTCTGTTTCTCTCTCTTTCTTTCTATCTCTCTTTCTGTTTCTCTCTCTTTCTGTCCCTCTCTATGCCCTTCATGATCTTGTAAGTCTCTATCATATCCCCTCTGAGTCTCCTCTTCTCCAGGGAAAAGAGACCCAATTTCTCCAATCTCTCAGCGTATGAAAGGTTTTCCATCCCTTTTATCAGACGCATCGCTCTCCTCTGAACCCTCTCGAGTAACGCCATATCCCTCTTAAAGTACAGCGACCAATATTGGATGCAGTACTCCAGATGCGGACGCACCATCGCCCGATACAACGGCAGGATAACTCCTTTCGTTCTGGTAGTAATACCCTTCTTGATTATACCTAGCATTCTATTCGCTCTCTTTGTGCTGCCTAAGGGTGCTTAGATATCGCTAGGTGGCCTAGCTTTAGACGCACCCTAGGTGGCCTAGCTTTAGACGCACCCTATTTATGCCAGGGTTATCTTTGCCTAAATACCTGCACCTAAGTTACCCCCCACCCCCCCTTTTACAAAACTGTAGCACGGTTTTTTAGCACTGTCCACGGTGGTAACAGCTCCAGTGCTTATAGGAATTCTATGAGCGTTGGAGCTGTTACCACCACAGCTGGCAGTTTTGTAAAAAAAGGGGGGGGGGGTGTTAATCATCTAACAGCACCTAATTAACAAAGAGGCGCCTAACTCAAAAACACACCCATGATCTACTCATAACTATGCCCACTTTTAGGTAGGTGCTTTGGCGCCTACTTTTTATAAAATCATGTTTTTCAAGTTAGGTGCCTAACTTTCAGTTAAGTCCAATTAAAGTCAATATTGGGGTGTTAAGTGACAATTGACAAAGTAATCAAATGGATATTAAAATTTCATATTAAAGATATTTAGTATTGTTAATATTAATAATTGATGGAAGGGGGTTGGGTATAGTTATCTAATATAATAAAACGCTAGCCGCGCATGTGCACTCCCATCTGCGTGTTCCGTTTGCCGTGCGCTGTAGGGCACTGCAGGTAGGAGTGCGCATGCGCGCAAAGCTCTCTCTCTCTCCCTCCCGAAGCGGATGTCGGCAGCCCAAGGCGGCTGCTGGCCGCGGCGACTGTCGGCAGCTGCAGGTTGCGGCGGCCGAGCCCAGACGGCATTTAAAAATAAAACAGGCAAGTTTTTAAAGTCCTGAAAAGCCGTCGGCCATGAAGTATGCAGGCGGCATACTTCACCGCCGATGGCTTTTCAAATCCCCCCTGCACCGCCTCCGCTGTACCTTTTAAAACCCTCCACCACCCCCCTCCCCCCAGCTTTGTGGTTAAGGCTTGGCTTCTTCGGGCAGCAGCAGCGTTTAAAATTCGCTGCTGTTGCCGGCTTCAGGCCTTCCTCTCTGGCGGGTCCTGCCTACTTCATGTTTTCATGAAGACAGGACCCGCCAGAGAGGAAGACCTGAAGCCGGCAATAGCAATTAATTATAAATGCTGCTGCTGCTTCTGCCCGATGAAGTTGAAGGAGGAAAGGGAGCAGAGGGGGAGAGCATGGTAGGGCATGGAGGTAAGGAGGAAGGTATGGGGGGGGGAGAAAAATGCTGCACAGGGAAGTGGGGTGGGAGGGAAATGCTGCTGCACAGGGAAATGGAGAGGCAGAAAAAGGAAGGGAGGCGTACTTCTGGGCAGGGGGAGCAGGAAAAAGGGGTTGATGGACAGGGGAAGAGGTGCTGATGGACAGTGGGGGGCAGAAAAATGAAGGGAGGCCTACTGCTGGACAGGGGGAGCAGGAAGGAGGTGATGATGGACAGAGGGAGGTAAAACAAAGGGAGAAAGGCTGATGCTGGATAAGGTGAGCAGTGATGGGGTGGTGGAGGACACAGGGGAGGTAAAAGGAAGGGACAATGGACAGGGGGAGCAGGCAAGGGGTGGCGGTGGACAGCCAAGGAAAAAAAAAAAAAAAAAAGACAGAAATACAGAAAGCAGCTCAGGAGAGAGAGAAAAAAAATAAAGACAGACACACACACATATATTCTAGCATCCGTTAATGTAACAGGCTATAAGACTAGTGATTCTATAATATTAGTTTGAAATAGTGTATTCTCTGTAATATTTTGCTATTTTCAATTAAATGTATTACACTATTGTATTTAATAAAATAATAAAAATGTTTAAAAAAAAAAAAAAAGCAAGGGAAAAAAACACTCCAAAGATCAGACTTGTCCATGCATTCATTTTCTCAGCAGTCAATTACGGATGCGAAATCAGGACACTACAAAAAACAAGACAGAAAGAAGACTGACTTTTTTGAGCTTTGGTGCTGGAGAAGGGTTTTATGCGTACTGTGGACCGCCAGAAGAACTAACAAATCGATTTTGGAAGAGGTCAAACCAGCTATGTCACACAAAGCCCACACGATGAAGTTACGAGTGTCTTATTTTGGTCACACTGTAAGAAGTGAACGATCATTGGAGAAGGACATTGTGTTTGGGAAGATCGAAGGAACCAGGCGAAGAGGGCAACCTGCAATTAGGTGGCTGGACATGTTGAAAACAACCATGGAGATGATCTCTTTTTAGATCTGTTATTCAAATTGCTAGGATTTGAACACAAGTCGATGGCACCTAACTTACTAACCTCCTCCTCACCCCATTTTTATGAAGGTGCATTAGGTTATCGCCGGCCAAGGCGATATTAGTCCTAACGTTCATGGAATTCCTATGAGCATTGAAGCTAATTCCGCCACAGCTGGCAATAAAAAAAACAAAAACCTGTGAATGACAAATCAATAACACAGGTTCCACACACAACTGTGATTCATTAAACAAGAGGAAAAGACCTCAGAAGCCTGCTCCACATAGAATATACAATTCACACCTTGGTTAACAGTAGGGCAGGTTCTCTATCATAGGTCCAAAAAAACCTCTTGTGGCCGATTGAAAAAATATTTTTAACTCGTGTATTAAGCACTTAAATAATAATCATAACAATCAGCATAAAGTGATAAGAAAGTTCACTATATCCATCATTTTTTGACATGTAACACAGATTTTGTCATATAGGTGATAATCTGTCCTTGCGCAAAAGTGTATGTCGGCAAATCAATTTGCCCCTTTAAAATAAGAATGAGTGAACATAAATCCAATTTAAAATTAAAGAAAATTAGCGCTCCAATAGTTGAACACTGTCTTGAATTCAAACATGAGTTTAAACAGCTGAAATGTCTGTGCATTGACAAAGAAACTAAACATGAACTGGGGGGGGGGGGGGGTGATCGCCAAATGAAGTTATCACAACGGGAAGCTGGGTGGATATTCCAGCTCAACTCTGTAAAACCTTTTGGCTTAAACAGCAATGCAGGTTGGCATTCTTTTTTCTAACATCTACATTTTGTTAAAATAAAATTAATGGTGATTGTGATGTCATTTTGGTCCACTACTAATACGCATGCGTGGCGTACCTATAGCCACCAGCGCCATACACCTCATGACAAAGACCACACACCATTTTAGTAGCCTTCCTCTCGACTGACTCCATCCTTTTTATATCTTTTTGAAGGTGTGGCCTCCAGAATTGTACACAATATTCTAAATGAGGTCTCACCAAAGTCTTACATAGGGGCATCAATACCTCCTTTTTCCTACTGCCCATACCTCTTCGTATACACCCTAGTATCCTTCTAGCTTTTGCTGTCACCTTTTCAACCTGATTGGCCACCTTAAGATCATCAAATACAATCACACCTAAGTGTTGTGCACATAAGTTCTTCACCCCCTAAACTGTATTGTTCTCATTTGTTTCAAAATAGACGTAATATTCCTGAATTGCTTATTTTGTTTAGTGAGTACTAAATGAAATAACACACTAAAATGCACACCCCTAACTAGCAGGTCTTTTTTAACCTGTCTATATTCATTCAAAGGAGAAAAAATTGCCCTTCAAGCAAAAAAGCTAGTCGGAAGGTCTGGAAATCTCTGTGCAAAGCTTTCTGCTGTGTTTATTGTTATCTAAAGAACTTTTACAACTCTGCCAGAACATCTAATCAAGACCATTTCTGAAACCTTGTTTACTGAGCAGACCTTAATTTGTAGATGGAAGTGGAGATATAGGACTGGCAGAGTAACCACAGAGAGAAGCAAAAGAGGAAAGGGGTTGGATTAGGGTCACTCTTTTATGCTCTGCTCCAGGCTCAACCTGTCCCCTCTTCAGTAAACTGTGTGGAAGAGAGTGGCTGGACCTGAATATCTCTGCTGCTCTACACTCTTAAGTTGTTCATTCAAGTTTATCACACCTAAGTATTAGTGTTTTATATTATTGCATTGCTGCATGTTAATAATGATTGTATTAGCCATCTAAAGCAGTATGTAATTTTTGGATGATTTTCTGTATGTTTTGTCCTGTGTGCTGTTTTATTGTGCATATATTAATAATTTAAACCTCTCTTAGAACTGTAGGATAATGCGGGCTATAAATATTTAAAAGAAAGATATAAAAGAAAAGAAGTGATGAAATCGTGTCCCAAGTTGTTCCACCTAGAAATTGAGCCTTGCTACTGATTTCGTGCTAATCAGTGAATGAGAGGATTGTAGGACTGAGAAGTAAGTGAAGATGGGTAGGCAGGTTGTTGTTTTGTTTTCTGCTATTGTATACTATGGGCTGCATTCTACACATGGCGCTCAAAATTGAGCAAAAGCAAACACTGGGTAGTAGATTAAAAATTGCTCATACATTTTACATAAGAACATAAGAATAGCCTTACTGGGTCAGACCAATGGTCCATCAAGCCCAGTAGTCCGTTCTCACGGTGGCCAATCCAGGTCTCTAGTACCTGGCCAAAACCAAAGAGTAGCAACATTCCATTAACTCAGAGCAAGCAAGATTCCGGAACCCCAAAGAGCAACATTCCATCCAGAATCCCCAAAGAGTACCAAGATTCTAGAATCCCAAAGAGTAGCAACATTCCAGCTGCATTCCAGAGCAAGCAGTGGCTTCCCCTATGTCTTTCTTAATAACAGACTATGAACTTTTCCTCCAGGAAATTGTCCAAACCTTTCTTAAAACCAGCTGCGCTATCCACTCTTACCACATCCTCTGGCAATGCGTTCCGGAGCTTAACTATTCTTTGAGTGAAAAAATATTTCCTCCTATTGGTTTTAAAAGTATTCCCCTGTAACTTCATCGAGTGTCCCTTAGACTTTGTAATTTTTTGAAGGAGTAAAAAATTGATCCACTTGTACCCGTTCTACTGTACTCAGGATTTCGTCTTTCCTCATAGGAGAGGAGTTCCATCCCCTTTATCATCTTGGTCGCTCTTCTTTGAACCTTTTCTAGTGCCGCTATATCTTCTTGAGATATGGCACCAACAATGGAGCAACACACCTACTAAAGTAATATGCTTATATCACCACTCCTTCAGAAGTAATATACGCATATATACTGCCTTCAAGTCTTATATAGCTTTTTAAATGCTTACAATTTCTTACTTATCTCACTGGTTCTCATCAGGTCTGGGGGTAGGAAAAGCCTCAGAGTTGCTTTATGAATCACCTGAGGCTTTTCCTTCCCTTGGACCTGATGAGAACCAGTGGTGAGATAAGTAAGAAATTGTAAGGATTTAAAAACTATATAAGACTTGAAGGCATACGTATGCATATATAGATAATAGCTTCTGAAGGAATGGTGATATAAACATATGAGCACTAGAAGAGATCAGCGCTAAGCGTGATTCTATGAAGGGTGTGCACTCTTTATAGAATAGGGCTTAGCACCAGTTCTTGCATCTTAACTTTAGGTGCCAGACGTCTTCCTGCTGAAATGGTGTCCATGCTGGCACCCAAGCTGGGCACGCTGACCCATTTTTCTGTAACATTCCAAGTTTACGGAATGCCCCAACACACCCATGCCCCTTTTATGGCCACACCTCCTTTGAATTGCATGCTACAGGGTTGAGACACCTAGTGTCATAGAATAGCATACAGTCAGATGTGTGCACAAGTCCTAATTGATGCCAATTAACATCAATAATTGCTCATTAATGGCTCACTAATCAATTAAGTTGCATGTGCATCTCGGGATCATGTGCAAATTTAGACACCCAAATCTGGGCATCGTATATAAAATTCAGGACTATGTTTCTATATTTTTATATGAGCAGCAAAAGAGAACCTTTTCCCTCACTAGTGAACTGTGAGAATAAATCCTAGCTATAAAGGTGCTTTATTATGATATTATTATGATAATATGAAAATAGTATTATGATAGTTTTTTTTAACAGAGGTCTAGAATGTGTTTGTTTTTGGCAGCGTTTGATCACTGGAACTTTGAAGAGGTTCAACTTCCCCCCTCCCTTAGACCCCAGTACCTTGGGAGAGATGATATTATAGGGGCCCATCTTAGTTTTCCTGCCTGAGGCCCATTTAGTCCTAGCTATGCTACTGGCATAAAGGTCCAGGTTCTCTAACTGGCACTGATTTTTTAGGTACCGGTAGGTGCCCCAGCTCAGTAAAAAAACACTGTTCAAACAACACTTTTAACTGAGTTTCAAGGTGCCCACCGGTGCCTAATAAATCAGTGCCAGAATCAGGCCTCAGTTGGCACATTAGGCCGCCTTGGGTTCTGGCCCAGAAATAGCTAAGAAAAAAGAAAATTTAAACTAAATCAGTAATTTAAAGAGAGGGTAATGTTGGGCAGACTGGATGGACCATTCGGGTCTTTATCTGCCTTCATTTACTATGTTATATGTTACTAACGCCACTATGGGCATGGCTAATGCCCGAAGTAGCGTTAGGCGACCTGAAACACCTATGTAGGTGCAATTTATGAAAAAGATAGGCACTGGAAATGTAGGCCTGGAAAACCCTGGCCTACATTTCTAGTGCCTATCTTACACAGAGGCGCAATTCTTCATATAGCACCGTCATGTGATTGACACACGATTGGTGGCCGCTGATATCGATGCTCTATAGAGAATCCGGGCCTAAGTGCCTATGTTAGTATTCTATAGAGGAAAGTAGACACCTACTTTCCTCGACAAAATAGGCTTCAGGTGCCCCTTTAAAGAATTGCTCTCCAGAAGTCTAGAGGATTACATATTTTTGTGAATTACCAGATGTCCAGGTTTCCCCAGACGTCCTTTTAAAGAGGGCTCTGTCGGGCCTCTGCGTGGCTTTTTTATTTTTATGCTTTAGTCCGGATATCGTCGACAGCAAGAAGAAATACACGCAGGGCTACTCTGCTGAAGCGTGCGCTGTGGCTGTCAGCTGTGCCGGTCCTCTGCCCTGGAACAGGAATTGATGACAGAGGGGGCAGAGGACCGACACAGTCAACAGTGCTCTGCTCCCCTCAGTAATGCGTTCCCATGTCAGAAGCAGCAGTAGGAGGGAACAGAAGTCAAGGAGGTAACATGGGAAGGGGAAGGAGAAAGGGGCTAACATAAGAACATAAGAATTACCGCTGCTGGGTCAGACCAGTGGTCCATCGTGCCCAGCAGTCCGCTCACGCAGTGGCCCCCAGGTCAAAGACCAGTGTTCTAAATGAGTCCAGCCTCACCTGCGTACGTTCCAGTTTAGCAGGAACTTGTCCAACTTTGTCTTGAATCCCTGGAGGGTATTTTCCCCTATACCAGACTCCGGAGGAGCGTTCCAGTTTTCTACCACTCTCTGGGTGAAGAAGAACTTCCTTACGTTTGTACGGAATCTATCCCCTTTTAACTTTAGAGAGTGCCCTCTCGTTCCCCCTACCTTGGAGAGTGTGAGCAGTCTGTCTTTATCTACTAAGTCTATTCCCTTCAGTATTTTGAATGTTTTGATCATGTCCCCTCTCAGTCTCCTCTTTTCAAGGGAGAAGAGGCCCAGTTTCTCCAATCTCTCACTGTAGGGCAACTCCTCCAGCCCCTTAACCATTTTAGTCACTCTTCTCTGGACCCTTTCGAGTAGTACCGTGTTCTTCTTCATGTATGGTGACCAGTTGTGAGAAGAAATGGATCAAAGTGCAGGGAGAATGGGGAGATGCTGGATGGATGAGGGCAGAAAGAGTCATCACACTAAATGGAAGGAAGGGGGAGAAAAAGGGGACCCTGGATGGAAAAGGGGTAGAGGGGAGATGCAGGATGGAAGGGTTGGGGTAGAGAGAGGGGGTCATGCTAAATGGAAGGATGGGGAAAGAGAAAGGATACTGGGCTTGATGTATTCAGGTGGGTCTGACCTAATATAGCAAATATGCTTTTATATTCTTATTTAAGGAAAACTATTTTTTCCCTTTAATATCAAACCCTTAAATGTTACACCATAATGATTTCCCATTCACTCAAGTGTCCTTAGGAGTCCAACATATGGTTGTGTTGTTCTAGTAAAGAGGTAATGCCATCATTATATACAGCTGGGGATCAGAGCACTGACTCCTGTACAAAACCCATGCAATGATTTACCCACACTGGGCTTAATAACATTACTTTTGATGGCACGCATCGTTTTTTTTCCATAGCACACTCGATTACTGTTTCTGGCAAGCAAATTGATTGATTTTTCTCATATGAATATTCATGGGGTATTTTAGTCAAGAACAGTCATTAATATTCCAAGCAAGAAGACTGAAATGCACATCCTACCCTAATGTAATGAATGACTGTAAATATGGGCCTGATAGATGGCGAGGCTGAGAACACTCAGAAATATGGCTCAGATGTAATATTATGAGAGAGAAGAGGCTAAAGAACAGACACTGGAAGCCCCTCCCCATTCCTACCAAAAAAAAAGCAAAAATTACAGCCCTTTTTCTACCATGTTTAATCCTTTTGTTTTATTGATCTAAGGCTTGTGGTCCTCAGGTTGGTATGTGCCTGTTTACCAGAGGCATACTTGGGAATTCTCTCTGTTATGTTGCCCTGATCCCTGCACACTCCTTAATGAAACCAAAATTAATTCAAAGATGAAATCAACATCTGACGGCCTTTGAGAGTGGAGAGATGCTCTCGTCCAACTTAGTGGCATATGAAGTGGATGTTAGCAAAGCCCTGATGGGCTACCTTTCATTATTCTGGAAAAGAGAGGGTCAATATTTACCCTGTGATTTGGAGGAATAGCCTAGTGGTTAGTGTAGTGGGTTTTGATCCTGGTAAACTGGGTTCAATTCTCACTGCAGCTCCTTGCGGTCTTGGGCAACTCACTTAACCTTCCATTGACCCAGGCACAACCCCTCCCTCCCCCAACCTTAGATTGTGAGCCTACAAGGAACAGGTATCAGCATATACACTTGTTTAGCACCATGTACAGTATGTCTAGTAGCATTATAGAATAGTAGTAGGTACTGCTTTTTTTTTTTTTTTAAATTTGGTTGCTGTGGGCTCAGTTAGACCTAGATGTTTGGTGCCAGCCCATATCTGGATACTAGCTTTGAATCTCGGAGTCCCTGGAGGCGCCTTGGAAGTTACTGGGTACCACTTAGTGGTGGAACCTAGTGCCTCGGTAAGGTGAACAAAAATAAAAAGGGGGAGACAGATGTCTGCAAACAATAAACAGAGAAAAAAAGAGCAGCAATGACCAAAGCTGACTAACTGATTAAATTCAAGAATAATCAGTATTTATTAACTTATAGATTATCTAACTAGCGCCCATATTGACAGCCGCCTTAAAAGTGGCTGCCGATTGCATGTCAAACGACAGCACCGGTTAGAGAATTACGTCTGATTCACTCAAAGATAGGCAGCTGAAATGTAGGCCAGAAAACCTTGGCCTACATTTCAGCCTCTTATCTTTGCCACTAGATTGCAGTTTGCCATCTGCTGATCATGGCAGAAAAATTCCCTCAATCAGCTGAGCTGGCAGTGCTCACCAAAACCAGGATGTCCTGCCAGCTCAGCTGATTGCGTGAAATTCCCCTGTCGCAACCAGCTTAGCTGGCTGCGGCTGGCAGAAGACCCCCCCCCCCCACGCCTCCTCCTCATCTGAAATCGGCAGGAGGAATGCCACTCTCTCCTGCCTGAAGACAAACCCCTTTGACCCCCCTCCATCCCCACCAAACATCGGTATGAGGGATGCCCACTTCCTCCTGCCTACTTTGGTGTTCAGTGGCCTACAACGCCTACATAGGTGCAATTCTTTTATTTAAGCATCAGCAGGCGCCTCAACCTTGATGTTTTTTGCCGTTTATAATGATGTTTTTCAATTAATATAGGTGTCAGTAGGGTGCCTACTGGCACCTAAGTTTAGGTGCTGGTGTTATAATTTCTCCCTACAATAAAGGGACCCGATAAGGGCCGTGTTTTGGCGCATACACCAGTATCAGGAGTCCACAATTAGTTACAAATGATTTAAACAGAAAGTGAGACAGCATGTAATCTTGGCCTGGTTCTGATTCTAATTCCATGGCTTGTGGAACTTCAGAGAGATCAGGAGTCATCTCAGTGCCAGCTTCAACAATCTCCATGCATTCTGGGGTTTGTTGGTCCTGCAGAGCTCTTAGTCCTGAGCTAGGCTGCCAGTACTTTCCTTGTGACTGTTCTCCACCTCTCCATTTCTCCCTCTGCCTTTCCAACTGCTCAGACCTGAGATTAAGGAACTTGCAGCCCCGCCCAACCTTCCCAGGTGCAAAGCATTTCCGGTCACAAGACTTGGGAAGGTGAGGGGGAGGGGAAGTCTGAAGCTCAACCCCTAAGCTCCCTCTGCTGGCCTTAGGGAAAATAGCAGGCGAAAAGGGAAATTGTTCTTTAGCTTGGTCAGAATGGGCACTAACTGCTCCAGGCATAGGCCTTATACTAGAGCCAATCCTAGCAGGCCTACCTCGCATACCACAATATATGGCACCCACATTTGCACACGCTGCAGATATGTGTGCACAAATTAATTGGTTAACGATCTCCTAACCATCAATAACATTATCGATGTTATTTGGCACTCATTAAAATTTGTATGCACATCTGGCTGCATGATATTCTATAAGGCAGGGTGTCTAACTCCCACAGAGTTTATCACACAAGGAGGTGTGGCCATGGGAGGGGCTTGGGCATGTCAGGGACATTCTGAAAAGTTGAGTGCGTAGTTATAGAATACAGCATCAGTGCACCTAACTTGGACACCAGCATTTACACCAAATGTCAACAGGTATAAATCTGGTGCCCAAAGTTAGGCACTGGAAACAGCTCTACATGTGATTCTTTACAGGGCACGTGCCCTTTTTTTTTTTTTTTTTAATAATATCTTTATTGGAACAAGCAGTACAGCCATAACACAGCCAACAATATCACAAGAAGACAGAGAATACTAACAACGCAGAAATCAGTTCAACATATGGATAACTCCAGATCACAAGTACAAGGCCTGCCATTTAATGGGGGATCAATGTCTGTTGGTGAGACAGTCACGTGCTCTTTATGAAATACCATTTAGCAATGATGTTTTTCCTACACCCATTTTTGAACATTACGTATTTATAGAATTCCCCCATAAGCCACTAATGATATAGTTTCAAATCACACAGAACCACTGTTGAAATTAGATAAATGGTTAAAGAAGTGGGTTGCAAGCCAGGGGTCAAATCACACTCCCCCCAAAATGTAATAGAAGAAAATATAGAACATTTCCACTGATAGAAAAACTTAAATAATGTTCACACTTTAAAGAAAAAAAAAAAAAAAGGCAAAGAGGAGGCAGATTAAAATAGGCAAGAGTCACAATCCTAAAGCATAGGGGGAGAGGGTGTAACACACTTACAGTTCTGTGATGGGGTTCCAGGGGAAGCAGTGGGAGAACCAAGGACTGAGGGACAGCAACCCTGGAAATCCCTCTATGAGCACTTTAATCTGAAGATAGCTTAGACCAGACTCCCCAGTTAAGGAAACAGATTCCCTGCAGATCAGCCAGGAACTATTCCCCACTTCGCCACTTGGGGGCGCAAATGAAGGAAATGGCTCAGTTCCCCTGGGTTCAGAAGCAATACGCAATGCCATCCCTGGTTTTGACAGAGACAGAGGAAAGGCCTAGGGCTGTCCCCTTCCCCCCAGCCTGAATTGATGATAAGCTCTCCTTACCTAGAGAAGAGAGGCAACCAGAAGCCAGATGCAATGGATTAGGTTGATGGAGAGAAGTGGAGCACAGAAGAGATGGATTGCAGTATGAGTCTAAGGCACCGAAGGAGCCCTTTGCTACCCCTGAGAGGAGGCTGGATGCTGCCCAGAGGAAACCTCCTTTATAACCTATGGATTACAGTGATGTTCTTAAACTGTGCTGACTCCCCTGCAATGAATTGCAAGCTCATTTTGGAACCTTGAACTGGACTATTAAGCTTTGGTGGTTTTAAAAGATAAAAACCCAGACTGGCTCAGTTTGGAACCCTGAACTGGAGTACCCAGACTAAGGAAAGGTTTCAAGAGAATGGTCATCTCATCTGGACCACTGAGGTTCCCAGACCATTGGGGAGGGGGGGCAGGTAGGATCTCCAGCTTCATTACAAGTTACAGGTACAACTCTAATCCCCATTCTGGACAGGCTGGATGGGTCATGCTGGTCTTTGTTGTCATATACTATGTTAAAATGACTGTCTTTGTGACCTTGGGCAAGTCACTTCACCCTCCATTGTCTCAGGTACAGCTCAGATTGTGAGCCTGCTTAGGGAGAGAAATAACTCATGCACCTTTATAGCAAACTGGGCAATAGCCAGAGGTCCTTCATGTTAGGGAGCCCTAAATTGAAATAAAAAATGAAGTCTCTTTATGGGATCCTAAATAACTCTTGCCCAGCCCAACAACCCTCCAACCATTTCTAATATCTTTGGAGGCTATGGACAGGACAGGCAGCGCAATGAGGACACTTCTATAAAATAGGTGTTAACATTTACATATGCATTATGCATGAACGTTTAGAATACTAGCATATACCATGTGCATATTTGTGCATATGCTACTTAAACGCTGTTCTACAAATACACACTTATAATGGAGTGTATAGAAAACTGCTAGGCTCCCTTAAACATATTCCCTCACTTTAAAGGCCTAGTTCTAGGATATGGTTCAGTCAGTAGAGTTAAAACCCTAGAGCAGAGAAAAGCTAGAAGAGTTCCAGAGAGAAGGAACCACAGATTGCAAGGACCTACTGAGAAGTTTGCAGCCAGTATCCTGTAAGGTAGTTTGCTAAATGTATGCCTTGCCAGAGAAAGGATTGCCAGGGACACAAGAAGAGGATTGCAAAGGACCTAAAAAGAGATTTGCAGTTGTGTCAACTACAAGTTAGGACAAAGATAAAGTTTGTACCTTGTTCATAATGGTGAACTCATTTCATGTCTGGCAGGAGACCAGACCCTCTTTAGAGGGTATCTGTCAGCTGGAAAAACCTGTGAAGAAGACAGTGGCCTTTATATTATGATCTTTGACTACATGAGTAAATCTTTCTGTTTGCCTCTGAATTGTTGTCTGCCTCCAATGCTCATGCATGTTACCACCCCACTTAACCTCATTCTTCCTATTTTCTTCTTAACTCCCTGAAAATACCTGCCCTATTCTCTTCCTTCACTAGTCATGACCACTGTTCTCTTCTTGTAACGGTGTCAGGTCAAAAGCGCGCCGGGACAAAGGCGCGCCCAGACAATTGAGCGCAGCGCGGAGGTGCGCACCACACTAAATTACTGTTTTTTAGGGCTCCGACGGGGGAGCGTGGGGGGGAACCCCCCCACTTTACTTAATAGACATCGCGCTGCATTGTGGGGGCATTGTGGGGGGTGGGGGGGTTGTAACCCCCCACATTTTACTGAAAACTTCACTTTTTCCCTGTTT
Organism: Geotrypetes seraphini; assembly: GCF_902459505.1. Classification (NCBI taxonomy): domain Eukaryota; kingdom Metazoa; phylum Chordata; class Amphibia; order Gymnophiona; family Dermophiidae; genus Geotrypetes; species Geotrypetes seraphini. Next base: position 63,402,254 of record NC_047093.1, on the reverse strand, counting down.
TTAGGGAAAAAGTTGTTTACAGTAAAATGTGGAGGGTTACAACCCCCATAACACCGGTGCGATGTCTATTAAGTAAACTGGGGGGGCTCCCCAACAAAAACCCCCGTCGGATCCCCTAAAAACTGTAATTTAGTGCGGCGCACGCCTCTGTGCTGCGCTCAATTGTCTGGGCGCGCCTTTGTCTTTCGCGCCGTTGTCTATGAAACTCTTGTAACAGACCGACCATAAATCTTTTGTAATCCGCCTTGAACCACAAGGTAATGGCGGAATAGAAATCTCTAATGTAATGTAATGTAATATAGCATATGTTTGCAAGTGGTGCAAACACAGCTGTGGAGCATGGGTGCTACATTGGAGGAGCTCCAGGAGGTGATAGAGCCAGAGACTGAGTCTAAATTCAAGAAAGTGTGAGATAGGCACGTGGCGTCTCTTAGAGAGAGGAAGAGATAATGGTTACTGTGGATAGGCAGACTGGATGGGCCATTTGGACTTTATCTGACATTATGTTTCTATGCAAATATAGCTTGCAGAATACTTAGGGTCCAAATTTCCCCGGACATGACCTCCTTTTGAGGACATGTCTGGGGGTCCAGATGGCTTTTCAAAACCCAGCACTTTGTCCGGGTTTTGAAAAGCTTCCCGATAAAATTGTATCGGGAAGGGGCCTCCACGCATGCACAGACGCAACGCAATGACATCGCATGTGATGTTATTGTGTCGCGTCCAAGCTTGTGTGGATGCCATCTGGGGCGGTGCTAGGGGGCAGAACAGGGTATGACAGAGTTGGAACTGGGCAGTCCTGTGAGCGTGGTCATGGGTCTGGATTTCCTCAAAGGAAAATCTGGTAACCCTAAGAATACTGTAAGTTACATGGGTATCTGCCACTCATAGGTACTCAAATTTACACTGATCTATGCTGGCATAGAGTGAGTGTCTCAATAATATGATCATTTAAACTTGGCTATGCTAGCATTCTATAAAAGGAAGTAAGTACCTACTGTACATTCCTTTATATAGGGTTACCAGATTTTGTGGAGCCAAAAACTGAACATGTGGTCCCACCCCCAGTTCTGCTCCATTCCACTCCAGCCCCTCTCCATTCCGCCCTGGCCCCGCCCCCACAGAAACCTTTTCTCTCTTTCCTCAAGTTCGGAGGCCGCGTCTGGAGGGCCTACGAGCATGTGCGGCTGTGATGTGATGATGTCACACGCAAGCACACATGTGGGTGATGTCATCGCATCACATCTGCGCATGCTCGGAAGTATTCCAGATGCGGCCCTGAGCTCAGCGCCCTTTGAAAACCCAAACAGCTGTTTTATTTAAATCCAGCTGGTCACCTGGACCATCTTCCAAGAAAAGGACATGTCCAAGTTTTCCTGGACGTCTGGTATCCCTACCTTTATAGAATAGGCCCCTACCACACACCCTCCAGGTATTTAATTCTAGGTGTCTTGATATCGGATTGTCCCCAGTATGACTAGGATTTTTATACTGCCATTATAGCTGCATAAATGCTTTTACATTGTAAACTGCTTTGACACCCTGATGGGACTGACAGGCAATAAGTGCAAATGATAATTTATTGTGCACTGTACAACCTTCTGAAATGTTACATGCTGAGTTTCAACATCAGACCTGTACATTTGATATCTTTCATACTTCATTTTCTATTTCTTGTTGCTGGGCTTTGTTTTATATGGTTAAACGGCTCCTCTGGATAGTCTCTAAATTCTTAGGAGCTGCTGGTGGGAGATTCAGCATCACACACAACCTCGTGAAGACTGGTATCTGATACTGCTACGAATCATGTGAACTCTGTAACTCTGCACAGAGCACAGCAGCTAGAGTTTCCTTCTGAAAGCAAAAATATGCATTTCAGCAGATAAGTCAAAGAAAGGGTTCCTCTCATGTGTGTGTGACCTTCTGTTTTAATAAGGGGCCCTTTAACTAAAGTGCATTACGCAGTTAATGCATGAATTAACACGCACCCTAATCATATGAGCATGGTATCTGTTACTGCAGTGGCATTACAGCTGGTGAAAACTAATTTGTGCCTTAGCTGCCTGCCCTGTTAGAGGGCAGGAAATTGCAGGGTATAGACTGCCCATGGAAGTTAATGCAGGGTAGTTACCACACCACAAGCCATCATTTGTGTAGTTACTAGGAATCTTCAAAAAGTTTCTGCACTTTTATGTTTTTAAACACTATTTATTAAATATCTCAGATTTCTTTGCTACCTGCAAGGTGAGCTGGCTTGCCTGCCTGACTAGTCACATGACATATTCTACAACACGCTCTCTTACCACTTCTCACCCCCCAACCATTTCCCGCAAAAATATGAAAGTGCAGAAACATTTTGAAGAACCCTCATAGAATGGGTGTCTGATTCTATAAACGGTGCCTACAATGTAAGTGCCACTTGGTGCGGTTGTCAATCAACAGCTAAGCACCATTTATAGAATCATGCCTAGAGGCACCTAAGTGGACTTAGGCGGCGCTAGGCATCTTAAAGTTAAGCACCACTCCATTAGGCCAGGTTTTCACTGGCCTAATTTACTGGCACTTACATCAGACGCCTAACAATGTCTAACTCAACCACGCCTTTTTCCACCCTCTAATTACACCTATTTTTTTCAGATAGGCGTCGGTAGGCATCCTTAGGCATAGGAGGGCACCTCCACGTAGGCATCACTAGGCCGAACTCTTAAATTGTTTAATTAATGTTTTTATTTTTTGATTGACTGAAAACCAGCACGGTCAATTACCATGCTGATTAAACCAATGAAAAAAGTTCCATGAATCTATGAGTGAATGTAAAGGAAAATTCAAAGAATAAACTTTATACAAAAAAAGGTATCTGATGACTGGTCAAGGAGCTTATATGTCTACTTATCTAGCCAATGTTTCTTCCTTTTCCAGACGTTTCAGTGTCAAGAAAGTTGTAAGTTAAGCCGGTTCAAAAAACACATATTTATTATCTTGATACCTTACTATACATTTACATGGAAAACGTAAGAAGAAAATACTGCCTAACTGAGCAACACCTGGTTTCAATAAAAGAAATTGACGTCTACAATTTTGAGTTTGAGTTTCTTTACTAACATCTGGGAACACTTGGATTTTCAAACCCAGAAACTCCTTGAATTTATTTTTAAAGAACATTTTTAATATCCATTCTTTGTCTGGCAGTAATGCCACAGATAATAGAAGATTTGCTGGTTTAGCCAAATCTTTATCAGATACTTCCAACATTGCTGTCAAGTCTAATTGAGGTTCCTGCTCAACCTGAATCTGATCCTGCACTTGATTCTTTGAATTTTCCTTTACATTCACTCATAGATTCTTGGATCAAATTGAGGACTTGAAATTGTGTGAATAGAGTGAAGTTATTGAAACTTTTTTTTGTTTTCCTAAAGTGTTGTACTAACATACAATCTTTCTGTACAAAATGTTTGATTTTGTTAAAATGTAAAATTGATAAATAAATTTCAAAAAGTTCCTTGTGGATCCTGAACTTAGGCGTTGCGAGGCAGCTGCAATTAGGGTGTCTAGCGGCACCTAATGTAGGTGCCTAGCGGCGTCCTCTATAGCAGTGGTTCCCAACCCTGTCCTGGAGGACCACCAGGCCAGTCGGGCTTTCAGGCTAGCCCTAATGAATATGCATGAGAGAGATCTGCATATAATGGAAGTGACAGGCATGCAAATCTGCTCCATGCATATTCATTAGGTCTCCGCATGCATCTAGACCCGTCTGAGCTGTGACTTTTTATTTTTTAACTTTACTTTTTAAATACTTTTTAGCCCAGCGAGCCCGTGGTATTTAACCTGCCTGAACCCGCGGGTTAAAACCACGGGCTCGCAGTGCGGGGAAGGGCAGGAGAGATTCAGGGCAGCAGGCAGGAGAAAACCGGGGACGAACAGGGCGGCGATTCGGGGCAGAGCAGGCAGGAGAAGAGCATCAGGGCGGCAGGCAGGAGAGATTCGGAGCAGGGTGTGCAGAGAGCAGGGCTTCGGAGAGTCGGAAAGACGTTTTCGACTGGTCCCCAGCAGTCGCTTATTGGGATGATTGGCCAGCCCAGTCAGTTTGGAAAATTTGGTTGGTGAATCGCGTCCCTGTCTACTTTGTATGCGTTTCTCCTCATTTGCATGCACAGATTCAAAGAGGAATTCCAGGAGAGGTTAGTGAATGGGGCCCGAGGGAAATCTGGTCGCAAAGGGGTCGCAAACTGATCGGCACATGATCGGTTTGCTTTGTGAATCTAGCCCAAAATGCTCCTAAGGCACAAATTAACAAATGCTAATTGTTTAAAAATAATGCAAAAGCAGTTATCAGTATTAGTGTGGTAGCACTTGAAGGGTGTCAATTTGCAATTAATGCACTTTAGTAAAAGGGCCCCTAAATGACTCATGCTAAAACTATATATGCTGAATTCATATGATTTAGCATGCGCTAAAATGACAGAAATGAAACAAAATGAAACCATGCGTCCTCTTACTATTAGAAAAGAGTTAGGGGCGTAAAAGATAGGTGATGCTGGAAGAGTGGAAAAGGGGTTGAGTGCCATAGGATTATATTTGTGCAAACCCACATACTCACCAGATCACTAAGGCCCCGTGCTTTTGTTTTCTGATCTTCCAGTACTCCCCTCAAGCAAGTACCCAGGGGGGCCCATGACCCCCCCCCCTCCTAACACCCCTCAGTATACTACTGGTTTTGGTATCCCTTGTCATAAAGATTTTCTATTCCATGAGAAGGCAGAGAAGGACATCCACAACTCAAGGGGACAAGGGTGGGGCACGAAATAATTCAACAAGAGGGAGGATCCACAGATAGAAAGGAAAGGGCTATTCTCTCTAGTCAAATGCCTTTAAATCACATTCAGCTGTTAGGTTATAGATTTTGCTTTGTGTTGGTTGGATAATGATTACTTTTACTTATAAAATGGAGAACGAATTAAAACATAAATCACCATGCACCTCTTCAGCCTGGCAATGATACAGAGCTGAAGGGAATGAAGTTGAATGCAAATGTTAGGAATCCACTGAAATGGTGACAGAATTCCTGCTTTCTTGGGACAAGTATACTATAGTGCATTCAGTCAATTATAAAGATACGTGTCGTAGTTCTAGACTGTACCCTTACAATGAAAAATCAGATCGATTCATTGGTTCGAAAGGGTTTTTATACTCTATGGAAATTAAGAACTATCAGAGCATATTTTGATATTAACTCCTTTTGTTTGTTGGTTCAATCACTTGTCTTTAGTCAGCTGGACTATTGTAATATTATTCATTTTGTAGGTACTCAGAAGAACCATCATAGACTGCGCATAATTCAGAATGCAGCAGTTAGATTGATTTTCAATTTAAAGAAGTAGGTTATAGGTTATAGGAATAGTCAGGGACCACTGCACAGGTGATAGGCCTGAGGGGCTGCCGCGGGAGCGGACCGCTGGGCGGGATGGACCTCTGGTCTGACCCAGCAGAGGCAAATTCTTATGTTCTTAAGTATGACCATGTTACTGATTTTTATCGTCGACTGCATTGGCTTCCAGTTGAGGCACGGGTTAAATTTAAGCTGGGCTGTATTTGTTTTAAGGCACTAACAGGCTCAATTCCTGAGTATCTTAGGGAATCTTTTATTATCACAAATTCTAAACATCCTAGGAAAACTCATTCATTGTTTTCTTTCCCTTCTGCGAAAGGATGTAAATACAAGAAATTTCAGGAACGACTATTATCTTTTCAGGCAGCCTCATGGACTAGGGATTTAACTTATATATTTACTTCATATCAACAATTTTGACGTGCCTTAAAAACATATCTTTTCAGGGAACACTTTGGAAGTTAGAAATCGGATGTCTATTCATTTGTATTACTAGTCTTTGTGAACCACATAGAACTTAATGGTATATGTGGTATACAAGTAAGTTTTATGTTATGGCAGATAGAGACCAGTATGGCCCATCCAGTCTGTCCAGTAAATGGTTAGAGTTGTAACCTCCCCAGCTGCCTAACGCTTACTTCATAATCTTGACATACTGCAAATTTTATTGTGCCCACTCGTTCTTTCTTGTCTACATTGTGGGAATATCCTTCAGCACCCTGAAGTTATGGGATCAATCCCAGTGCTGCTCCTTGTGACCCTGGGCAAGTCACTTAATCCTCCATTGTCCCAGGTACAAAAGAAGTACAGCAGACTCTCAGTTATCCAGCACCCATAGGGATTGGTAGATGCCGGGTAAATGTAGTTTCCAGTTGCTTGAGAGTTACTATTAAAAATAGTTTTGTTTCCCTTCCAACCTCACCTTTCTGGTCTGAGTCACTCTCTCTTCCTACTACTACTATTTATCATTTATATAGTGCTGAAAGGTGTATGCAGTGCTGTACATTTAACACTCAATAGATGGTCCCTGCTCAGAGGAGCTTACAATCTAATTTGGACAGACAGACAGGACATCACAGGGTTGGGGTGTTTCTCTCTATTATCCCCCACCCCCACTTGTAGGTCCAGCATCTGTTCCTTCCTTCCTACCCTCTTTTCTGGTCTGAGTCACTTTCTTTCCTCCTGCACTTATGGATTCAGCATCCATCCATCTCCCCCCCCCCCCCCTCCTTCACCCTGCAGGTCCAGCATCCATGTCCCTTCCTCCCCCCACACACCCTTTTGGTCCACCTCCCCCTGGATCTGCCCTCCCTCCCTCCGTGTGTGTAGAGCCAGTCTCTCTTACCTGCAGCTCTCCTGAAGCAGCAGCAGTAGCTGGTCAGCAGAGGCAGTACTGTAAACAGGGTACTTGTGGTCAGCCCCGGCAGGGCCTTTCCTCTGTTGCGGCAGAAGTGACATGGCAGAGGAAAGGCCCTGCAGGGGCTGGCCACAAGCAGCCTATTTACAGCACTGCCTCTGCTGACCGGCTGTCGCTGCTGCTTTGGGTCTGGAGGGCAGGAGGGGAAGTTATTGGGTCAGGACCAGCTACTGCTGCTTCGGGGGCTGGAGGGAGGATTTTTCTGTGTGTGTGCCAGTTAGTTGAGGACTGGTTAACTGGGATTGTACTGTACCTGTATATGTAAATCATTTTGAATGTGTAACCACAAAAAAGTGGTATACAAGTCATATCCACTTTATATTCCACCCTGCCATGCAGTTCTAAGTGGTTCAGAAAAAAACTAATTAAAATAGCACAGAGAAAGGAATGTCCATTAAAAATACATCCTAATATACCACACCACAGTATCTAGTGCAGTGGTCTCAAACTCATGGCTCGGCGGCCACAAGCGGCTCACCAGGTACTATTTTGAGGCCCTAGGTATGTTACCATTGTTCTGGAATGTTGCCCGCCTCACTGCGGTAAACTCACACAAGCGCTTTCCTGCTTCTGTACACGATTGTGAGGTAGAATGGAGAGGACAATCATATACAGATTCAGGAAAGCGCTTGCATGAGGTTACAACAGTGAGGCGGGCAACGTTCCAGAACGTAAGGTAACCACTGGAGGCAGTGCAGCTTGTGCTTGTGTACGTAATCTCGTGAACTCTCGTGAAATTCGGCACCTCTCCTGGTGGTGACTGCTTGATGTAAGATGGCAGTTGTTTCCCGGTGCTAGAGGAGGTGAGAGCTGAAGGCAGTTGTGGACGCGACCACCGAACACTTAAGGCACAAGTTTTCCAGGCACAAGTTGGATATTGATTCTCCCCTCTACAAAAAAAGCCTAGAGGATTACACCAAAATCTTGTCTCTTGCAGTTGATACTTTAGAATCTAAGTCACAATTTTGCATGAGGTAAAACTTTTTATAGTTTATAAATTTTTCCTTAATTGCTTCTGATAATTTCAGCTATACACAGCTGAAAGCAGTGCAACATGCAGAAAGTGAAAAACTATCTAAACTTCACTTTCTGCATGTTGCACTGCTTTCAGCTGTGTATAACTGAAATTATCAGAAGCAATTAAGGAAAGATTATAAACTATAATGAGTTTTACCTCATGCAAAGTTGTCATTTCTTTAATGACATTAACTAATTTTTCTGCGGCCCTCCAAATATCTACAAATTCAAAATATGACCCTGCAAAGGGTTTGAGTTTGAGACCGCTGATTTAATGTGTTAAAGTACTTACCATCTCTCTCTGCGTTCAGAGTCAGCAATGAAGTTAACACTTGAGTAAGTACACGAGATACATTATAAAAAAAACATGGATGACAGCAATATCTGTGGCTGATCTTCGGTTATGGAATGCTCTGATTGGTACATTAAAGCTGTCAAAATCTGAAGTCTTTTAAGAAATCTCTGAAAACTCATTTGTTTGTCAGAGCATTCCTGTAAGATTTGGCAAACTTCTCTATTTTTCCCTGTCATTTATGATTGAATATTTGTAAAGAATTGTGTCTGTGATGTAATGACATAGTAATAATTGGATTCATGTATATAAATGCTGTAATCCACTTGTTATATACGGAATACAAAATTTTAAAAATAAATACAGTGGTGCCTCACACAACGAACTTAATTGGTTCCAGGAGCAAGTTTGTTATGCGAAAAGTTCGTTATGTGAAACGCGTTTTCCCATAACAATACATGTTAAAAAAAATAATTCGTTCTGCAGCATAAAATATGCTAAGATGACATAAAAAAAGATAAATTTGTCAAAATGGTGAAAATGGTGGTCTTGCTGAGGCCAAACTCTTTGACGAGGTCACACTGTTTTACCCCACATTCACTCCTTCTGATTATTTCCCGTTTCATTTCAACAGAAATCACCTTCCTGCTTTTTTTAGAAGCCATGATATATAAAAAATATTGAGTTTATCTTAAAAGGACGACTGTATACAGTGAGAGAGGGCAGTTAAGCGCAGTGACTAACGACTGCCTGCAGTGCCTGCGCGGAAGGATGCAATACATCGGCAGCTCGGGCGACTTCGTTGTGTGAAACGAAGTTCGTTGTGTGAAACAAAGTTCGTTGTGTGAAGTTCGTTGTGTGAAACGAAGTTCGTTGTGTGAATCAAGACATGAAAACATTCCGAAAAGAAATCAAAACCCTGCTTTTCAAAAAATTCATCCAAATATCTTAACCATTCTTCACCTACCTCAAGATATTACGTCCCCAAATAACCCACCTAAACACCTTCCAAGCAAACAGACCCAAAAATTAGATGGTAATCTTACCTACTCTAACAATATTCTCTTTGTCCATATCACACAGTTCAGCACTGTCATTTTACTATCCAACCCCTAAATCCCCTTAGGAATCTATCCAGCTATCTCTCCTCTGTCAAAAAAAAAAAAAAAAAATTGTATCTTCACTGGAAAATGTCCAGTCAAATCTTTTGTAATCCGCCTTGAACTGCAAGGTATAGGCGGAATAGAAATCCGTAATGTAATGTAATGTAAGTTCGTTGTGTGCAGCGTTCGTTGTGCGAGGCACCACTGTACAGTAATAAGGCTTTTACCGTACTAGTAAATTTATTCATGCCACCTCTTTACTGGCTGTGAATTCTCCTTGTCCTTTACAGGGCATTTTTTTACAGACCATCCCTTTTCTCTCTTTAATCACCTTAGGCTGTTTTTGATCCTTTAGGCAAACACGATCACATGAGAATCTGGCGCAGTGGTTAAAGCTCCAGCCTCAGCACCCTGGGGTTATGGGTTCAAACCCAAGCTGCTCCTTGTGACCCTGGGCAAGTCACTTAATCCCCCATTGTCCCCGGTACATTAGATAGAATTGTGAGCACACCGGGACAGACAGGGACAAATGCTTGGGTACCTGAATAAGTTAATGTAAACTGTTCTGAGATCTCCTGGGAGAATGGTATAGAAAATTAAATAAATTTCTTTCAGGGTCAAAGTTTTACGATGAAGCAAATCAAGCACTTGCTTTCTCTTTTACTGCCCCATCACTCTGGATTTTTCTTCCTTTGCACTTTATGAACAGAATTCTCATATCTTAAATGTAAGGTGTGAAGACCTAGTATTACCACCAGGATTTTTGGAGATGAACTGGGCCTAGAAGACAGGCATTCATCTTGTCTCTCTCTGTCTGTCCAAACTTCCCATTAATTATGAAGTGTCCTACAATGAATAGTGTTTATGGTTTATATTTCTTATTGTTTTGCCCCCCTATATAATATTGTATACTATTCTGAATTTCCCAAATAATAGTATAGCAAATGCTTGAATAAACTTAAACCATTGGTTCCAAAACCTGGTCCTGGAGGCACCCCGGCCATTCAGGTTTTTGGATATCCACAATGAATATTCACGAGAGACATTTGCATACTGTCTCAACTGCATGCAGATCTCTCTCATGAATATTCATTGTGGATATCCCGAAACCTGAATGGCCGGGGTGCCTCCAGGACCAGGTTTGAGAACTACCAAACTAAATAATACTTACCCTGGTAAGGGCAGGTAAGGGAGATGGTGTAAATCAGGGCTACTCAATTCTCGTCCCCAAGGTCCATAGGCAGGCCAGGTTTCAGGATATGCACACAATGAATATGCATGATAGTGATGTGCATACATAGTCACTGTGGATATCCTGAAAACCTGGCCTGTCTGTGGACCTTGAGGACCAGAATTGAGTAGCCTTGGTGTAAAGTCGAGCAGGACAACCGAAGAAAATGGATGGGTAAGAAAGGTCATACTCTATTGCCCATTACAGCAGTCACTGTTGACTTATATCGTGTCAAACTCTAATGTCTATGGAGTCAAACAACTGTTTCTCTGTCTGCAAGGCAGTTCTGATAAAGAAGTTCCTTGTTATTATAAGAACATAAGTTGCCTCTGCTGGGTCAGACTAGGGGTCCATCGCGCCCAGCAGTCCGCTCCCGCGGCAGCCTATCAGGTCCATGATCCTTTGTCTAAAACCTTTCAATCCCCATTATTCTTCTATCTATACCCTTCCATAATCCTATCTCTACCTCTATTTATATCCCTCAATCCCCGTATCCTTCAGGAACTTGTCCAATCCCTCTTTGAATCCCCTTAATGTACTCTGACCTATCACATCCTCCGGAAGCGCATTCTTATTTCTGGAAAAGATACAGTAATAAAATCACTTTGATGAAGTGCACATAAAAACTGGATGTCAACAATGTGGATTGGATTGCTCAGTACCTGAGACTTGATACGTATATGCATATTTCCAAACTTCTGTTTCTAGTATAACTTGGGCTGGTAGGGATGTGAGTCATACTTTAAAGTTTACTGGCAAACCAATTGCCAGTGGAAAATCTATTATGTTCAATTTTTTGTTGACAAATGACACCAACGATTCACATTTCATGACACAGATAGGAAGAGTAAATTATAAGACGTCAATTAAAAGCCCACTTTTTAGGATGAACTTTCTAGAGCATGGTCTCAAACTCAAACCCTTTGCAGGGCCACATTTTGGATTTGTAGGTACTTGGAGGGCCTCAGAAAAAAAAAATAGTTAATGTCTTATTGAAGAAATGACAATTTTGCTTGAGGTAAAACTCTTTATAGTTTATAAATCTTTCCTTTTAGCTAAGTCTTAATAATAATATTGTAAGTTATAGCTAAAGAGACATATGATAAGAAACTGTTTTATTTTACTGTGATTATGATAAACATACTGAGGGCCTCAAAATAGTACCTGGCGGGCTGCATGTGGCCCCCGGGCCGCGAGTTTCAGACCAATGTTCTAGAGGAATGATAGTGTGGGAAAATTAGCCCTTCAGCTGCATATGTTCTCTCTCTTTCCTAGAGGTCAATGAAGGGACAGAATCTTCACAGTGAACAGGACTTTCATGTGGTGTGACTAGTACTGTGTAAATATCTTTCTTCTGTGACATTTTTAGCATGTTTTTAAATGTACTAAACATACAGTACATTTTTGTTCCTTTTTGGTTATTAGTGAGCTATTCTTAGAATGTGTTGTGTTCTTTACTCTTTATACCTCACTATCTGAAGTTTATAGTGCCCAGCTGGGCTAGTTTTCCCATCTGATAGTGTGGAAATGAAAACAAGCCAAAGAGCTCTTTCATTCAGCGATACTACTGTACATTCACTGTGAGTCATCATAGATTGATGAGTTTGGATATACGACTTCTTCTATTATGAATGGAGTTCTCTATTATGAATGCAGTCGACCCCCGAATTTCACGGGGGTTATGTTCCTAGAGCACCTGCGAATTGTGAAAAACTGCAAATATTGGATGTGGTAAAAAAAATGCCTATTTTTATAGTTTAAACCTTAAATATGGTACAATATCCGTGCTTTCTCATAGATGATGTTACCGTCCAAGGGGATGTTCTTCCTGCAGTCGGTGTTCCACAATGCCAAGGCAGATTCCATCCTGACGATATTCTTATTTCTTATGGTTGTTACCTTTTTGACAATATCACAGAAACTTACTGACATGGTACTCCTGATCGCAAAACACTCGAGATAGCTACACGCGGTAAACTGTTATGATGTGGGAATGCATCTCGGATTGGCTACTTTCAAACCTCCCACCAAATCTTTCAAACCTCCTGATTGGTTACTTCCAAACATTTACATGGAAATTTAGCTGAGTTTACGTTAATAAATTACTAAATTTAGTTAATAAATTAGTAAATTTTATTGTTCTAAATAAATTAGTGTTAAAATTATATTTTGCCAAGAAAAAAGTCATTAATAATTTGCAGAGGATATTTGCGGTTTCTGTGAAAAATTATTATTTAAGGTTCTAAGGAAAAACTTGCAAACAACTGAGGCTGCAAACTCTGAACGGCAGCTTCGCGGTGGTATACTGTACATTCTAAAGTTGAGTGAAATAGGGCTGATGTCCATGACATAATATTGCCAAACTCCTTAAAGATTAATTAATTAGAACAAGGAAAAATATATGGAGCCACAACTAAATACATCTTGCAGTATACTCACCACTATTGACTGAGGAAAAGATATCATGTAGAATGAGTGGCATAATCTTAGACAGAGTTTCGATGCCACTCTTATGGCATAATTGTACCCAGTACAGTAAAAGCATGCTACAGTATCAGTATGAAGGTTCATGTTAAGATTGCTGTACATATTCAATGTATGCTTTGCTATGTTGTGCACTGCCATGAGCAAAGCCCAAGTTTCTAAATGCAATAAATTCTGAAGGAGCAAATTTGGGTGCCTTTAACTGAAAATAGTCTGGTGGTTCCCAGTGGCGTAGCGAGGGTGACCAGTGCCCGGGGCAGTGGTACCCCCTTTCCACCCTCCACCGTGCGCACCCCTTCCGCATACCTTTTTTTTTTTTTTTTAAGTTCAATGAGTTTTTATTAAGGTTTTACAACAAAACAGAAAATAATACAGATGTGTAACATCAAAACATTGCAATGTTTTGATGTTACACTTCCGCATACCTTTTTAACTTTAGCGTGAGTAGCGACAAACTTGCTGCTCGCATCAGCTTCAAACAGAGCTCTCTGACGACACTTTCTCCCAGAAGTGACGTCAGAGAAAGTACCGAAGATGACGTGGGCACAAAGTTTGTTGCTTTCTCACGCTGAAGTTAAAAAGGTATGGGGAAAGGGTGCAGGGGCGGAGGGGTGCAGGCACCCTAAGGATGACCACGCCCGGGCAGACCACCCCCCTCGCTACACCACTGGTGTTTCCAAACCTGGTCCTGGAGGGACACCAGCCAACCAGGTTTTCAGAATATTCACAATAAATATTCAAGAGATTTGCTTGCAGTGCATCCTCAAACCCAGTAAAGCTGTGAAATGGAGAACACACTTTAGAAACCTTTTGAATGGGTGCTAATGTTTGTAATTCTCTCTCTGCGAGGAAGTATTGAAAGATTTTATGATTTGGGCCATTCAACAATATGAAAATCCCCTGATATTTATTAAACCAGAACCTCTGACATTAGCCTGTTCAAGGCAAGCACATTTTAAAACGCCAGGCCCTGAAAATGTTCAAATGATAGTGGCTTTAATTACTAATCTGCTCCCTGCTAATGGGATTTGAAATTTAGTCTCAGAAGTGCTGCAATATCTCACTCACTCAGCTGTCATATGGGCTCAGAAGGCTCATCTGTACGTGGAATGTCTTAATCAATAAATAAAATCAGATTCCAAACACAGTGCATTCTGCCATTTTTTTGATGCTGCCAGTGATCTGATTAATATGAAGTAGCACCTTTCTAAATTGTCCCTGAGGGGACATAAGTTTCCTCCTTAGGAAGGCTTCAAGTATAAAAGGTCAGACTGCAACTGCTCCTTTATTTGTACCAAATTGCCTCCAAATTCTGTACATAGCACTTTAGGTTATGCACACAAATCAGTGTGCATAGCCGATCTGTGCACTCAGCTTAATTATTTAACAAGCTGACTGTCAATTAACACGTAATAGACACTAACTGGCACTAATTAGAAGTTATGTGCACAACTTTCTAATGGCTAGATTCATGAACCTGCCTGATTGGGCCCGATCAGGGCAGGTCCGATGAATTCCCTAAACTCTAATATGCAGATGGGGGCGATCGGAATGCACATCTGCCGGCATGGTTCGCAGGTCTGCGATCCCAACACAGGGGCAGACCTCTGCGCATGTGTCTAGACCAGCCGCAACTTAAAAAAAAAAATTTTTTTTAACTTTACTTCACGCGTGCCGACTCTCCTGCTCTCCCCTTCCAAGCCCTGCTCTTGCCGCCCAGGCTCTCCTGCTCTCTGCCTCCTTCCCTGCAGTACGAGCCCACGGGTTTAAAATGAGACTGCACTGTGGCGTGCAGCCCCACTTTAAACCCACGGGCTCGCACAGCAGGGAAGGCGGCAGAGCCAGGGGGAGCAGAGAGGACATGTCAGCTTGCCCAATAAGCACTGAAAGACACGCCATTGTGCACTTCCAGCAATTAATCCTGCTTTAAAGACAGCCAAGAGCTAAGAAACACGTCCCAGTTATAGAGCAGGCAGAGCAGTACAAATGACCTGAGCCCCGAGCTGCGACCTCACTTCATTTCTTACTGACTGGGGGAGAAAGCAGGGTAGGGAAAAAACCTCCGGAGGCAGAGTGCAGGGCAACAGTGGAAGATCGGGGGAAAGAGTGCAGGGCGGCAATGAAGCAGGAGAGTCGGCAGAGATGTGTGCGACTGGTCCCCAGCAGTCACTTCTATTCTTGATCGGCCAGCCCAATCGGTGTCCCTAATTTGTTTGGTGAATCGCGTCCCTGCCTACTTTGCATGTATTTCCCCTCATTTGCATGCATGGATTCGAAGCGGATCGCAGGAGAGGTTAGTGAATAGTGCAGGAGGGAAAATCTGGTCGCAAAGGGTTATTCACAATAAATATTCACAAGCACTAAAAGGAATCCACACCAGGTTTCCAACTCCTCCAGAGGGCTCTGCCTTCCCCTTCAGTTTGTACCAAAGCAGGCGATAGCCTTAAATAGAAACACATGCGAAGGAGGGTACAGGGAGACTCCCTGAAATATATTTCTGTTCTACTCTGAAAGAAGTATAACAAACACGTTAAATATTGTAATTGAACAAACTAAACTTTGAAATAACCATATTAAACAGAAACATTTATAGAGCTCAAATATTCCCCTGTGTGTTATAGCGATAGATTATTCTTCATACTCTTAAGGTCTGAGGCTCAGATGCTCTAAAATCACTGTTAAAAATCTTGTGGGTTGCTATGGGGCCGGTAAATGTCCTATTTGAAAACGGCAATCGATGTTCAATTTCATATGCAAATGACTTTCGCAAAGGTCTGCCATAATCCCATTTGATCAGTTGTTGGAAAAGCAACTGATGTGCAGAACCGGCAGGGGAAACCCGAACAGCTGAGCAGCAGGGGAAGCCCTGAAGCAGCCTCCTGCCGCTGAGCTGTTTGGAAAAGACTTTCTTTGTTTTTTTTTTTACTAATGGGCACAAATGTTATGCATGTGTTACGCACAAATAATATCTGTCATTATAAAAAAAATAAAATGTCGTTACTCCTCTTGATGACAGCCCCTGAACTTACAAAAAGAGGAAAGTCTATTCCCTCCTGCCTTAGCATAACCAGACCCTCCACCATCCCGACCCGAGCCCCCCTATCCTATTCAGATGACAGCAGGAGGGTTCACCCCCAACACCACCATGAAAATCAGGACAGATGCGCACTCCCTCCTGCATCGTCCAACTGCCCCCCCCACCCTGAACTCCCATACTTTATTCAGATGACAGTAGGAGAGATGCTCATACCCTCCTGCTGGCAGGCCCGCCTCTTCAAAATGGCAGGCCTTGCCCTTTCCAGATGTACTGGGAGGGGCCTAAGGCTCCGATTGGCCTAGGCACCTAAGGCCAATCAAGGTCTTAGGCACATTCCTGGTGCATCTTGGTATTCCTAAGAAAGTGGCTTTAGGCACCTGGGCCAATCAGAGCCTTGGGCCCCTCTCAGTGCATTTCAGGATGCACCAGAAAAGGGAAGGCCCGCAATGTTAAAGACATGGGCCTGCTGGTAGGAAAAAGTGGGAATCCCTCCTGCTGTCATCTGAATAAGGTATGGGAGGTGAGGGTTTGGCTCATGGGGGGGTCTGGATATGCCAAGGAAGGAGGGAGTGGGCATCCCTCATGCTGTCATGAATAAGGTATGGAGGGGTCAAGTTAGGTCATGAGGTGTAGGTCCAGTTATGCCAAAGGCAGGAGGGTGTGGGCTTCCCTCCTGCTACTCTTTTTTTCTTTTAAATTTGGGGAACCTCATTGGGAGGGGGGTGGGATGGCCTGATCTTTTTTTTAATGGGGACAGATATTGTGCTTATGTAAACCCATGCATATCATCTATGCCCATTACAAAAAAAAAAAAAAAGCGCTGTTCAGCACTCTTTTTTTTTAAACACTACCAGCACCTCCAAACCTGTCAGAGATTTGGAGTGTAAAAAAAAAAAACAGAGCTTCATTTTGTGCATCAATTGGAATGCTCATTTTAATAATGATTAGTTCATTGTAATGTATTTACATACGATTATCGGAGGCTGCTACAAATAATGGAAAAGAATGCAATTTGCCATTTTGGGCATCGATAGATGTAAGACTTTGTCGCTAAACTGGTTTAGTGACCATTGTTAAACACACAATGAGTTATGTGCATATGGGCCTGAGACAGGGGGCAGGCAGAGTAAATAACACATTCTGGAACCCCCGCCCCCAACACTACATCTACTAGAAACTATATTAGAAAGATAAGAATCTAATCTCTTTTTCTAGTGCAATACATGTGTCATTCTGGACAGTAGGGGCATGCAAAAGCAGTCCCAGAAATTTAGGGTGGGACCTCTGCGCCTGTTGTTACACTGAGGACCCAAAGATGGAGTCCTCCCATGCTGCCATATAGAACTTAAGAATTGCTGCTGCTGGGTCAGACCAGTGGTCCATCGTGCCCAGAAGTCCGCTCACGCGGCGGCCCTCCGGTCAAAGACCAGCGCCCTGAGGCTAGCCCTACCTGCGTACGTTCTGGTTCAGCAGGAACTTGTCTAACTTTGTGTTGAATCCCTGGAGAGACAAACCCTATGACAGACTCCAGAAGAGAACAAATGCAATGTGGACCAGGTCACTGGTCTACAAATCTCAGGCGAAATTGCCCGAGCTTCTGCCCAGGAAGAAGCCATGCTTCTTGTCGCATAAGCCTTCAAAGAGACTGGCAATTGCTTGCTGCAGGCAATATATGCTGAGATGGTCATGCAGATCCATCTTGTCTAGCCTGACTGGTAAGCAGAAACAGATAGTCAGTCAGAACTCATTAGTAACCTCTAGATAACGTAAGAGGACGCCCTTCACAGCTAGCTCTCTCAGAATCTGGTTTTTTTTCTTTAATCCTCTGGACTGGAATGCTAGTAATCTTATTTCTTGATTGACATGGAAAGCTGACACAACCTTCAGTAAAAAGGATGGGACTGTGCACAAGGAAACTCCCACCTCCTGTGATCTTAAGGAAGGGCTCCCTGCCTGACAGTGCCTGTAGCTCCAACATCCATCTCACTGATTTAATGGCCACAAGGAAAACGGTCTTGGTGGTAAGATCCATCAAGAACGTCTCTTGCAGAGGTTCATACAAAACCTGAGTCCATGTAAGACTAAGTTAAGGTTCTGCGCCGGAAACAGTTGTTTTACTGGTGGTCTGAACCTTAGTGCCGCTTTCAGGAATCTGGCTATGTTGAGATGAGAAGCTAGGGGAGCTTTACGTTGGACTCTGAAGCAAGAAAGGCCCACCAGGTCAAAAGTTGGGCATCCACAGCAATTAACAGATAACGTCCACTGTCTGCTGAGGTAATTGGCCTGGACATTCCTGCTACAGACACTGTGAAAATTGCTTGAAGGAGTTCTGCTCATCAGAACAACAAGTGGGCTTCCAGATGCAGCTAAGTAGTTTAGGTGACTTCTTGACGATTGACGTATGCTTTGTTCAGGAAGACTCTTCTCCAGCTTCTGGAATGCCAACTGAATGGCTCAAAGCTCCAGCCTGTTGATGGACCACCTTCTCTAGGAGGCGGACCACTGCCCCTAGACTAGGTGCCCACAGCAATGCCTCCCCAGCCAAACAGGCTGGCATCTGTTGTCAGAATAACCCACGAGGTTATCCAGAGGAGCATGCCTCTCAATAATGACTGTGGACAGGCACACCAGGGCATGCTGTTGCAGGATTCCGGGGTCCATGGGAGTGTCATTTGAAGAATCCCCATTTGTGGAGACCATTGAGACACGCATATGAGCCTTTGCCCAAGAAAATGCATCTATAGTGGCTGCCAAGGGGCCTAGAACCTGGAGGTAGTGCCAAGCTGACGGGGATGGCCTGGCTATCACCTCTATAATCTGAGAGAGGGGCATGCCTCTCAATAATGACTGTGGACAGGCACACCAGGGCATGCTGTTGCAGGATTCCGGGGTCCATGGGAGTGTCATTTGAAGAATCCCCATTTGTGGAGACCACTGAGACACGCATATGAGCCTTTGCCCAAGAAAATGCATCTATAGTGGCTGCCAAGGGGCCTAGAACCTGGAGGTAGTGCCAAGCTGACGGGGATGGCCTGGCTATCACCTCTATAATCTGAGAGCAAATCTTCGGTCTTCATACCTCTGGAAGTTAAACACGACCTTCTGCTGTGTCAAATAGAACTCTCAGGTATTCCAAGGATTGGGACAGAAACAATTGAGTTTTGTGAAAATTCACTATCCAGCCCATGCTCAGCAAGCCCTGGACCACTTTATTCACTGCTTGTTCTCCGTCCAGTCCAGTTGCACATCAACCATCACCATCATCTTGGTGAATGTGTGATGCTGTTGTCAGATCAAAAGGGCTCGCCAAGAATTGGAAATGTTTCTCCAGGACATGGAATCTCAGAAACTTTCTCTGCTCCAGAAATATGGAAATATGCAGGTAGGCTTTCATCAAGTCTAGGGAAGCCACAGATTCCCCTGGCTCTACTGCTGTAATGACCGATTACACTGTTTCCATGTGAAAGTATGGAACTTTCAAAGTTCCATTGATGTGTGCGAGATACAGAATGGGTCTCCAATCTTCTAAGCCTTTCTTGGGCACTCTAAAGTTTATGGAGTTATCGATCTGAGCCCGATTCTTTGGGTGGTACGTGCTCTATCTCCTGAATTTCTACCACTCTCTACATATTGCTAAGACTTTACTTGCCTTCTCTGGTCATCCTGCTGGGGAGTCCATAAACCAGTTTGTTATGGGATGGGCAATCTCGAGCTTGTAACCTCCCCGAATGATCTCTAGGACCCAACAGTCTGTTAAGATCTGAGCCCAGTCCTCTGCATACTCCCAGAGCCTTCCTCCTAACCTCACTGGAAAGGCTAAAGACCTGGCATTATTGCACTTTCTTGGATGCTGGAGCAAGATGAAAACTGGAAGCCTGGTTTTGTCTCGGTTCTGTAAATTTGTGTCTCAATCCCTGATAGGATCTCTGAGATGAGGCTCCTCCTGAATACTGACATAAACGCTTGGAACCATGAAAATTAGATTGCCCAGAACCTCTAGTGGTTACTGATCTGTCAGGTAGAGATTTCGGTCAACGATCTGCCATGCTAGCAATAAGATCATCCAGATCCTTTCTGAACATCTCTCCTTTGAAGGGAAGTTTGCTGAGTGTAGCTTTAGAGGTGGAGTCTCCTGCCCATTGCGTGATCCAGAGCATTCTGCGAGATGAGTCTGAATAAGCCAAGACTTTGCTCATGACCCTGATGTCGTAGAGAGCATTGGCCACATAATCCACCACTGCTAGTATAAGCTGGGATAAAGGGTCAACCTCTGCTAGGGTGAGTCTATGCATCTTGGTATGACAAACACATCCCCCAAAAGAAGCTTCTGCAGCTGCTTTGACCCCTAAGGCCAAAGCTTTCCAAGAACACATCCACTCTGCAATCCTGCTTATCCTTTAATACTACACCTCCCCTCACTTGGCAGGGATTTGCGCTTGGTCACCTGGGCCACCAAGGAATCCACCTTGGGCTGAGTAAACATCTGCTGACACTCCTGTGCCACAGGATACAGCTTCGCCATTGCTTTGACTACCTTTAAAGAGATCTCGGGAGCATCCCAGTACTCTGTGACTAAAACACTCATATCAGGATGCCAGGGAAATGTTGTAGGCTGAGTTCTTATTCTGCTCAGGATAGAACACTGGTGCCTGCTGGGGGTCTAATTGCAACTCTTGCAAAGAGTCAATAATGAGCTCTACCAACCCTTCAGGCTTGAACAGCTGGCCTATTGTGGGGACTTCCCCTTGGTCAAGGGCCACCACCGTTCTTGCATACAGGATCACAAATTGGGGCAAGTATTTCCTAGCAGGGAAGGCTCACTGTGTGAGAGCAAGGGCATACAGTCTGATCCCTTTTCAGAGTCCCCGGTCAGAAAAGTCCACGGGATCTTGGTCAGCTTCCAGAATTGGGATAGATGTGCCCTGAGAGTCCACGCCACCTGCTTCACTGTCAGATCTCATATGAGGATCCCAGTTGTCCAAATAAGCTCTCCACATTAAATTAACAAATTCAGGAGAAAAGACTTTATTAGGCAGCACTGAGTTTCCTTTAGGTAACTTGGCCTTACGTCTCTTGGGCTCCATTGCTTCCACGTTTAGGTAAGCCGCTGTTCCATGGTTCTGTAAGAGATTTTCTCCTGGCAGACAGGTTTCCCAATGTTTCCTCAGCCCTAGAGACATGAAGGCAAGCTAAGCCCAAAGCTTCCACCTCCCCTTCACCTGTTGCACTGCATGTGGCGCAAGAGCACTCTTCCAGCATAAATTTGACATGAGTTAGGAGTAAAAAGAGCCTGCAGACTCCATCCCTATCATCCCTAAAAAACTACAAAAACCTCACCAACGAAAAAAGAAAAAATTTTTACTCTCACAAAATCGGTAACATTAAAAACAACAGTAGTAACCTCTTTAAATTGGTCAATGACCTATACAATATCAAAACCATCACAAACATCCATGAAGAATCCACTCTAACCGCCAATTCCCTTGCAGACTTCTTTAACACCAAGATTAAAAAATTAAGATCAACTTTACCTACCAGGACCAATCCCCTCGAACTGTTCCCCATTCTCCCAGACCTTGGTTTACCTAACCCAGACCCAGGATCCAAAACCGACCTTAGCTGGAAACAATTCTCAACAATAGACTGGCAAACCTTTAATACTTACTACAACAAATACACCCACTCCTTCTGCAAATTGGACACATGCCCACCAAACATCATGAAAACCGCCCCGAGCCTCTTCAAAGCAAACATGATGAGATGGATTAACTCCCTACTGTCCACAGGAAACTTCCCGCCAGAGCAAGGCCACATTATGATTACCCCTATCATAAAAAACACAAAAGAATCACCAAATTCCCCATCAAACTACAGACCAATTGCAAGCATCCCCTTATTCACCAAAATAGCAGAAGGGATGGTACAAGCTGAGTTCTCCGCATACCTAGAGAAATTCAACATCCTAAGCGACAACCAATCTGGCTTCCGCGCGGATCACAGCACTGAAACCATCATAGCCGCCCTTCTTGACCATCTCCACACGCTCTTTAGTCAAGGCTCTAGTGCCTTAATCATACAACTAGATTTGAGCAGTGCCTTTGACCTGGTTGACCACACCATTCTCCTGGAATGCCTGGCACACATTGGCATCTCCGATCAGGTCCTCAACTGGTTTCAGGGGTTCCTAAAAAATAGATCCTACAAGGTACTCAAGAATAACTTTTTCTCATATAGCTGGGACAACATCTGCGGTGTCCCGCAGGGCTCCCCCCTATCCCCCACTCTGTTCAATATCTTCCTGGCCTCCCTAGGTAACCTCCTACATACCCTCAAGCTGAAATTTTTCATCTACGCAGATGACATCACAATAGCCATCCCTCTAACCAGTTTTTCACCAGAATTACTCGAATACATCACAAACATCCTCAACCAGATTGAACTCTGGATGCTATCATTCAGACTGAAACTAAACCCTGATAAAACAAAATTTTTTCTAACCACCCCCAAAGATAAAATCAGGGACACTACAATTCAACTGAAAGGAATGACTTTCCCCCTCGAACATACCTTAAAAATCTTGGGAGTCACATTTGACAAAAATTTATCCCTAGAATATCACACCGACCTCATAGTCAAGAAATGCTTCTCGGCACTCTGGAAACTCCGCACTATAAAAAAATACTTCGATGACACCTCGTTCCGCCTTCTAGTGCAAGCCTCCATTCTAAGCATCCTAGACTACTGCAATATTATCTACCTGAACTCCACGAAGAAAATTACCAGGAGACTAAAAATGATCCAGAACACCGCCGTTCGCCTCATCTATGGCCTAAAGAAATGGGAACATATCACCCCGTTCTACCACCAACTCCACTGGCTGCCTTTCGAATCCAGAGTGCTCTTCAAGTTTGCATGCTTCTGTTACAAATCGGTAAATGGCTATTCACCAAGATACATCAATCCCCACTTTAACCTCTACTGCTCCTACAAGAAATCCCGCAGAATTCAGCTGTTCGTCTTCCCTTCGCTAAAGCTGTGTCACCTCAAAAGATTCCTAGACAAAACTTTCGCCTTCCAAGCAGCCAAGCTGAACCCATGGCTAGCCCAAATGATACTGGAGGCCCCCACCTACCTCGGCTTTAGAAAACTACTCAAAACCCACCTATTCAGCAAATAAGACCCCTAACCGCCCCCTTCCGGTAATCGCCTGACCTTTACCCGGCTCAGCTCCTCCTTCTTGATCACTTCTTTCCCCCCTCTCTTCTACCCTCCTCCTTCTTCATCTGCCAAACTCGGCTAATTATGTTTTAAACCTGATATATTGTAAATCTGTATGTCAATGCGGATCCTAACCTAATTGATGTAAACCGCCTAGAACTCGTTGGGTATGGCGGTATATAAGAATAAAATTATTATTATTATTATTTTGAGGCAAAACAAGAAGTTTTGAAGAGTCTGGAGAACTTTGAAAAAAAACCCAACCTGGGAAATCCAAGATGGCCACCATGGCAGCGTTTTTGGTACAAAAAAGCAGTTTAAACACCTTAACTAAACATAAAGAACTCTGAGAACAGGATTATAGAGGAAGTAGAAGAAAACTTTAGAAACAGTTTTTTTAGACACTCCATCCTCCTATTTTGGCCATAGGTTGTAATAGCCTTACTCACTGAGAAATATGCTCTGAAGGTGCTGTAGCCTTCTTCAGCTTTAAGAAGTAGTTGGATGTGGGAGAAGAATCACTGCCTCAGTCCTCCAAATGCTTAGATCTTCGGGCTGCCAGTAAGACTGATACTCAACCCCCACAGAACTGCAAAAATCATAGCTAGCACCCTGAAGAGCCCCATTGAGCTCTCTGCGGGAGCCTAACTGCCTGCACTCAAGCCCCTGCAATTGAGTAGGCAAGTATGAACAGGCCAACTGATCACCTCTCATCACTCCACCAGTATCAGATTCCTCTGGTCTTCTTCCAGCACCAGAATCTTCTACATGATTCATTGCTCTATGCTCTTTAAAACATGACCAGGCTCCTCCAGACCCACTTCCCTGGTCACTCTGGCTGCCAAAGATCACTCCAGTCTCTGCCGGTCCCTACTGGTCCTCTTCACCATCAGTTACTTCTGCTCACTCTGGTCACTACCGGTCATCCCTGGACATTCTGGTAGCCGGTCACTCACTCTGGGACCAATGCTGATCACTCTGGTTGCTAGTCTCTTGGGTCCCCACCAATTCTAGACATCACTGGTCCCTCTAGTTGCTGGCCCTTCTGATTCCAACTGGTCACTGATTCCTCTGCTGGTCACCACCAGTCTCCCCATCGGTCACTCCATCAGTCCCCATTAAGCAAGATACCACTGGTATATTGGTCCCTAAGGATTCTTCTGGTCACTCAGACACTCTCTACCGGTCAAGCTTGAGCACTCTCCGGTCATTCTACCAGGCAGGCTAGTTAATCCCTGAGAATTCCCCTAGTCACTCAGTCTGCATTCCCTAAAGACCCCTCCCCCAGTCCCTCAGACACTCTCACTGAGGACCCTTTACTGGTTGTCAAGGTTAGGCTTTCATAAGCATTCCTTCCCTCAAGGGTTACCTGAGCTGCAGGAGTACTTGCTTTTCCCAGTTCTTTGTTCTGGAACTCTTGTTTCCAGCTCTCTTTTCCACTCAGGGTGGGTAGAGAGCTCCCAGGTACCTTTGCAACATCTATATGCAAATGAGCTCCTTCTGCTGCTGAGACTACCCTCTGCTGGCCAGTAATGGGATATACACCCCATCACAGCGAGCTAAGCTTCTAAGGGTACGAATCCAGAGCTCCATATAATTTTCTGCAGGCTGGCCAAGCAGGTTCCCAAAGGATTAATCTGCCAGCTGCAGACCAGTCTGCTTCTTCATAAAAGGCAGAGCTTACCCCTGCATAAGAAAGCTCTGAAATCCACACAAACTGCAAAAAACCCCACTGAATTAATAAAGAAATATATAGAGCAGATCAGAATGACACCTCTCAGTTCATGTACAGAAGGAAAAACTGAAGGGGGTAGCAGAGCCCTCTGAAGGAGAAGAAGTTGAAAACGTGGATTCCTTCTACATGGCTTGCAAACAAGGAGAGAATATCCTACTGTCCAGAATGACACACCTATTGCACTAGAAATCAAAATTAGCCCTTAGTGCACATTGTGGTATAATTTTGTAGTGTGCATCTTCTACAGGATTAATTTCTACTTCTTGTCTAGTGTACTCAGCCTTTTGGTCAGAAGTCAGTCATCCACTCCCTTGGGAACTTACTATAAATGCACCACAAATCCAGCCAATAGATACAAAGGTTGAAACCCCAGCTCACTAGTGCAGTTTCAGTTATATCTTTAATAACATGAAGTACTAGATTTCATGATGTTTCATTCCCAAATAAAAAATTTCCATTCTGTATTGCCTTCACACATTCGGCAGAGTGGCTGATACAGCTGATCTTTTTTTGTACAGTATGTTACAAACGGAAAATGGTTCAGTTTCAGATTTCAGGTGATCTAAAACCTCACAATCATTGCTCTCCCCAGGGATACAATAAAGAAAAGAGAAGCAGGCAAGTAAGGGTTTAAGGGGACATATATTAAGAAAAAATTGCTAGGAAGAATTTCTCCAGTCCAACATAATTGATTGAAATTATCACACAGAAAAGAAAATATGTTTAATGTCTGTCTCAGAAAGATTTGGCAGGCATACCAAGCAATGCACCATTTCTGTGCTACAAAAGTTGGATATAGTACTATGTTTTAAATATTCATGTTTCATGTCTAGGAAAGTCCATGAAAAAAATGTTATTACCTCGTGTCCTTAGTTATAGTGACAGCTTGGGGACTACTCTGTGTTTGGTCCAGGGCTCTGCTGAGGGATTCAGTTTAAGAGGAAATTTCCATCCCTACAGCATCTCAATCAGCAGGAAGGCCCATCACTGTACAATTCATGCATACAGCAGGGACACATGCTTTCAAGCATGCATTATGCCTAATGCACACATGCACTGCTGTAGAAATGAATCATTCAAAATATCCCCATTAGGGGCATGGGGGAGGGGGGCTGCAGCTCCCTCACATTGGAGTCAGACATACCTAGTCACTGGCAGAAGCACAGGCTAATAAAAAGAAAACTGGAGATGGTCCCAACATCTGCTTTGCTTATTGATCTTTCACCTATGCTCAACTTCAGGCTTCACAAAAAAAAAACAAAAAAAAAATCCTAATCCTGGCCATACCTCTGGTACTCATAAAGCATTAAAAAGAGACAGTGCTTTTACTAAGATGGGAAGTTATTTATCTTTGCCATAGATGAGCATCATTTAATGTCAACATCTACTTTGATGAATAGATACCCAAATTATAGGAAGTTTTTCAAAATGGAATAGCTGCAAAGCACAAGGAAACTTTCTAGTCATGGATGCTGCACAACTATTTCTGATAAAAATATATGCATATTTTTATATTTTGAAAATGGCCAAGAAAAAAGTATCCACATGCAGTTTGTGCCTTTCTGTGTTTTTTTAAACATGAGTACATTGACAAAAAATAAAGCAGCACAATTCCATGTGTACTTCTGAAATTACAGAAATATGCATTGAGTTTCAGTCAGTGTTCCCAGTAAACTGAGCTGGAGTCTTCCAACTGAACTGCTGCCAGTGTGAGGTGGCGTTTCAATATTGTATTTTTTTCAATATCTAGCGACAGGCAGGTTCCCTCATTATTGAAAATGTGATAGTGAAACAGCACCACCCACTGGAAGGACTGTAGATGGAGGACTCCTACTCAGAGAGAGCAGTGGTTTTCAATCCCTGACCTGACCTTATCCCTATTTTATGTAACAGTTCCAGAGGCAGATAACATTTAAGAACAGCATTAGTATGCACTAGAACTAAATGAGCCCCAGGTGCATTAATTTCCATAAAAATTGTACCCAAGTAAAAATCAGGTATAACGGTTCATAGATAGTTTGTATCAACTGCAATTTTCAAAGTGAAAGTACACTTGCTCTTTGAAATCTAGTGCAAAATCAATAGGTGAAAACTTTACACCAAAGCAGACACTGTGAACTTTATACCAAAACAGACAGTTTGATAATTACCTAAGGAACTTTAGCTGCATCCGATTGCCATTTTGACCTTTTCTGCAGAATAAGATTGAAAAATGCTGCATGAAGGATTACTTGGCCCCTAAATCTGAACTTAGGCTGTCCTAGGACAGGCTGCTTCATCTGGATCTGTTATGGTCATCACCTTCTTGAAAACAAGGTGTACATCTCTTCATGGCACTTCTGCCTTTTACATAGGATTTCGATCCTACTGGCCAATTTTTCCATTACAACCAGAAACCTGCCTGGGTTGTTTTTTTAGCTTTTATAATGCCTCTTTTGGAAGTTTCATTCATTCCCAACATACAATATATGTATTTTTCATTATGGATGCACACAACCTTCACCATACCACTTTTAGAAAACACTTTCATCAATATCTGGTGAGATCTGTTGTCACATGTTCATGAGATGATTCCGTCCTAGTTTTCCAGAACCTACCCCAGCACACTTTATCCTTAGCAACACAATTTCCATCCTAAAAATCCAAGTTAAATCCCCGATAAGGACTGTGCTGCAATTTTCCTTTGAGCCGTACCCAATGATGTCAACCACTGCTATGTACCAACATAATCTGGTCACTGATGTCATAGTGCATGCAGGTAAATTAGAAAAACATAAGATAGGACCAAAATCTTAAGACAAATTGGAAACTAGTACCACCAGAAGAGTTCCTGCTTACATCTCTCCCTTCCATTGTAACAGATGTCATCTTATTTGTAGCACTGATTGCATTGCACAAAACTATCTTTCCCCTTGTAGCTGGGCCAGATGGATTCTACTTCAACCATCATCCCACCTAGAATGGGATCATATACAGGGACATGCATATGCCCAAAACTAACTTCCAGATGATAAATAAACATAATAAAAAAATTATATTCATACTTTGAATGTGCAACAAGAGATATCTTAGCCCACATGTTTTTCTCTTATCTACATATCCACAAACACCATGAAACACCACCCCAATCCTCCAACTAGCAGCATGGTCACGTGTATTCCATAAATAAGTATCTCATTCAGGAGACCAAAGTCAACACGTCTGCGTCCCAGCAGGAGAAGGATGACGGACAGCTTGTACTGGAAGCGTAGAAATATTCGAATGCCAACATACTGAAGGCAAAACAAGATGGACAGCGCCACCCAGAGGATGGAGGTGAGGAGACTGCAACTGAAGTACAGTAGGAAGCGGACAAAGCCGTACATCCATCGAGATTTTAAGTAAATGTCAAAGTTGTTGTACTTTGTGCGCACCAGGTGAGTGGTCCTTACTGGACCACAGGCAGAATGCAAACATGTGGTATGGGGGCCGTGGAAAGAACGAACCCGACGGGGAATGGGGATTACAGGCATCAGGCACCCCACAGTTCACACAATCCTAAAGGAAGTTTTCCACTGCACATATCAAAGTTCACCCATTAGGATGTAATGGATCCAAGCTAGTTTCCATTGGGAATTCTTGAACAAGCTGCTGTGATGGCATCTACCTGTAAAAAGAGAGATTATTTTATATATGTACTAAGTGTTACAATTGGCATACTTTCCTGGTCATACTTCCTTTGTGCTCTTGTTGCAAAATTTCAAAAGTTAAAAAATATAGTAACATAGTAAATGAAGGCAGATAAAGACCTGAATGGTCCATCTAGTCTGTCCATTAATTATATGTATTATAAATTCATGATTAAATTAATGTCTTTTTTCTTTGATATTTCTGAGCTATAGACCATAAAGTCCACCTGGTACTGTCCTAGTTCCAATTGCTGGAGCTTCCATCCATGCTCACTCCAGCTTATCTAACCATCCCATTATTTTCAGGATACCTACCATAAAGTCTGGCCAGAAACATCCTCATGTTCCAAGTTACTGGAGTTCCTACTGATGCCTTCCCCAGCCCATCCTCCACCAAATCACCATATACGGGACACACACCATGCAAATCTACCCAGTATCAGCCTTAGTTCTTTAATTTATACCATTTGTTTTCTAATTAGAGATCCTCTATTTTTATCCCACACCTTTTTCAATTATATCACCAAATTCTTCTCCACCACTTCCCTCGGGAGGGCATTCCAGGCATCCACCACCCTCTCTGTGAAAAAGAATCTCCTAACATTACGCCTAAGTCTTCCTCCCCACAACCTCAATTTATGCCCTCTAGTTTTACCATTTTCACTTCTCTGGAAAAGATTTGGTTCCTTATTAATACCTTTCAGGTATTTAAATGTCTGAATCATATATCCCTTGTTCCCCAACTATTTTTTCCTTTTTGCTCAGTACACTTCATTACTTACAGCAAGCATACAGTTATAAAAACAACCTACTTCTGGAAGTTATTTATACTAATCCGTAGCTGGATAAAGCACTAGAAAATAATGTACCTATTTGAGCAGGTCACACAGGTAACTCAACCGAGTAGCCTAATGCCTAAGAATCAGGGAAGCTACAGTTTAAAAATCGCATTGTTGCACCTTGGGCATGACATTTCATTCCCTCTTGTCTCAGGTACAAAGCCAGATCTGTAAGCCTTTTGTGGACAGGAAAATACCTAATGTATTTGACTATAACTCATCTTACTTACCGACAGAAAGGTATGCATTAAATCTAAATAATACAGAAAGAGGAAATGAAATCTTGTTGGAAATAGAATAAAATTTTTAAGTTAAAATTCAAAACAGGATTTTGCATGCAGCTCTCCCCAAGTTAAGGAGCTTGCAGTCATTCACTTAGTTAAATCTTAGAAGGTGCTAGGCCCATAGGTGTAAGATGGGACATGCAGCATTTAGCACATGCTAAGCTTTAGTTTAAAAACCTCTCAGTGAGGTGGGGGCATGTAATATGAGGAAAAAGCTCAACAGAATTTCCCCTTTTTCCTTGTGTTTATTTGGAAATAAAGGTAAACAAAATAAATATAGTGCTATTCACTGGACTAATCATACATTTCTTGATTGGTCTTTGGTCAGGTCAAGTGAACTACTATGACAACCATTTTTCTTTCAAATTTTAGACCAATGTTCACATAACAGTGCAAGGCTATGGCATGTCAAGAACTGATGCAGAGATACCAAGTCACACGCATTAGGCTATCCTCACACTCCCCCGCACGCCGAGCACCCCTCCTCTCAGAGGACAGGTCTCCCCTCCCCCGTGGTCTGTCATCTCTCCCTCCGGTCTAACATGCTTCCCCCCCTCTCCTCCCGGATCGCGACCCAACATCTCTTCCTGAAGACTCCCTCCCTCTCCTGCCGTCAAAGCGATACCTGAGATCGCCCACCACCAATCCGGCAGCTTGCCTTCTTCAGTGACCAGCCCCATCTGGCATAACCTCTTCCCCTCGAATGCGTCCCGCCTTGCCGGAAACAGGAAGTTGTGTCAGAGGATCGAAGGCGAATTGGACAAATAGTTGCGTCAAAGGGGGGCGGGCCACCAGAGAACGTGGCCTGCGGCTTTCCCGTGCGATCTAGGAGCCTCTCCGGGGATCAACTACGCCCCCAGGATCCTCCAAGACGTCCGAGTACCGCCTTCGTCAATTTAGCGCAGCCGCTCTTGCTGTCTGCCCCGGCTGATGCTGCTAGACTCACGCTGACACGTGCACGGGCTAGTGGCAGCTGAGGTCATCTGATCTACTGGGCATGCGTGTGGCACGTTCACCTGCAGCTCGATTGGTGCGCTAGGGAGGTCGCCACACCCACGCGCCAGTAGATCGGGGAGGAACTCTGCTGTATTGAAGCCAGAACTCAGAGGGGCTTGCTACCAGTTAATCCTGGTTTTTTATCACCAGAGGACATGATCAACTTGATCATCACAGACTTTTGAAGTACACTTCTCCTGCTGTATTTGTGGTTTCATCAATCGTGGTTTCGATTATTCACAGTTTTTCAGTTGTTTGCTTCTCCCCCCCCCCCCCCCAATTACATCACAGAAATCGCTGATTCACACCGTTTACAGATATAATTGCTGATTCCAAGCACTGCACTGAGAAATCGCTGATTCCCAGTTGCACAGAGAAAATTGCTGATTCCCAGCGTTTATACAGTACAGATAAAATCACTGATTCTCAGCATGCACAGAAAAAATCGTTGATTTCCAGCATGCACAACTGATTCCCAGCAATGCACAGAGAAAATCGCTGATTCCCAGCAATGCACAAAGAAATCGCTGATTCCCAGTTGCACAGAGTAAAACGCTGAACCTCAGCGTTTAAAAATAAAATCGTTGATTCCCAGTTGCACAGAGAAAATCACTGAACCTCAGCGTTTAAACAGAGAATTCTGTTTCCCAGCACTGCACAGAGAAATTGCTGATTCCCACTATGGCTTCAAAGCGCAAGACTTCTGGTACTACTGAAAGTGCTCTCAAGAGGGAAAAAAAAGTGAAAACCTTACAAGAAAAGGTTGAATTATTGGATATGCTTCAGAGAGTAAAGTCATCCTCCGCTGTTGCTCGGCATTATGGCATTAATGAATCTACCGTTAGATACATAAAGAAGAATGAAAAAGCAATCCGTGAAGCTGTTGCAGCAGCTACTCCAGCAGGTGCGAAGACATTACATGTTGTGAGAGATGTCAATCTCTCTCGTATGGAAGCTGCAACATTTCTGTGGGTGCAGGATTGCTACAAGAAGAGAATTCCGGTAGACTCTGTGATGATAAGAGGAAAGGCAAAGTCGTTGTATGATAACTTGAAGAGCAGAGAAGGTGGAGTGTCACAATCCATCGACTTTCTGGCCAGTAAAGGGTGGTTTGATAAATTCTGTCACAGGTATGGCCTGCGTAATGTGAGAGTGGCAGGAGAAGCAGCATCTGCCAACCAAGAGGAAGCTAGAGAGTTCCCTGCTACCTTTAAGGAAATTATTGAAGAGAAGGGATATGAACCTGAGCAGGCATTCAATGCCGATGAAACTGATCTATTTTGGAAAAAAATGCCACAGAGGACTTTCATTAGCAAAGAGGATAAGTGAGCACTAGGTTTCAAGGCTGCAAGGAATATAGTAACTATGATGAAGCAGAAGAGACAGACGGAAATCACAATGTATTTCCAAAAGATACCTAGAGTCACTGCCTCTATCCACTGCCTCTCCATCCACCTCTTCCACCCATGAGGAGGCATCCCCCTCATCTCTTTGTCTTCCTCCTACACCGCATACTGAGGATCCACTTCCACTGCCTGAGGAGGGACCTGGTGCTCACTTATCCTCTTTTTCTCCTCCTGCACTGCATGTAGTACATTTCCTGGATGATGAGGAGGAAGACACCGACTGAGTAAGAGATAATTATTGTACAGTACTCTATACAGTACTGATTTACCCATGTTTAATGTACAGCACTGTGTTATTCAAAAGCTGCAATAAATGTTTTCAACTTAAATCGCCAATCTCGTCTTTTTTGTTATTTGCATTTTCTCAATATTTGCTATGGTTTTTAATAGAAAACTGCGAATAACATACAAAAAGTTATTTGCGGGTTTTCTATATTTGCTGTCTTGCTATTCCCCTATCACTGCGAATACGGAGGGAGAAGTGTAATGAAGTGCTTGGTAGGAAAAGTGTAACCATGCTTGTTTGGTGCAGAAATCCAAAGGGTGGGTAAAGAGAGGAATTGAAGGAGAGCTGCTGTTGATCTCAAGATTGCAAAATAGTGTGGCAAAGCATTGGCTGAAGCCAGAGGCATGCTAAGGCATATAGTACAGGAATTGCCAAAAGCAGAAATGAGATTGTAAATTACTGGTGAGTCCTCATCGGAAGCATGACCTGAATGCTATAAAAAGTGCTAAAAATTGCACATGCCCAATTTGCACATTTAATTGAACAATGAGCCAATTTAAGCCAATTAGCTAGGGTTACCATATTTTAGCCACAAAACCCTGGATACATGGCCCCACCCTGTTCTGCCTCTGGCCCACCGAATTCTGCCCCATTCTGCCTCCAGCCCTGTTCCATTCTGCCCCCACAAACTTCCTTTCTTTCCCAACGAGCACCAGCCATGTCTGGAGGGCCTGGAGCATGCATGGATGTGTGTGACGTCATCCGTGCATGCTCAGAGGCCCTTCAGATGCGGCTGGAGTTTGTCGGGGATTTCCAAAATCCAGACAAACTGCTAGGTTTTGGAAAGTCTATCCAGACACCTGGACAGTCTTTGCCTCGCTCCCACCGAGACCGACGCACTACGCCCGACAGAGCTCCTGGATATCTGCCTCCACTGGGCCGGCGACCGAGCGTGCTCCGCCCCCCCCCCCCCCCCAGTACCTCCCAGGAGCATTTAATCTCGACCAGCTGAACGGTGTGCTGCCTCCCAACTCCATACCACCGCCCACCCAGCTACCTGATCCCACTCAGTGGACGTGGGAACCTACTGCCGATGGCCTACTTCGAGCGCCCTACTTCCTGCTCTGGAGGATCCCCCCCACTTCTAAGACCGGCCAAGCGGCTAAGTATATGCATGCCGACTACACTTTATTATTTTGCATAACTCCAGATAATTAGCTTTCATGCTCCAGATAATTAGCTTGCATGACTCCAGATAATCAGCTTGCATGACTCCAGATAATCAGCTTGCATGAACCCAGATAATCAACTTACATTTCCCCAGTCAGCCTGGACACTTAAATCTGTCAGCAAACCAGCTCGCTTATCTCTTGCTAAATCATCACATCTTAAGTACTGATAACATATTACGTACTTACAAGACTCCAATTATCTCCAAACTATCCCAAGCTCCAGAGTGTCCATCTATTTCATTATCTGGTTAACCTCTTTAAATATCTGGTTTATTACAACCTCTGGTTAACTCCTATATCTGGTTAATTCCCATAAGTACTCACAGGGTCAGCCAACTACCTCCTCCACCTTCCTCAGCGGGACACCCTGACACCTTCCTGTGATCCTGACCCTACCCTTGGCCACCTTCCCGCCAGCTCAGCGAGGGGAATTGCAGTCAACCGTCCCCCCTTTCCCCATAGAATACAGCCTGCTCCTCTCCCCTACTATTGTCGAGCTACCTATCTCCATCCTCTCAAATTTCCCCCATCAATCACAGAGCAAACATGACCAAGTCCATAGGACAACTTACAGTCCTCCTTCTCTACCTACTCAGCACGAGAAACTGGATCTCAAAAGCCTTAGCGTTCGAACCTATCCCAACCTACTTCACATGGGACAGAATCATGGGGCCTGAAAAATCACTTTGCCCCTCCCGTATCATCCACGACTACATGGAATCAGGTCTCTTCCCCATCTCCGTAGTTAATGCCTTCCGCCACTTCTCTAGACCATCACACAAAAAAACGTCTCCTTAAAACTTACAATGAGCTGATCCCCCAACACCTTCGGAACACCACACCATTACTGGTGCATATCTGAACATTCGCTCTGTTAGAAACAAAGCCCAACTGGTCAAAGACTGGCTAGAAGAATCCCACCTAGATATACTACTTTTAACCGAAACATGGCTAATTTCTGATCAGGACGCTATCATAGGTGACCTACTACCTTCAAACTACAAAATTATTCCCCTATCAAGAAACTCAAAGAGTTTCAAGTTTCAAGTTTATTGACTTTTTAATATACCGACCATCACAAAGTATCTGGCCGGTTTACAATAAGATTTATAAAAGTTTAAATATAAAATATAGTGAGTGAACATTAAAACATAATTTGACTAACATGAACGTGTGGATAAGAGGGGAAGGGAGGGGGAAAGTTACATATTTTAGAGAAGAAAGGGAGAAGTAGGGATGGGAAAAAACAGTTTGGGTAGGGTCGCTTTTTTAAAGCGGTTGGATATAGGAATTGGATTCGGACGAGTTTATGAATACAGTGGATGGGGAGAAGAGGGAAGAAGAAAAAACAAAATAAAAAAAAAAGACTATGATAGAGAAAATGCATCCTGAAATAGAAATGTCTTCAAATTGATCTTAAATTGATCTAAATGTTGTTCTTCTCTAAGTTGTTGAGGTAATGCATTCCATAGTGTAGGGGCAACAACTGTAAAATTTATTTTTCGAGTATTATAGTATTCTTTGATAGAAGGGATTCGTAATAGTTTTTGGTCGGTGGACCTCAGAATTCGTGGAGAGCTATGGGGGATAAGAAGTTTATGAAGGAATAGAGGCTGGTTTGTGAGATTTATTTTAAAAATAAGCAGGATGACTTTATAGGTTAAGAGAGGAGGTGGCTTAGCAATAATCCTCCGAGATCACTTTCAGTTTCAAACACTTGGTCTCCAAACAAACCAATGACCTGGAAATTCTCACCTGTAAAATCTCCAAAGAGGACTATAAAGATAATTTGATTGTTACCGTATTCTACGCACCCTCTAACAAATGGAACCTAGCAAAAGCAGATCTCTACGAATTCCTCCTCACAAACTCTGTAGCCGGCGCCTATAATCTTCTTGTCGGAGATGTCAATCTACATCTCGAGCAGGAAGAAAACTCTAATGTTGCAGATCTACTTTCCTTCCTCACATCTCTAGGCTTCTCCAAACCACCTCCAACAATAACTCACAAGAAAAGCCACCACTTAGACCTGATCACATTCCTTTCCAATGCCCCTACCACCCCCAGTATAAGCTTTACAGGTGAAACCTGGGCCAACACCCCCTGGTCAGATCATTACCTATGCAATTTTGAATTACGCTGGTGCAAAAAAACAAACCAAAAGGAACCCAAGGACCAGTCACAAAGAGAAAAGGATTTGGACTAGAGGACAAATAACCCAATAAAATTTTGGTCACACTATAGCCCAACATCCATCCCGGATTTAGACCCAAATTTTATCCAAGGATGGAAAATTTTCAGTAATCAGGTCCTCAACAACATTGCACCACTGAAAGTCTAAAAAAAGACACCATCTATCAACCAGCTGGTTTGATGTGGACTTACTATCTCTAAAACGAGAAGTACGTAAATTAGAAAGAATATGGTGCAAATCAGAAAAAAAATAATGACAGGTACACTTGTTGATCAAAAGTAAAAGAGTACAAAAGAATGATCAAAGAAAAGCGCTGCAAACATTACTCCCAAGCAATCAATTCTCCTTCGCTGAACAGCAAAGAACTCTTCAAAATAGTCAATTCCTTATTCGATATCGATCTACATAAATGCTCCCACACAGATCTCCCACCCCCAGCGGTAAACCTTGCCGACCACTTCGCCAAAAAAATTCGCACTCTGAAAACGTCTCTTATAACTACAAGCTCAGACCCTCCAATCAACCTATTTACCCTAGAAAATGAAGGCTCAACTACCGACATGATCTGGAATCATTTCGAAAACCCAGATTGGAACCTATTCCTCAAGCTCTACTCCAAATACGCTAAATCAAACTGCCTACTAAATAATTGCCCTCTGACTACCATGAAAACAGCCCCCCTCCTCTTTCAAAGCCGAACTTTTCAGCTGGGTCTCTCTTTGCCTGGCCACTTCCCGCTGGAACTCGGCCACATTCTTGTGACTCCCATCATCAAAAACTCCAAAGAACCAGTCTCTTCAGCTGCCAACTACAGACCAATTGATATTCCTCTCTTCCTTAAACTAATGGAAGGCCTAGTTAACCATGACCTTACAAAACACCAGGAGAAGTTTAACATTCTACACGACTCTCAATCAGGATTTCGCACAAACTACAGCACAGAAACTGTCCTAGCATCACTGACTGACCACCTCTTCCATTTGTTTTCCCTAGGAAAAAGCGCACTGGGACTTCAATTCGACCTAAGCAGTGCTTTCGACCTTGTTGACCACGACATTCTGATCAGATGCCTTGATTCTCTTTGCATCTCGGTACAGGTGCTAACCTGGTTCACAGGCTTCTTAAAAAACCGCACCTACCAAGTCCACAGTGATGGTACCTTCTCCCAAAACTGGAGCAACCCCTGCGGAATCC
Organism: Geotrypetes seraphini; assembly: GCF_902459505.1. NCBI lineage: Eukaryota > Metazoa > Chordata > Amphibia > Gymnophiona > Dermophiidae > Geotrypetes > Geotrypetes seraphini. The sequence continues at coordinate 63,365,295 of NC_047093.1, read as the reverse complement.
CACTAGGCTCCCTCTCTCTCCATTGGCCCGTATGATATCCGACTCAAAACTAAAATCATACATTTATGCAGATGACATTACAATCATCATTCCCATAATTTCACTAACACAAGAGACTGAACAACTCACTACTTCTGTTCTCACTAAGGTAGAACAATGGACCACTCAATTCAAATTAAAACTAAATCCAGAAAATACAAGCAAGTCCCAACCACAAGCTAACGAATACCTCTCTGAAACTAAACGGGCTTACCTACCCAATCAACCCCACCATCAAAATCCTAGGAGTCACCCTGGATCAATGCCTAATGTTCGAAGACCATACCAACGCCCAGATTAAAAAATGTTTTTGCACTCTCTGGAAACTACGTACCATCAAACACTATTTTGACTTCCTCTCCTTCCGACTACTGGTTCAGTCGCTTATTTTAAGCACCTTGGACTACTGTAATATCATATACCTGGGATCAACCATAAAACGTCTGAGAATCATACAGAATACTGCTGTGGTCTAAAAAAGTCTGACCACGTTAGCCCATTCTACAGAAAATTTCACTGGTTACCAATCGAGGCAAGGGTCATCTTCAAGTTTGCCTGCCTGTGCTTCTAAACCATAACTGGCTCATCCCCGATCTACCTCTCGCACCATTTTATATTTCCAGGCACCTCCTGCACAAGTAATACCTATCTGTTTGCCTATGCATCTACAAGAGGTTCCTAGATAGAACACTGTCATTTCAAGCTGGCAAATGGAATAAATGCCTAACCACCCTCATTTCAAATACGTCCTCTTACCAAGCCTTCAGGAAATCAATCAAAACCTATCTCTTTGACAAATTTCTCTAACTCCTCTCTGCCGTGTTGTATCTCTGATATACCTATTGCATAACCTACCTATTTCCAGCCATACCCAACCATTCTCAACTCACTAACGGAATCGAATCACCCCTCCAATGTAATTGACATCATTCTCTGTAACTTTGCTGTAAATGTACAGTCTCTTCCTCTGTAAACTGCTCTGAACTGCTTCTGGTATTGCGGTATAGAAAATAAAGTTATTATTATTATTCTAAAAAGAGGACATGTCCGGATTTTCTTGGATGTCTGGTAACCCTACAATTAATACCAATAATTGGGATGTTAATGAGAAATTGTGCTAATTAATTGTAATTAAAATTTACATATGTAAATTTAGGTGTAGAATCTGTGCTTAAATTTTATACACAAGTCAAAAAAGGGGTGCGAAATGGGAGGGTCATGAGCGAATTGGGGGCATTCCTTGGATTTATGATGTAGTTATAGAATAAGGGGGGATTCATACCTAATTTAGGCACAAGGATTTGCACCACATATTAGCTGATGCAAATGGTCATGCCTAAAGTTAGGCAGGGGTCCTGGGTGTAAGCGCTATTTTATAAATTGCATTTAACTTTAAGCACCATTTGTAGAATGGCATTGAGTGGGTTTGTTGTACCAGTTTTTTAGGCGCCTTATATAGAATTTAGTTCATTATGCCCATTTCTAAACAACATATCTTCAAAAGAATGCAGTATAAACAGATCAAAAGCAGTCCAAAGAAGAACTACCAAAATGATTAATAGTTTGCTCTGCATCATAAACTGTATGATATAAGATATAAGGACTTGGTATGGGTACCTTGAAGAAACATTCAAATATCTCAAAACTATACATAATACATGACATCACACAGATTTCAATACAAGGAAGTTCTAGAACAAGAACTCATGACATAAGGACCCAAAGGGTTAAGAGCCCAGAGTATGCTATGTTTGTCAAGCTATGCTTGTATATATAACAATGTCTGCCATGCTATGTTTACCATGCTGTGGGGCTCATAATCAAACCTTAAACACGTCTAAAAACCCGCCAAAGTCGGCACTTGGACGACCTAAAAGACAGATTGTCCAAGTCCCAATAAACCAAATTTCTGGATGTATCGAGGTGCTTTTTAGGCCTCTGAATGCCGCTGTACGCCCAGAGCTGAAAGGGGAGTATCTGGAGGAGTGTATTAGGGCGATATTTGGGCGGGATGTGGGCTGACCTATACTTTGTCCTACAGGGATAATCAAATGTTTTACAAGACTTCCTGGATGAAACTAAATGTTGTGAGCTAGACGCTGTGAGCTAGAAAACTGGTAAAATGCCAAAAAGGTATCCAAAGTGACCAGATAACCACTGCAGAGACAATGTAAAGACCCCCCACACACTCCCCCAGTGATCACTGACCCCCTCACACCCCCACAGAATAAAAACGTACATACCTGTCTCCAGAACATCAGCATCTGGTAAAGGAAAGCCTAGTAGAGCTGCATACAGGTGTCTTATGTAGCCTGGGGGGTGGGCTAGTGAATCATAGAGAGGAGGACCCAGGCTCATAAGCCATTCTAATCACTACATGTCTGGTGGAACATGTGCATCCACCAAAACCCTACTTTGCTGCCATATAGGTGCCACCTGCAGCCATAAGGGCTATTGGGGTTGTAGACAGGTGGGTATAGTGGGTTTTGGGGGGCTCACCATAACCTATAAGGGAGTTCTGGTGAGATGTTTATCTGGCACCCTTTTTGTGAAATTCACAGCAGTGCCCTGTAAGGGGCCCCACTGCTCTGTTGCCATGTCTGGGTAGCCAATCCATCACAATGCTGGCCCCTCCCATGTCCAAATGGTCTTATTCTGGACATGGGTAGAGTTTAGACAGAGCACATAGGTACACATTATATATATATATATATATAATTCTATCATAGGTGCTAATATCTAGGTACAGGCATTTACACCAGCAATAGATATCGTGCTTTAATGCAGTGGTCCTCAAAACATTGACTGAAATGTTCCTCAAGTCCTGCAGATTCATTAAGTTCAATCTTGTCTGCTCAGATAGTGCATTAAATATTTGAAGAAAGGATTGCAGTAGGCCAGACATGAATGAAGGTCAGTGTAGGGCAGGTGGAAGACCTACTATGCCTGTACCATAGATACGTACAAACAGGCATACGACAGGTCAAAAGTCAGCAGTCACTTAGATGCCTGTGTACTGCAGTGTTATGACAAAGCTAGAGAAACCATTAAACATTTGCATTCAGAGAATTGTGGAAACCACGTCAAAGTTTTGCTAAAATACAGAAGAGAGCATGATGAAAACAGAATTTTCCTGAAGAAAGCCACAGCATGATAGCTGAAACGTCGATTCTTTCTACACAGATGCAGCAAAACCCAGAAACCTGCTACAATCATGATGCCAGCCGCAGAAGCCTAAGAGAACAGAATTTTTCTTGTCATCAGCAGCAGATGAAACCAGAGACAAATGGGTTGTGTCCATCTACCCTGCAGGATGGTATGCTCGCTGGTAAGCCAGTATTCTCTATCTCTGCAGGCAGATGAATGGTCTCTCCTGCTTAGCATGACCGGAGAGCAGTAGTTCAGTCTGGTCTGGCTTGGCTCCTGTTTTGGCTGTGCTGACTCAGTTGAGCGAGGTGATTAGGCTTCCTGGGTGCCTATTACAGGGTGCTCAGTGGTCTCAAACTCGCAGCCCGGGGGCCACATGCGGCCCACCAGGTACTATTTTGAGGCCCTCGGTATGTTTATCATAATCGCAAAAGTAAAATAAAACAGTTTCTTGATCATATCTAAAAGGAAAGATTTATAAACTACAAAAAGTTTTACCTCATGCAAAATTGTCATTTCTTTAATAAGATATTAACTATTTTTTTTCTGAGGCCCTCCAAGTACCTAAAAATCCAAAATGTGGCCCTGCAAATGGTTTGAGTTTGAGACCACTGGTATAGCTGGTGTTGCCAATTCTCTACCTATCCCCAGTGGCTTCATTTGCCTTGATCCTGCACTCCTTTCTCCCTTCTCACTGACAAATAAATAAACCTAGGTGGGGTGCAGTGTACTAGAGGCAAGGCTAGACAGACAGTGGGAGTTTGTTTTTGCTTGGTGCTGGTTAGACAATGTGGTGAGTACCACATGTTTTTTGCTTACAAAATAAATAACTGAGTACCTTTTGAGTGCCTCTCCCTCCCTCTCCGTCATGGTGGGTTATCAGGGTCCGAGGATGGTTATGCTGGCATTCAGGAGCCAATTGCCTGCAGTATGCTGCTCTTGAGGTGACGGACTGAATATTCAGAAGGTTTTACGGTGGCGATAATTTCCCACAGCAATTCCCAAACCTGTAACAGGGGGGGGGGGGGTCTTCTGCTTTGTAAGGACAGCCCTGTTGATGCTCCTGCTTTGTGGTGTTGAGGTCTTTCTGGTTATTTTTGTGCTCAGGTCACAGTTGGAAATCATGGTTCCCATGTGAATAGCATTTGACGTGCCTTTTTGTGCGACAGCAGCAGCCATTTTTTATGATTTTGGGTGTTCGCGGGGACGCCTTTTGGTGCCAGAACCTTGATATGGCTGATGGAAGGAAAAGGAGGGGGGGTTTGCACTCTGAGCGTCCCCTCCTGTGTGTGAGGGAGAGTTTGCCTGCCTGAGTGGCATGGGCTCAGGTTTGGGCTCCAGCCTGGTTTATGTTCATTTTTCTTTTTAAGCCGGATTCGGCTCAGGGGGAGCTTTCAACTTGGGGACTTTAGGTTTCCCTGGTTGGACCACCCAGGAGACACTGCTGGGCTGGAGGAACAGTTGGTCTCCCCAGTATAGCTCTGTTTGGTCCAGAACTTGTTTTGGCTTCTTTTTTTTTTCTAGGGCGAGCCCCTTGGGAATAACCTTTTGGAAACCACATTGTACCTTTGGGAGCTTCTGCCCTTTTCCCTCTGTTGTTAGCTCCTAGGGGAGGGTATGGCAGCATCTCTCCTCAGGAGCAAGCTTGGTGGACCCTGTGGGGGCAGGCGCACCTACAGGATTTCCAACCTCTGTCTATTTGGTTCTCTTATAATTATAATAATAATTTTATTTTTATATACCGCCCTACCACATAGTTCTAGGCGGTTCACATACAATGCTAAAATTATACAATCAATGAATAAAAATACAATGTTCTAAAAACAGTGCTAAAATTATACAATAAATGAATAGTAAGCAATTTTCTAAAATACGATAAATTTCTCAAGAGTGTACAAGCTATAAGATCAATATGCAAATTTCAAATTGATATTCTGGAACATCAGTTTACAAATTTGTCGAATAAATCAGTTTTTAGTAGTTTCCTAAAGGACATATATGAGTGGACCTGAGAAATAATAGTGCTTAGTCATAAATCTATTTTACATGCCTGAAAACCGAGCAATTTATCGAAAAATCTCTTATAATGACAAGGCCTAATAGTTGGGCAAACAAATAAATATTGCCCTCGGGTAATTCTTTTAGGTTTGTATCATTCAAAGCATAAAGACAAATGAGTAGGAGCCATACCAAACAGTACTTTAAAACAAGTACAACCAAACTTAAACAATACTTAGCCTCAAAAGGCAACCAATGTAACTGTCGATAAGATGGAGTAATATGGTCATATTTTTTCAATCCAAAAATTAGTCGGACCGCCGTGTTCTGTATAAGACTCAATCTCTTTTGAAGCTTTTTATGAGGTCCCACATATATTATATTACAATAATCCAGAATGGACAGAATGGATGATTGTACCAGTAATCTAAATGATGCACTATCAAAAAAAATTTTTATCGTCCGAAGTTTCCACAAGATTGTGTAGCATTTTTTTACTAGTAAATTTGTGTGATCTTCCAGAGTTAAATGGTGGTCCAATATAACACCCAAAATTTTGATCGAAGCGGAAATGACCATTCAGATGTAGTTCTTATGGATAACTAGAGTGGTTGCTGCATCCCCTATGTGGGTGAGCTGGGGTTTCCTGGCATAGTGCCCTCAATGTTGTGCTGGCACAGGAGTGCAAGGCAACCTTTTGGGTTCACATCAGTGGTGTACCAAGGGGGGCGTGGGGGGGAGGTCTGCCCCAGGTGTACGCCCCAAGGGGGTGCACAGCTGGCCACCCACCGGGGAATAAGCTGCCACCGGGGAAAGGCTGCCACTGCTGCCATCGGGATCAGGCCAGCGCCGAGTTCTCCCTTCCTGCTTTTCTTCCTCGCGGGGCCGACCAACTCTCGCCACCCGACGTCAATTCTGACGTCGGAGAGGACGTTCTGGGCCAGCCAATCGCTGCCTGGCTGGCCCGGAACATCCTCTCTGACGTTAGAATTGACGTCGGGCGGCGAGAGTTGGTCGTCCCCAAGAGAAAGAAAATCAGGGAGGGAGAACTCAGCGCCGGCCTGTTCCCGATGGCGGCATTGGCAGCCTTTCCCCAGCGGTGGTGGCAGCAACATTTTTCCAAATGGCGATGGCATGGGGGAGGGCAGGGAGAAAGAAAGAAAGAAAGAAAAGGGGCAGGGTGAAACAAAGAAAGAAAGAAAAAAATGGGGCACAGAGAGAGAAAGAAAGACAGACATACAGAAAGAAAGGGGGCATGGAGAGAGAAAGAAAGAAGGTGGCAGGGCGAAACAAAGAAAGAAATGGGGCACAAAGAGAGAGAAAATGACAGACATACAGAAAGAAAGGGGGCATGGAGAGATAAAGAAAAAAAGGGGGCAGGGTGAAAGAAAGAAAGGAATGGGGCATGAAGAGAGAGAGAGAAAAACAGACATACAGAAAGAAAGGGGGCTTGGCGAGAGAAAGAAAGAAGGGGGCAGGATGAAACAAAGAAAAAGTTGGGGGAGGGAATGAGGTCTGGAGGAGAGGAAGCATAGTCAGAAGAATAAAGTGCAACCAGAGAGTGATGAAATTACCAAACAAAGGTAGGAAAAATGATTTTATTTTCAATTTAGTGATCAAAATGTGTCCGTTTTGAGAAATTATATATGCTGTCTATACTTTGCACTATGGCCCCCTTTTACTAAACCTCAATAGCGGTTTTTAGCGCAGGGAGCCTATGAGCATCCTATGAGCATCGAGAGTAGTGTGGGGCATTCAGTGCAGCTCCCTGCACTAAAAAACGCTATTGCAGTTTAGTAAAAAGGGAGGGGGTATATTTGTCTATTTTTGTATAGTTGTTACTGAGGTGACATTGCATAAAGTCATCTGCCTTGACCTCTTTGAAAACCCGCAGAATATAAATGATAAATAACATTTTCTCTACGTAAGTATGCTTTGTGTTTTTAAAATTTTATTGTTGGTAGATCATTTTGACTTGGCCACGAAGGTAAGGGGGAGGGAGGGAAGAGAGCTGCTGAAAGACATCTAGTAATCCTTGCAGGCTTGACTGTGCAGGGAATTATTTTTGTAAAATCATGTTTTGTTATGTGACTGGCATTATTTAGACTTTAATTTCTATGAATGAATAGAATGAAAATGATATAAAATTACTTGCTTGTTTTTATGTGCGTGTGCTGAAGGAAAGTGGAGAGAGAGTGGGCTGAGGACGCTGAAGGGAAATGGGGAAGAGAGAGTGGGGAGAAGACGCTGATTTATAAATCAGCCTTGACAATTGTACAGAATATTGTTTCTTTTTATACTTTAATATAATAAGTTCAATATAAAACAATTCAAGGCTTGTGTGGATGGAATCAGGTGGTTTGCGAGGATGGGGACCGAGCTTACGGGGATTAGTCCAATAAAATGGTATTTTCTTATTTCTCATTATTTGTTTTATTTTTATTTGTTAATTTGTAAAGTGGTGATTGTTATGTATCAGTTTTTTCAAATTTACATCTACTGTCTTTATATTTTGCACAGTAAATTAGTGCATTTTAAATGTATGTACACGAATGCCAGAAGCTTAGGAAACAAAATGGGCGAGCTGGAAGAATTAGCAAGAAGAGAACAACTCGATATCATAGGAATAACAGAAACATGGTGGAATGAAGAGAATGAATGGGACACGGCATTGAAAGGATATAGACTATATAGAAGAGATAGGTTTGGGCAAAAAGGGGGGGGGGTATTGCCCTGTATGTCCAAGAAGACATAGAGTCGGTTAGTGAAGGAGATACAGAAGTAAATGGTAAACTAGAGTCATTCTGGATAAAGATTCCTGGACGAAAGGAAGCAGACACACGAATTGGTCTTTATTATCGACCTCCGGGACAGACTGAGGAAACAGACATTGAAATGATGGAAGAAATTACTCAGAGAAGTAAATCGGGAAATACAACGATCATGGGAGACTTCAACTTTCCGGGGATCAACTGGAAATTGGCAACATCAAACTGCGGCAGGGAGTTAAAATTCCTTGAAATGTTAGGTTATTGCTTCCTTGAACAAATGGTAAGAGATCCGACAAGAGGAAATGCAATCCTGGACTTGGTCATAAATGGCATTGCTGGAAGGGCAGCAGATGTAGAAGTTACGGCCCCTCTAGGGACAAGTCATCACAATATGATCAATTTTACCATTGGCATCAGAAAAGAGAAACCAATCAAGAGTAAAACCACGACCTTCAACTACAAAAAAGGAAATTACGACAGCATGAGAACTTTGGTTAGAAAACGGCTAAAGAAGGGCATAGCAGACATCCAAACAGTTGAACAAGCATGGTCTCTACTGAAAAACACCATCATAGAAGCACAGAATCTACACATTCCGAGGATAAACAACGGAAGGCGTAAAAATAAAAATGGTGAACCAGCTTGGTTATCCAAAGAGGTAAAAGACGCAGTGAGGGAGAAGAGGAACTCGTTTAAAAAATGGAAACGAGAAAACACGATGGAAGCCTGGAACTGTCACAAAATTGACCAAAAAAGGTGTCATAAAGTGGTAAGAGACGCCAAAAAAGTCTATGAGGAGAAGATAGCGCATGAAGACAAAAACTACAAGCCCTTTTTTAGATATATAAAGGGAAAGAAACCAGCAAGAGAGGCGGTAGGACCTCTCGATAATCATGGAAAGAAAGGGTCAATTAAAGAGGATAAACAGGTTGCCGACAGGTTAAATACATTCTTTGCCTCAGTCTTCACAAATGAGGACACTTCAATAATGCCGGACACAGGGAAGATATTCACCAGGGCCACAGAGGAAAGCCTAACAACAGTGAAGATGACTCTGGACATGATTTACTCCCAGATTGACAAACTAAAAAGCGACAAATCCCCTGGACCGGATGGAATTCACCCGAGAGTTTTAAAGGAACTCAAGGAGGAAATTGGCGATCTATTACTAAGAGTGGCTAACATGTCAATTAGAACTGGACAAATACCAGAAAACTGGAGGATAGCTAATGTCATCCCAATTTTCAAAAAAGGATCAAGAGGGGATCCAGGAAATTACCGACCTGTGAACCTCACATCGGTTCCAGGGAAAATAATTGAAACACTAATCAAAGAGAACATTGTACAACACTTGGAAGACCACAATCTAATAAGGGATAGTCAACACGGTTTCAGGAAAGGGAAATCATGTTTGACAAACTTACTACAATTCTTCGAGAAAGTGAACAAACAATTGGATGGTGGAAAACCAGTGGATATAATTTACTTGGACTTTCAGAAAGCGTTTGACAAAGTCCCTCATGCAAGGCTTATGAAGAAACTAATAAGCCATGGAATTGGAGGAGAAGTACATAGATGGATCGGCAAATGGCTGGAAAACAGAAGGCAACGGGTTAGCATAAATGGGAAATTCTCGGACTGGGAGAAAGTGACTAGCGGCGTGCCCCAGGGCTCGGTTCTTGGGCCTATCTTGTTCAATATTTATATAAACGACCTGGAAGAGGATACATCATGCAATATAATTAAGTTTGCAGATGATACAAAACTATGTCGGGTGGTTGGCTCTCAAAGGGACTGCGAGGACCTCCAGAAAGATCTGAACAAGCTGGAAACGTGGGCGATAAAGTGGCAGATGAACTTTAATATAAACAAATGCAAGGTGATGCATCTAGGAAAGAAAAACAAGGAACATGAGTACAGGATGTTGGGGGTGAAGTTAGCAAAAAGCGAGCAGGAAAGGGATTTGGGGGTACTGATTGACAGTACCCTAAAACCATTGGCACAATGTGCGGCAGCGGCGAAGAAAGCGAACAGGATGTTGGGCATAATTAAGAAGGGGATTACGAGTAGAACGGAAGAGGTCATAATGCCACTTTATAGAACAATGGTCCGACCGCACTTAGAATACTGTGTCCAACACTGGTCTCCATACCTTAAAAAAGATATAACTCTGCTGGAAAAGGTGCAAAGGCGAGCCACGAAACTTATCAAAGGAATGGAAAATTTGACCTACAACGATCGACTCAGGAAGCTGGGGCTGTTTACCCTTGAGAAGAGAAGACTAAGAGGGGATTTGATAGAGACTTTTAAAATATTAAAAGGATTTGATAAAATAGACCAAAAGAAGCATTCTGATGTGACGAGGACAAGAGGACATAGACTGAAACTGAGTGGCAGCAGGTTTAGGACAAATGTCAGGAAATTCTGTTTCACACAGCGCGTGGTGGGTGCTTGGAATGCACTCCCGGAGGAAGTTGTGGAGGAGACTACTGTTCTGGGATTCAAACGCAAGTTAGATGCACACCTTCTTGCATATCATATTGAGGGATACGGTAAATCCAGGTCTCCAAAAAGGAGTACCTAAATGGGCCGCCGCGTGTGCGGATCACCAGACTAGATGGACCTCGGTCTGATCCGGTGAGGGCGTTTCTTATGTTCTTATGTTCTTATTAGAGGACATGTATTACTGTTTTTGTGGTGTTGTGGTGTTGCATTGTATGCAGAGTCTGGTTTCTTGGCGGTTCAGTTTAACTTTTGTCTACATATTTCTATTTTTAGTTTGTGATTATTCCATATTGGGTGAGAGTGTATCTGTCTGTGTGTATGAAAGGGACATGGCTTTCTGATAGCATCGACTGTACAGGATCAATTGACTGTGCGGGATCTGGCTTCTTTAGTTTTACAATGTATATGTTGGTGTTCTAGTGCTCACTGCAGTTTTTAAGATGCTGCCTTTTCCTAGGTACACTCTTGTTGTGCGATATGTGGGTTGTTACTAAAAATCATATTTTTCATATAAATGGGGGAGATGTCAAAAAATGATGGGTCTCGGGTGTCACATATGCTAAGTACGCCACTGGTTCACATGGCTCAACAAGTGAGGATTGGGCTGGCACAAGTCGCTAGGTACATACGGTCTCATTTTCCCTGTGAGTGTGCATTCTTACACCTAGCTTCGGGGAATGCTGGACTTTATTCTAGCTGCTGGAGGTCATAACTAGATTCTTTGTCTGTTGTGGCTCCTTTGGCTGTCCCTAGGCTGGCAGAATGGTTACTGTGGGCTAGCCGGCCAGGTCCAGTCTGCATCTCCCTGTCTAATGGCAAAAGCCAGGTTCTTCCTTCCGTTGTGTTGGTAGGGCTATGCTCACAGGCAGTGTCCGGTAGGACATGGCAGTGTTTCAGGCACAACCTAAAACTAGTCACCCCAGCAGTATACAGTAATCTAATGAAAATCAATCAGAAAATACCGCTAATAGCAAACAATACACAACAGCATTGTTAGCCCGACAAACTTGAAGGGCTATGGCCTCAGAATCGGAGACTACGCACAGCAGTGAAAATCACAGACTGAGGATAATCCGCATAGTGATACAGCTCCTGCTCCAATCATTGGCCGATATATATATTTTTTTACTTATTTTTCTAAAGCATTTCAATAAAGCTAAAACTTCACCCCGAACTTCAGAAACTTTTTCAGGGGTACTGTGTATAAGTGCAAGCCAGGATTTGAAAAACATAGACCAGAAAAAGACTTATCTTGTTGCTGACTTGTCTTTAAAGATTCATTCAGTCACTAGTGTTTGTTTGCCGACGCGGCCAGCGTTTTGCGGGAATTTTAAAACATCCGCTGCGTCAGGGCCACCAGGACATTCTAAATCAAGGCTCACTGGGTCTCATAATGTGGTATATTATGCTGCTCCCTTGAGAATGGTTTAGACGTCCTGGACTCCTCAGCCTTGCTGGGTGATTTCCAGTTCTGTAGCTGCTCCCCCTTGCTGCTAAGGGATCCACTCTTTTCTTTTCCTGCAGTTGGGCAATTAGACCTGCAGTGCTAGCTAGAAGCACACCTGCACTCAGCAAGGGGTATTTTCTGATTGATTTTCATTAGTGTTTCAGGCATGCATCTCGCTTCTGTGACATGTTCCTGACTTTATAGCTTCTTAGCCTTTCCAGGTTGGAGTCAGAGGAACAGTAAGCTCCTCACAAATTCCCAGCTTCTGATGTTTGGCCAGCTTCTCAGTATTCAGGCCTCAAAAATCATACATGGTCTGTGTCATGTTGCCTTGACATTGCTAAGCCAAAATTGCAGGCAGACTATGGGCCATATTTAAGGTGACCATACATCCCATTTTGAACGGGACCATCCTGTTTTGGGATCCCCAGGCAGTAATTAGCTGGCCCGGAATATCCTCTCCGACGTCAGAATTAACGTTGGGAAGAAGGCTTCTGGGCTGCAATTAGCAGCAGCAGGGAGGTATGCAGCTTTTTATTTAGTAAATTGTATACAGAAAAATAATTAATTGCATTTATCAGTGCTTTGATATTTAGCTATAATGCCGTAACCCCATATCAGGGGTAATGGCACTATAAAGAATTTTTACAGTACTATTTCATTAGAAAACTTTTTTAAAAAAAAGTAAAACCTTGGAAAAGAGAAGCAAGCAAAAATAGTCATATATGGAAAAATAAAATGCAGCACAGTCTCAGAATAACAGCTAAATGAACAGAAGCAAAAGAAACACTGTTCCTTTTTTATAATAAGGATACCTAACAATTATGACTCTAAAAAGATTTACCTTTAGCTCTATGAGGAAAAGCACTGCTATAGGTTCCACATATTCATGTAACTTGCATATCCATTTTGCTGGCACCAAAATTTCAAACAGCATGGGGGGGTTTTTTCCAGCCAAGATTCCTGGAACCAATTATTATCATCACTAATTCTCAGACCTGCTAATGACCCTGTGGAATGGAGAGAATTGTGGCAGATTTCAGGGGGAGAAAAAGTTAACGGAGAATCACCAAAAGAAGTCCAAAAGATGAAATCAGTTCTGCCTGAGCTCTTATCTAATAAAGACACATAAATAGCTAGCAATATATCATTCTCACCTAGATTTGTTGCTGGAAAGATGAAAAAGGTTAGACAAACATCAAAATTGCAAATTACTATAGCTGCTAATTGTCCTATGAAATAGAGAGTTGTGGCAGATATAGGAATGAAAAGGTTAAAAATTAATCAAGAAAAGTAAAGTCTTAAAAATAAGCATTAACACAGAATACGTGTCCTAAAAGAGAAAACACTGCTCTGATACTATACTAAGCATGCCTAAGTAGCCTCTGATGTCATAGGCACTGTTTAGACTTCCTACTAGAAAACTTTCAAATCTGATTGGGTGTGGTTTAGGTGTGAATTGACGTCGGGTGGCGAGATTGGTCGGCTTCGAGCTGGGGAAGATAAGCAGGGAGAGCGAAGACCTCGGCGCTGGCCTGTTCCCCGATTGCGGTGGCTTGGGGGAAGGCAGTGAGATGGGAAGGGAAGCAGATTGGGAACCCCTGCTTTAGGCGAGTCACGAGCCATTTGCCGACATTCCCTCCAGAGAGACTTCTGCAAGTCCAATTAAAGCAGTCATGGTCTGTACGCGATTGTCCTCTCCACAATTGGAAAACTTGTGAAGTAGAGAGGACAGATTGCGGGCCGCAAAATAGTCCCTGGGGGGCTGCATGCGGCCCACGTGTTTTAGACCGCTGTTCTAGACCCTCTTATGATAGATAATAGGAAGCTGTTAGAAAGTTGGAATTTGAACCAGGAAGTTTGAGATGGACAGAGTACAACCAGGCGCATTAATCTGGTGAGCCAGAAATGCTTTCTTTGTGGTGATTGTGATATGATAGCTAATCAGATGATACATATGCAGGTCAGTCAACTATTATATGAAAGGGCACTGAGATCTACCTGAGTAGCAGCTGATATAGCTCTATGGGTTAAAGTCCTATACTGATCATGCAGAGATTGTGAGTTCAATACCCAGCGCATCTTTTAATTGTGGCATACTATCTTGAAGGTGCAGCTTGATGATCTCACAATGAGGTCAGCTTTGTGAAGCTGAAGAGTTCCATTTTGCAATGAGGGAAAATGCATGTTAAGGTCTGTATCTGGTTTTTCTCTTTTTAAGCGCTGAGAAATAAAATAATGTGTGCAATAATGATATGTTTTTCATGTTCTTTCTTTGCTTTCAAGGAAGAGCTGATTGCAGCACTGTTGAGAAAATAGGGGGTTCTTTTTAAGCAGGAAAGACTAAGGTGGTGTAATGAGTAAATCAAATTACTGTTGATTTGGTGGCTTATTAAATCTATTAGGAGGGAAAAAGAAGAAAAAAAAACATATTCAAACTCACTATAGGAAATATCATTGCGAAAGCTGAAAGCACGCCTAATCTGTGTCTGTAGGAAGTCTCCAACTAAGAAAGCTGAAACTCCATTGAAATTAAGCATAAACTACACTTAGACCAGCTTTTTCTTCGCTTTAAGCAGAGCCCAGTGTCTGATAAGGTGCAGGGGAGGAGTAAGCGCACATGCCATTCATCAGCCAGAAAGTTGAAATTTTGAAAGTAAGCCTATCTGAAGCCTAACTTAAGTCTAATTTATGCCTAACATAAGCCTAACTTATGCCTAACTTAAGCATAACTTATGCCTAACTTAAGCCTAACTTATGCCTAACATAAGCCTAACTTATGCCTAACTTAAGCCTAAGTGCGTACTTACAAGTGGCTTGTAGAAATGGAAATGAAAAATAATTTCTTTATGTATGAGAGAAAATTCTTCAAACAAATATCAGGGGTAGCGATGGGAGTCACTATGGCACCGTCAGTCGCAAATTTGTATATGAAAACGGATTACACAAAATGATTTTTTGGACCATATTAAATTATGGGTACGCTTCATAGACGATATATTTATGCTCTGGGCAGGCACTAAAGAGTGTTTAGATTAATTTTATAATTGGCTTAATGTAACCCCTCCCTCTTTGAACTCCCAATTCCTACTCTCTTAACCTTTAATCTTAGGTTACCTAACCAGATAAAGTAAGAATTATAACAAAAAGAGGGAAAAGTTATCAAAAAATATAAAATTACCTTAAATAAAAAATACAAGGAATAAGAGTTTTTGTTGGTTTTATTGTTACAACTCTAACAAAAAGTATATATATCTAAATAACTTTATAAGATTTCAAAAAAAAAATTTTCCTCAAAGAATTTAGTCCTTTCAAATAATTTTATCCTCACAGAGTTAAGATGTAAATTTTTCTCACAGGAGTCCGTTGTTTTATTTACACAGCCGTTGGGTACCAGCGCTTCTTCTTTCCTCTATGGAGATTCAGCTCTAATCAACAGCGTACCTACTTCCTAACTAAAAAAAATCTAAGGAAGCAAAACTCTATCACCCTGAAAATTATATTTGTTTCTTTATTTTTTTACTAACTTCCCATAGAAAAGAATGGATAATTGAAATTCCTTAAACTTTTTCCACCCACGATGTATCTTAAACTATTCTCAAGCAACCCCAAACCAACCTGTCTTCCAAACTGATCACTCCCCAACTCCTCTCACTCTCTCTGGCAGTTTTAGATTCCTGACCAGCACTGTTACTTCTACACGAGATCATCAGACCTGATGCAGACATCAGCATTCTAGAATTCTTACTGTCAGTCAGGCAAATATAGCATTAATTTTGCTGGCTAACAACAAAAAACTTTTCACTTTAAAATATTAGAGAAAAAAAACTTCTAGCAGGTCTTCTGCCCTGGGTAAATTATAACATATTTCAAATTTATTTTGTAATCCATGGTTACATTAACAATAGACACACAGCCATTTAGTTTAGCATAGAGAGAAATAATACCTCTATAGCCTTCCTTGATTTGATGATTACCAAGACAGATATTGCCTTTGGAACTAAAATTTATCATAAACCAACAGATAAAAATACGTTTCTACATTACACCAGTTGCCACCCACAAAAACTGAAGGACAGTCTACCTATCTCGCAATTTTTGCAATTTAGAAGAAATTGTTCCTCATTGGAGAATTATAAAATTCAAGCCACAGAATTACGTAAGAAATTGCAACAACGTGGGTATCCTGACAGAACATTGAAGTCTGCTTACACTAGGGCTAGATATATGAATAGGGATTTATTGTTAGAAAGAAGATTGAAGCAGAAAGAAGATTGGTGCCCCATGTGCGTCCTTACGTTTGGAGGGGGAGTTGGTGAAGTGGCTGAGATTATCAAGAGAAATTGGTCTATAGTTCAGCTACATTCTCCCTTTACTGGGAAGAATTTAAGAGTAGCTTATAGTCATCAAAAAAATCTCAAAGATACATTGTGTCCATCGGATACTTCCAGGAGATTTGACACAGCAGATACACCAGGAGAACATAAAAGATGCGGCAGGTGTAAGACTTGTGAAACGACGAAAGAAGTAAGTGATCGCTTTCTTCACCCACAAACAGGAATGAGCTGTCGGTTACAGCATAGAACTTCTTGTGATATATTATATGTGGTTTATGCAATAATTTGCCCCTATTTAAAGCTATACATCGGGCAAACCACCAGATCATTTTGCACCAGGATAGGGGAACATAGAAGCAGCTTGGCATGTAATAGGATAGAGGAGCCCTTGGTCCAACATTATGTCACTCAGGGCCATTCAGCCACAGAGTTCCAATGCCTGGTGCTTGATCATGTGCCACCAGTGAGAAGAGGGGGTGGGTGACAGGAGACTTGCTTTAATGAGGAAAGAACAGGAATGGATTTATCGCATGAAGTCTGAAGAACCCAAAGGATTGAACGCCAAGATTGAGTGGCACTTGTTTTATTTAACATCTACATTGTTTTATGAACATCTACACTGTTTTGAATATTCACATTTATTTGTTTGAATATTTACATCAGATATTAATCCGAGCTTCTTTAACAACAATTGAAGTGTAAGGACAATGTCCAATATAGATTCAGACAGGAGAGTTTTGCAATTCAGATCAGCTGACTATGACACATTGTAGATGTCACACATTAAGATGTCAGCATGCAGATAAAATTGAGCAATTCAAGGCAGTCACCATCTTTGCCGATTTGAGCTTGAGAATACAGCTGAGTA
This sequence comes from Geotrypetes seraphini, assembly GCF_902459505.1. Taxonomy (NCBI): domain Eukaryota; kingdom Metazoa; phylum Chordata; class Amphibia; order Gymnophiona; family Dermophiidae; genus Geotrypetes; species Geotrypetes seraphini. The sequence goes on along the minus strand of NC_047093.1, from coordinate 63,348,183 downwards.
AGTTTTGGATACGGAGAGAGGTGTCCTTCACTTTTCTCATTTTAATATTGCTGTGTTTTTTCCATACAGGAGTCCACCGCCCTGACGCAGCTACATAGCGAAACATCAGCTAGCTTCACGTTGGCAGAAGTGGACCAGTGAAGACAGCAATATTCTCACTAAACAACTACGTGAACTTTTTGAACATTCTCTGCCTAAGCTAAGTTTGAAGTTTTTTGATTACTAACTATTGAGGTTCAGAACATTAGGCAGGAGGAGGAGGGAGGCCGATGAGGTTGTTTCCCTTTCTAGTGAGGCTGATAAGTTAACTGCTGGCAGTGCACAGGGATCTGAGGCCCCTCCTCTAAGTAATCTTTGATAATTCAAAATTAAAGATTAGTCCAATGTGTAGAGCACCGACCATTGGTCCATGATCTAATAAATAAAGTGTGTAACAGAGAGTTAGTATATGTAGTATGTAATTTGTTCTCTCTGGTTCCTACATAAAATATTTTGAGAGATTGTGTTTTCCCAGAGTCAATACAGCCTATAATTAATGTGACCATACGTAAGGTGACCATACATACCGTTTTGAAAAAAAGGGGATGACAGAGAGAAAGAAAGAAAGAAAGGGAGGATGGAGAGAGAGAAAGAAAGGGGGATGGAGTGAAATAAAGAAAGGGGGGATGGAGAGAAAAAAAGTTTGACTCATGGAGGGACAGGGAGAGATGGGGAATAGATTGAGGTCTGGGGGAGAGGAAGCATGCAGGAGGCAGAAAGAAAGATTGGATGCACAGTCAGAAGGAAGTGCAACCAGAGACTCATAAAATCACCAGACAACAAAGGTAGGAAAAATGATTTTATTTTCAATTTAGTGATCAAAATGTGTCAGTTTTGAGAATTTATATCTGCTGTCTATATTTTGCACTCTATTTGTCTATTATTCTATAGTTACTAAGATGACATTGCATATTTTAAAGTCATCTGCCTTGACATCTTTGAAAAAAAAACGACTCATAAATGATAATTAACATTTTCTCTACGTACAGTGTGCTTTGTGGGTTTTTAAAAAAATTTATGGTTACCATTATGAATTAATAAGATATTGTGTGTACATGATAAATGAATGGAAGAAATTGGGGGCGGGGTTGGAGGCAGGACTGAAAATTAATAGATGTTCTGTTTTGATGAAAAAAATAAATGGTTACGTTAGCCATATTGCAGTTTTTTGTTCAGCTGTTGGAGTTGGATTTCCAACGCATGGCTGCTCGGCCCATTATATAATTCCAATGGGGAGACCCATGACATGCCTCTGTGCCCTCTGTTTAGGCAGCCTATTCCCCAGAGGTTCTTCTTTAGTCCTGTGAGAAGAGAGTCTGGGTATTCAGACTCAGCTGTCTTTGGAGAGGTCAGAGTCTGCCTCTTCAGTTCTCTTACAAGTTCCAGTCATCAGTGTGTTTGCAGTCCCTGACACCAGCACTGTTCCGCCTCACCCTGTGCATGCTCAGTTCAATCAACCAGCTTCCTCCACCCCCTGTGCATGAAAGTGCGGGGTTGCCAAGTGAATTGAGCATGTGCAGAAGGGGAAAGTGTCAGCATTGGCAGTTGGAAACACACTGCTGACTGTCCAGAGGATGAGGCTGCTCAGTGCGACTCCAGAGAGAACTTTTCGGTTGGCAGGGCCTCGGGATCCCCATTAGCTACACTTACTATGTATGCTGCCACTATGTGAGCCTGAAGCAAAACTGGGTGGATCTCTGCCCATAAGACCCATCTGTGGCTATGCAGCTACCCTCATCATGGGCAATATTCTTTTTCTTCTGTTTTAAAGGTGCCTTAAACCAAAATCAATGATGTTCTCCTAGCCTGTTTCTGATATATCAAGCATAGATAGTACATCCAGCCCGAGAAGCAATGAACATGATGTGAATCTGCATAGCAACCAGTTCTCTTCCCATTTGTTATGAAGTCAGCCAACATGACTCGGCAGTAAAGTTTGGCAGCATACAAGTTCTGGCACGTCTCCCTAATGTGTTCTGTTTGATTTAGAAACAGACCTCTCTCCATATTTCATTTTTACTGTAAGAGACTGCAGGGTATCGCCAGCACACTAGCAGAGCTATCGGTAAACAAAGAACATTCACACAAAGTTGTATTGAGGATTATAGGCAGGCACTGATAGTGATAGGGTGCACGGAAAGTGAACAGGATGAAGAAAAACATGTGCCCCATTGTGGGAATGTATGGTGCAGTGGTTAGAGCTACAACCTTGGCACCCTGAGGTTGTGAGTTAAAATCCCACACTACTCCTTATGATCCTGGGCAAGTCACTAATCCCCATTGCCCCAGGTACATTAAATAGAGTGGGAGCCCACCAGGACAGTTAGGAAAAAATGCTTGAGTACCTAAATAATTTGTAATCCACATAGAATTGTAGGATATGCAGAATATAAATTATTATAAAAAAAACCCCAAACAAACAAAAACTCTCTTTTCATTTAATGCTTTAGCTTGGTTCTGCCAGTTCTTGTTTTAAAATGCTGCACATAGAACCTCTGTTGCCATCTCCCACACACAGCAGGAGATCCCAGAGCACTACAGTTCTGCTGGTAGATCAAGATGCACTTAAAAGGAAAGGACAAAGGGCAGGGGTGGCTGACAGGACCGTGGTGCCCTGAGCCAACTTTTGCATTGGGGCCCCCACCTCTGAGATCTAGTATCTCTCTCCCTCTCCACCAACCTGTGATTTGGTATCTCCCCCCCTCTCTCTCAAGTCTCCACCTCCTCCTGGCTCAGGGCAATGATGAGAAATGGTGCCAAAATCTCACAATGGCATCTATCTCTCTAGAACAGGGCTGCCCAAGTCCAGTCCTCGAGATCTACTTAGGGTATATGGGGGCAGATTGAGTAAGTCTTTGACAAGTACTATATAACTTTATTTATTCAATTTTCTATAGTGTTCTCCCAGGAGAGCTCAGAATGGTTTACATGAGTTTATTCAGGTACTCAAGCATTTTTCCCTGTCTGTCCTGGTGGGCTCACAATCTATCTAATGTACCTGGGGCAATGGGGGGATTAAGTAATTTGCCCAGGATCACAAGGAGCAGTGTGGGTTTGAACCCACAACCCGAGGGTGCCGAGGCTGCACCACATTCTCCCACTGTGTTTATGTATAAAAACTTATATACCATTATCTTGGACCAACCTTTCAAATCAGTTTTACAATTTATAAAAGCAATAAAAAGAATATAAAATTACACCCCACACAAACAATACATAAAAGTAACATATCATAAATGCAAATACAATAAAAGTAAAAAAAAAAAAAAAAAAGCATTTCAAAATTACAACTTCTTTCCACGCCTACCTATTCACCAGTAGTGAATTGTTATCCCGAGAGTAGCAAACAGAAAAGAGGCAAGGTTTCAGTTTCTTACCAAAATTTAACAGACTTCTTATTTCAAAAAGGAAGTACATACAGTTAGAGCAAGTGCAACTGTATGCAAGGGCATTTGTACACTAAAGGGGCTGCATCCGGATGTCTATTTTATATTGCCTTTATAATTAAGGATATCCTGTTATTAAATTTAGGCCCTTTGTGCAATGCAGCGGCACTAAAAAAAGGTTCAAAGAAGAGAGACCAGGATGATAAAGGGGATGGAACTCTTCTCATATGAGGAAAGACTAAAAAGGTTTGGGCTCTTCATCTTGGCAAAGAGAGGGTTGAGGGGAGATAGGATTGAAGTCTACAAAATCCTGAGTGGAGCAGAATGGGTAGAAGTGAATCGATTTTTCACGCCGTCAAAAATTACAAAGACTAGGGAACACTCGATGAAGTTACAGGGAAATACTTTTAAAACCAATAGGAGGAAATATTTTTTTCACTCAGAGAATAGTTAAGCTCTGGAACGCGTTGCCAGAGGTTGTGGTAAGAGCAGATAGCGTAGCTGGTTTTAAGAAAGGTTTGGACAATTTCTTGGTGGAAAAGTCCATAGTCTGTCATTGATACAGACATGGGGGTAGCTACTGCTTGCCCCGGATTGCTACTCCTTGGTTGCTATTCCTTGGGTTTTTGCTAGGTACTATGGACCTGGATTGGCCACTGTGAGAATTGGTCAGACCCAGTAAGGCTATTCTTATGTTCTTATGAAAGAGTTCTATTCAAGGTGCCCATTAATTTTTGGTTTGGAATGCCCTTTCACACCTGAATAAGGATAGAAAAAGACATCATTGTTCCTAGAAGAGAAGGGGGCTGTGGCAGTTTTGTAATATTTTTCTTAGCCTAGAAAGCATTTCTCATATTGCACAACTGAACAGACTACCTTAACGTGCTTTAATGTGCACTTCAGCACTGTTATTCATCACTACCCAGCTTTCAAATTATTCTAGTGTTGATTAAATTAGTAAATGCAATCCCAATCTGAAGCGAGTTAATTGAGAGAATTTATTTGGTTCTGACAGGTTTATGCATGTTTGATTAAGTATTATGAGGTTTGTTTTTGATTTTGCATAATTTAACTTTAAATCCTGCCCAAGGGGGGGAAGGGGGTGCCCATCAACCATTAACGACCAAAATAAACTCTTTTAAGATGCATATATTTGTGATTTATTTCTAAATGCAATATCTTCCAGGGTTTTTTTTGGGTGCTGCTGCCAAAGTGACAAATAATATTTGGAGGCATTCAGTTCACTCTATAAATCTATGGAAATGTGAACAATTCATTAAAAGTTTTTGAAAGAACTACAAGTTAGCATTTATAGAGCAACAAGTGACATAAATGTGTATGTTTGTCTTCTGTGCAAGCCACAAATCACAGTGGTTGTCCCTGGCTGCTTTGACTCATACTTGCGCTAATAGCCAGTTCTCCAGCTTGATGATAAGTTTCATCACAAATCTTACTGCTGTCAGCAAAAAACTGTTCTGTCGACTGGAATATGAGTTGTGCCTTTTGTGAAACTAACCATGGAGGGAGACGCAGTCAGTGTCATGCCAGAGTGGGGCTTCTATTATGGTTGAATGTCGGATATTTGTTTGAGACCCTGGTTATTTAATCTCTGAGTGACCACAGCTGGTTCCTGTTTGGCCCGGAGACAGCAATTTCTTGTTAAACTCGTTCACTAGAATAGTAAAGCAGCAAGCCCATCCAGTCTGCCCATCCACAGTAACCATTATCTCTTCCTCTCTCTAAGAGATCCCACGTGCCTATCCCAGGCTTTCTTGAATTCAGAGACAGTCTCTGTCTCCACCAGCTCTTCCAGGAGACTGTTCCACGCATCTACCACCCTTTCTGTAATAAAGTTTTTCCTTAGATTACTCATGAGCCTATCACTTTTTAACTTTATCCTATGCCCTTTCATTTCAGAGCTTCCTTTCAAATGAAAGAGACTCGACTCATACGCATGAGTTCCTATGAGCATCGGGAGCAGCGCGGAGCATTCAACGCGGTTCCCTGCGCTAATAACCGTTATCGTGGTTTAGTAAAAGGGAGGGTTAATTACTTCACTAGTTATTCCCATCTCTAGATCATGTATAAATATGTTAAAAAGCAGTGGTCCCAGCACGGACCCCTGGGGACCCCCATGATCTACCTTCTTCATTGAGAATACTGACCATTTAACCGTACTCTGTTTAAAAAAAAAAAAAAAATCTTTAACCAGTTCTTAATTTACAATAGGATACTGCCTCCTATTACATGCCCTTCAAATTTTCTCAGGAGTCGTTTGTGAGGTACTTTGTCAAATGCCTTTTGAAAATCCAGGTACAAATGGACTCACCTTTACACACGCTTGTTTACCTGCTTAACAAAATGTAGCAGATTGGTGAGGCAAACTTTCCCTTGACCGAATCCATGTTGGCTTTGACTAATTAATCCATGCCTATGTATGCACTCAGTAATTTTATTCTTTATCATTGTCTCTAACATTTTGCTACACTAAGGCCTAGATTCTGTAAAGGATGAATAACTTTAAGCGTGGTTTAGATGTCCAGCTAAGCGCGATTCTACAATGCCTAGATGCATAATAGAGAATCGCGCTCAGCATCGCTCAGCGAGTCTAGATGCGCCTAAATAGTTAGACATCCTTTATAGAATCTAGGCCTAAAAGTTCATTTACCTAAAAGAAATATAGCTTAATAATTGTGAGGAAAGTGATATGAACGTTTATACTTCTAGCTTTCGGTACTGCTAAGGATCCTTCCGCAGGTAACATACCAATGGCTTGCATCTTTGACAATATTATTCTTACTAGTATTTTAGCCCGTTACATTAACGGGTGCTAGCTGTCTGTCTTTCTTTACCCCCCACTTCCCTGTGCAGCAGCCACAGCAGCATTCCCTCCCCCCCATGTCCCTGTGCAGCAGCATTTCCCCCCACCCTACTTACCTGTACAGCAGCATTTCGATCCCCCCCACTTCCCTGTGCAGCAGCCACAGCAGCAACATTCCCTCCCCCCACACCACTTCCCTGTGCAGCAGTAGCATTTCCCTTAACCCCCCCCTTCCCTTCCCGCGGTCCCGACAAATCTGCTGATTCCAGCAGCGTGTGCAGCACTCTACACACGCTGCTTCGGGGCCTTCTACTGCCCTGATTTACTCTGGCACGTCCCTGATGACATCATCAGAGACGCGGAAGAGCAAATCAGGGCAGTAGAAAGCCCCGAAGCAGCGTGTGTAGAGTGCTGCACACGCTGCTGGAGTCGGGACTGCGGAGAACATAGTGGCTGGAGTGGTTTTTCAGCGCTTCCCTTCCTGCCCTGCAAGGTGTCGCCGCGGCTCCTCTCGATCCCTGCCAGCGTCGGAAGCCTTCTCCGTCGCTGGTGCAGCTGGTGAGAGGAGCCGAATATTGTGCAGAGTCCAGCGCTGGCGGCCAGTCCTGTCGGCAGTGTAGATGGGTGCTGGGAAGAAGGCTGGGGACTCGCACATGCGCACTCCTGCGGCCACAGACCTACAGATCATGGAAGCACGCAGTTAAGAGTGCGCATGCGCGGCTAGGGTTTTATTATATAGATTACGCTGTGGGCCTTATTCCTAAGCAACTTGTCGCCAGTTGTGGAGACATGGGGAAACATTGTTTATCAAAGTCCTATTTTGACTATCAAGTATAACTAGGGATTCAGATATCATAAAGGAAACCCACACCAAAATAGATTCTACATTCATGATAAGGGTGAAGAATGAAGTCCTACCAGATATTCAATATTTCACAGTGTTTAAGGAGGAAGGGGCAATACTTTCTTATAAACACCAAGCGTTGCCATCTAGCATTACTCTTTGATCCAACAAATATTGGTAATAGAATGTTTGTGATTCTGAAATACCCTTGGCACAGAGAATGTCCCAAAACACAGTCTGTGTCAAGTCGTCTTTAATAAAATTCTTCATTCTTTATCCATTTCAAGAATGCAGAATCCTGTTTCTTTCTGGCCAACTCCCTTTAGATGTACGCATATAACATAACTATAGGTGTTTTTATTTTTATTCAATTTTCTATACCATTCTCACCGGGTGAGCTCGGAATGGTTTACATGAATTTATTCAGGTTCTCAAGCAATTTTTCCCTGTCTGTCCCAGTAGGCTCACAATCTAACTAATGTACCTGGGACAACGTATAGGGCAAAGTGGGTCCATAATCTCTGGGTGTGATGGACTCACTCGATCTTATCTGCTCACAGATTCAGCTTTTCTTTGGTCACGATGTCTCTGCCTTACTCCTGCCTGTTCACACATCTTCGTATTTGCATTGTCACTTTTTCCCATGGTTTAATATTGTGTTTATTGTTTGATTACATTTGTGTTCATGCACAGTCATTGTTGAACTTGCTTTATTGCTTCACCTTTGCCAGATGTGCAATACTTTTCACTAAAGAAGAATTTGCATAGTCATTGTATGACTAGACTTTACTTGCATTTCTTTTCTAATAGACCATAAATCATAAACATTGATTACTGTCCTCTGGCCTGTCACGTGTCATTACTCAGCACTCTTTTTGTTGCTTTCTCTGAGCTTAGGGTACTGTTTCTGTATTTTCTTCTAGTGAAAATCCAGGAGGATTCAGAGACCTGCAACAATTCAAAGGGATAATGGAAGATTGCTGAGCTGAAGAATCAGATTTAAGGACCTCAAATATCTGCCACGTTTTGTATAAATTGAGTGTTCATGAAAATTTACATAAGGGTGGCTGTCATATTCTGTGGCAGCAAAAATAATATAAAGCCTGTCAGCATCTCATAGTCCAGCCAATCTATTGAAACATGAGTTGATGAAGACAAGATCCACTGCATCAGATGCATTTGTTCCTGAAACTGTGTACTTCTAAAATCAGATGGGATCAGTCTTTGTCAATTTTGGGTGAGCAGGGTTTGCAAGCCTAGCTCCCTGATCTTTGCAGTCCAATGCACTTTCAGTGTCATTTCAGATGGCTGAGAGGAATAGTCACTGCACTGCACAATCTCTCACTTCAAGGCCACCAGTTCAAATCCTGGCTTCAGTCTATCTCTAGGGGTATGACTGAAGTGCTCCCCCTCATGGCTCTGATCAGGTTTTCACACCTTGGTATTGACAGAATAAAGACACCATAAGAGAGAAACTGGCTCATCCCCCACAGGGACATTGTGTTTCTCTGAAAAGAGGCAAGAGACACTGCCAGACTACAAGTGGAAGGCTATGTGACCACAACAGATATTAATGACCCTGAGAAACAATCCCTCTTATTTTCAACATAGAGCCCTTTTTATGCTTCAAGAAAAGAGCCTGAAGATGTTGCTTCCCGCCTCAGTGGAATAGGTGGAGCTGCCACAGGCCTCTAATAGCAGAAGGTCAAACTCCATACCTTTCTAGTAGTCCTGGCGACAGATTACGCAGCGACTAAATTATCATTTTTTCTCTCTGTTAGCTGTCCTATAAATATTGGCGTTCTTTTCCTTTTAATTGTTGTACACTGCACTGATGTTGTAACGAAGAACAGTATATAAATACTAGTAAGCATAAACACGCCTCAGACGCTTAGATAAGAACCTGAAAGAGTGACAGCTTGGGATCAGAACTTTCCAGATGCCTTTCCAGATGCCTCAGGATCCCCAGCTAGGACTACCTCTGTTGGAGCCATGGCCTAGTAAAAGTTAGTAAAAGTTTCTGAGTACTGAAAATGGTTAAGCAGAGGGGAAAGAATAAGGGCCTGTTTTACAAAGCCACGCTAGTGGCTGACGCGCAGCAACAGCCCCGAAGCCCTTTAAATCTCTATGGGCTTCGGGGCCGTTACCACACAGCAGCCACTAGCGCAGCTTTGTAAAACAGGCCCTAAGTGTTACTTATCGGTCCCTTTTGTTCCATCTGCGATTTTCCATTCTAGCAGGGTAACAGGTGTGACTGGAGGCTTTCTTACTGAAGCTGTGAGGGAGGGAGGAAGGCATTTTGCTAATTCCTCCAGCCCATACTTCCCACAGCTTACTGATGCTAGTTCCCCTCTTCAGAAGGGAAGATGCCAACCGCTGCGGGAGTGGTGGAATCAGTGAGCATCAAGCCTCTGCAGGAGAAACAAGCTCAGGAGTGATTTTTTTTATTTTTTTAAATTATTAGAATTTTAATAAATGTTTCCAAAAAAACATACAAGATATGGAAATCCACAAAATTACATTCATAATCTTACTATAGTGTAAAGCAATTCCATCAAGCCCTCATTATCAGGTTGTTCACCCCTTCCAAGGTAGAGAGAACAAGAGGGCACTCTCTAAAGTTAAAAGGGGACAGATTCCGTACAAACGTAATGAAGTTCTTCTTCTCCCAGAGAGTGGTGGAAAACTAGAACGCTCTTCCGGAGGCTGTTATAGGGGAAAACACTCTCAGGGATTCAAGACAAAGTTAGACAAGTTCCTACTGAACTGGAACGTACGCAGGTAGGGCTGGTCTCAGGGCACTGGTCTTTGATCTAGGGGACGCCGCGGGAGCGGACTACTTTGCACGATGGACCGCTAGTCTGACCCAGCAACGGCAATTCTTTTGTTCTTATGAAGGGAATAGACTTAGTAGATAAAGGAGTGCATCCATCTTATAAAAAGAAATATAGAAACATAGTAAAAAAGGATAATCTATCCTTGCATTTATAGGCGTTTTATCTATAATTACTCCTCAGCAAAAATCAATTAACATTTCAAGAAAACAAAAAATAATTTAAAAACCATTTTCCATGGAGCTCAAAAAATTGTACTAACTGAATCGGATCCCCAAAAATATAATCTTTGTTTTGGAAAGATAGCAAACATTTACATGGGAACTTCAGAAAGAATGTGGCCCCAGATTCCATAGCTCTAGATTTCAAGGCTAAAAAGGCCTTCCTTCTAAGCTGAGTAGATCTAGCCACATCTGGAAATGTTTGAATTTTAGCTCCACAAATGTTGCATTTTTATTTTTAAAATTCAATTTCATGATCAGCACCTTGTCACTTTTATTTAAACATATAAGGATATAAGGAGAGTGGATCTAGATTGTATTGTATTGTATCCTGAGAGTCTTCAAGAAATCCAGTCAGGTCTATATCAGTCGAAATCAATTGATTCACTCCTTGTTCTATTGAAACTTTTTATTTTCTCAGTATATAATAAAGAGACGTGACAGGTATTGTATCAGCATTTGTTATACCCAAAATCTCCTTGAGATAAAAAAAAGAATCTCAGGAGAAATTAAATGGGTTACAGGAAAATGTATCATTCTCAAGTTTCTAGTCCCAGAGAGTAATTTTGAAGCCTCAGATTAGCCCTGCTGAAGGACCTGAAGAAACTTTGCTGAGGCTATGTTTGGAGCCAGGTGAAGTCATGGAAAGACCATTGGGTAGATTAGCAACCCCACATAGTTAGGGTTACTATATGGCTCCAGAAAAAGGAGGATGGATTGAGCCATCTGGGTTTTACTTCCATTTCAGTGGAAATAAAACCCAGATGTCTCAATCTGTTCTCATTACTTCCATTGCTTTCAATAGAAGTAAAACCCAGATGTCTCAATCCGTCCTCTTTTTTTCTGGAGCCAGAAGGTTACCCTGTGCATAGAGGGACTGTATTGCCTTCTGTATCTGCCAGGCTGTCACAAAACTTGATTTTACTGTGAGTAAAAGTTATATCAAGTGGAGAAGGATCTCAAGAGTATAACAGCAAAAATCACCAAGTATGTAGCAGATCCAGCTGGGGACTTGATTCAAGGTGTTGCTGGGTCACATCGAAAGCATGAAATGTTGGAAAACAGTTTGAGAAAATTAAATCTCAGATTTTTGAATTTTCCACAATGGTCAGAATTCAACAAATTCTACAAAAAATACAGCCATGCCTCCTGTGAACTCAACCATTGCCCCTCATATCTCCTTACCACCTCTAGTGTAAAATTCCGCACCATAATTCTACAATGGATTCAATTCACGCTCACAGAAGGCACATTCCCTGCTGACCTCAGCGAAATCGTCATCACCCCAATCCAAAAAGACCCAAAAGCACCACAAAACCACCCATCTAACTTTAGACCTATAGCCTCAATTCCTCTATATGTCAAAATTATAGAAGGCCTAGTAGCCAAACTCCTCTCCAATTACATAGATGACCACAACCTACTCCACCCCATGCAATCAGGCTTCAGAACAAACTTCAGTACAGAGACACTACTAAGCTCCCTTATGGATACCATCAGACAACACCTAAGTACAGGAAGAAAAATGCTTCTCATACAACTGGACCTAACTGCGGCATTCGACTTAGTGGATCACAACATCCTACTACAGATCTTAGACGCAATAGGCATCTCAGACAAAGTATACTCCTGGTTTGAAGGATTCCTAAAACTCAGAACCTACAGTGTAAAATCAAACAAAGAAAAGTCAGAATCTTGGTCAAACCCCTGCGGCGTACCACAAGGATCTCCACTATCCCCTACCCTCTTCAATCTCTACACTGCTTCTCTAGGAACGCATCTGGACAAACTGGGCATAACCACCTATAGTTATGCGGATGACATCACCATCCTCATCCCATACGATCAGTCTAAACCTACCATGACAGACAAACTTCACCAAACACTTGAAACAGTCACAACCTGGATGAAAAATCACAAACTTAAACTCAACCAAGACAAAACCAAATTCATCCTTCTCGAAAATGACAAGGTCCAAACCACAACCAACTTAGATATAAACGCAATCAAATATCCCATCCAAACCACCATAAAACTACTTGGCATGACCATAGACAGATGCTGCACTATGCAACCGCAAATAAATAAAACAATTCAGAAATCATTCGCAATCATGAGAAATCTGAGGCAAGTTCGAAAATTCTTTGAAAGAACACAATTCCAACTTATAGTTCAATTCCTAATACTAGGTATATTGGACTACTGCAACATCCTCTTCCTTCCTTGCCCTGCAACCATGATTAAACAACTCCAAACAATCCAAAATACAGCTTTGAGACTCATCTACTCATTGAAAAAACATGACCACATCACTGAAGCCTTCATCAACTCACATTGGCTCCCAATCCAAGAAAGAATCCAATTCAAATTCTACTGCATATTATTTAAAACCCTACACGGAAACAGCCCATCATACTTGAACAATCGCCTCATCCAAGCACCCACTACCAGACACAGAAAAACGCACTCCCCATTCATACCCCCCCCAATCAAGGAAGTAAAAAGAACAAAACTACACAACGGCCTCCTAGCCACTCAAGCCGCAAGGCTGGACAACCAGATCTCCAACCTTCTGATGACCACCCCAGACTATAGGACGTTCAGAAAAGAAATAAAAACCACACTTTTCAAGAAATTCCTGAAGCAGCAATAACATCACGACCTCTAAGTAACTCTAAAACTGACATTTGATCTACCCATTACTGCACTAATAATAACAAATGAACCCCACTATGACCACCTATTAACTCTTTTACAAACCACCTCACCCTCAACAACCCGCTAAATGTTTAAATGATCTACAACTTACCTCTCGAGCTAATCATTGTAACTTTATTTCTAAATTAACCTTTTGTAATCCGCCTTGAACCGCAAGGTAATGGCGGAATAGAAATCCCTAATGTAATGTAATGTAATGTAATCTCCCATGTGACACGAAGAGACCTCTAAGAAATACCTGGGAGAAATATTTAAAATTCCTCCTGAAGCTTTCCTCCTCCCTCTGAATAAGGATTTTTATTTGTCATTTAAAAAAAAAATGACAACTGTATTTTATTAAAATTTGGGAGCCATTAACAAATTATTGTAATGATTAAATGACATTTTTTTAAAAAAATCTATTGAAAGATACACCATCTAATGCTGGGAGGGGGGAGGGTCACATTTTATTGTTTATCTCAGAAAAGAATAATGGATAGGGGGGGTGGGATGAGGGTTAATTATAATTATGTATATTATTAGATACTGTAATAAGAGTTGCAAGTGCTGTACTTCAATGTTGTTTATTTAATACCTGTACACTTGATGAAAGTTTGAAAATGAATAAAGATTAAAAAAAAATATGACAAGCTATGGGTCAACCTACAGGAGATAGATTATCAGCTTTTCACCTGATAGCTTGAATATAATTGATATACTGTTGAATTGGTAGATGAGTGGTTAAGGCCAATTAAAGCCAATTTATTTTGAATTAGAGAGAAATCATGTTTTGAATTTGTTTTTTTCAACACAGATTGGAATCATTTTTGGATCAAAATGTATGGTGTTTTTAAGATGTTTGCAAGGAAACTCAGGAAAAGCGGAATCAATTCTTGAGTTTGCAAGCAGTGCTCCCTCTAATCTGAACAGGATTCCCACCCCCCACCCCCTCCCTACTATAGTGCTGCCGGCACAGGATGGTGCTTCAGTATTGTTTTCAATCACTAGGGACAGGCAGAGTCTCAGGAGTCCTTCAGAGTTTTCCTGTCTCTCACTATTGAAAATGTGATAGTGAGACAGCACCTCCCACTGGCAGGACTGTAGGTGGAGGATTCCTGCCCAGCCTAGATGGAACGGTACGTGCGAGCTAGCTTTCTCCAAAATAATGGAGCTTTCATTTTGAGATATCCAGTAAAAGGTTTGGCGCAGTTTGTTAATGTGAAATATGTATTTTATGACCCTACAAAAATGCTGTCTTTCTTAAAAATAAATCTCCTAGCCAACTTGTAATACCTGATCAGATAGCTAGTATACTGCAGTCATGAAATTTATTTAAACTGGTTTTGGGCCCGTTGACATCTTATATTACTTTACTATAGTAGGCCTTTGATTATATGTCAATTTTTGTTTATTTTCGTACACATCCGGGGAAGGGTGGGAGGGGGGCTATTACTGTCCTAATTTTGACCTTTGAGTATTTGGGCGGATGGGAGGAGGATGGGAGGATAGTATTAATCTGAATAGGGTAAGGTTATTGGAAAAGTCTATGTTTCTGTGTTTCATTGATTAAGCATTGGGTGGGGGGATAAAATGATTGGTTCTGTACATTTGTAAGTTGTATTTTTATTGACTTATTTTATGTTATATATTTGTGTCTTACATTATTGACATTTGGAAAATCAGTAAAGAATTAAAAAAAAAAAAGAAATGGGCTATAATATTTGCATTGTTCTGCAACTTTTTCTTGTTAGAATTTCTTTGATTATTTTCCTTAGGATTAAGGAGGATGAGATTGGTACTGGTAGTTACTATTTATACTTGTTTTAGGTCTTTTTCCTTTTTACTAGAAGTAAATATACCACTCTTCCTGGTTTTCTGTATCAAGTGGTTTTTGCTTGTATATTAGTTAAAATCTTTATAAAATAAAAAAGAGTGTGTGTACTCACTATGAGACTGAAGAAAGTTTCTGACTTTGAGATTATAAATTTTAAAATTATAAGATCAGACAGCCTAAAAATTTTGAAACCAGAGATGTCAAGTTACCCATTTCCAGGGTGAAGATTTGGGGTCGGTTCTAACGTTGGGGTCCTTTTACTAAGGCGTGCTAGCCGTTTTAGCATGTGCTAATATTTTGCGTGCACTAAAACGGCTAGCGCCTTAGTAAAAGGACCCCTTTCTGAGCATCTCTTCATGGAGTATTAATGGACTTGAAGCACTGAGTTCAATGGGCAGGATTAGGCATTATAAATCCCATTACTTTGGGATGTAAATTCAAAACCAGGACTGTCCCAAAATCTCTAGCGTGGAGCTGGGTTTGGCATCTCTGTGCACCTATCCAATTGGGTTTCTAGGATCACCTGTATGAATAAATTTGCATATTGCAAATACCCATTAAATGCCGGTGACCAGGGCCGGATTTTCCTATAGGCTAACTAGGCTTCAGCCTAGGGCCTCAAGATCAAGAGGGGCCTACATTCAAATTGTTAGCAAAATTAAAATTACACTATTCTAAAAACAGTGAACACTAAAACACTGAACCGAAAATAAGGAGAAATTCTATGCTTCGGGATCGGAACCGGCTCTGACCGCAACGGGGCGTCGACTCGGCTTCTCCCTTTCTTTTTCTCGCCTTGGGAGGAGGATCGGGGAGGGAAAGACGTCAGTCCGGAAACAGCTGGGCAAAGCCCAGCCCCGCGGGGAGAGAGGCAAAACGTGGATCCGTCAGGACAGGGCGGCCCAGACTGGGCTTCCTCTCCCCCAGACCTCATTCTATTCCCCATCTCTCCCTGTCCCTCCATGAGTGGTGGGGTGGGGGGTTTCAGTGGAAGAGGGATGGGAGACAGGCAGGCTGGCATCGGAGGGGGGGGGGTGGGGAGGTTTAATGGAAGGCAGGCAGGCAGGATGGCATGGGGGGTGTTCAATGGAAGGGGGATGGGAGGCAGGCAGGCATCGGAGGTGAGGAAGGCGGGGATGAGGTGAGGAAGGACGCACTGGGGGCACTATTGACATAGGAAGGGGCAATGTTGTGTGTTATGTTTGATTAGTTATTGTTACAAGTACTATATATGGTGCTGAGAATAAATGTCCAAATAAGTGTTCTCGACTTTTTTTTATTTATTATCCGTGTCACATTTTTTATAAAGGTTAGTACCAATAACAACATGTTTCATTTAACATATTGATATATATCACAGTAATGATGTATTTTATTATCTCTCATGTAATTTACAAACTTAAAAATGGGAGGTGAAAGGGCCTCATAAGTAGAATAGCATAGGGCCTCTTATCATCTAAATCCGGAGCTGGGGGTGACCCTGAAAACCTGACTAGCAAGTGTGCTTCCAGGAGTGGGCTGAGAAGTACTGCTCTAAGACATTCGTAAGCTTTCTACTTTGCCTCCTTAGTCTACCACCAAGATTCCTGGCCTAGTGGAACCCTGCAAAATAACTCTGAGGAAAGAATCCTGAAGTCCAAAACCAAATGAATTCTGGGAAAGGCAATGCAGACAATACAAGCCAACAGATTCAATCTTGCAAACAATTTTAAAGGCTTATCATATTTGAATTAAATTGGAGGAAAAGACCTTAACAACTAGAAAAGCAAAATTAATTTTTTTCACGCTGCTTATATCAACGGTTCCAATTATGATTGGTCTACAAAAACCTCTTAGGTGTCCTAACTTTAGTCACATCCAATTTATGTCAGGGTTTTCTTCACCTAAACACTTGCATCTAAGTTACACATCTAATGGAGCCTAATTCACAAAGGCCCCCTTTTATCAAGCTGCATTAGGTTTTTTATTATCGCAGACTACTGTGGTAAAAGCTTCATCGCTCATAAAATTCCTAGGAGCGTTGGAACTTTTACTGCAGCAACCTGCAATAAAAACCCTAATGCAGCTTGATAAAAGAGGGCCAAAGAGATGCCTAACTCAAAAATACACCCATGATCCTCCCCAACCACATCCACTTTTAATTAAGCACTTTAGAGGCCTGATTCTGTATAGGACGCCAATCTCAGCAGCCACCTAAGTGATGGCTGGAATCTCCCACCGGCATCCTATACAGAATTGTGTCTATCCTAAGGGACGATGCCTAATCTGCCCAATTCTGTAACCGGTGCCCATGACACAGGCACCCATTAGAGAATCGTGATTGGGCATTCCTCCTGACAGTGATTGTTTTGGGGGTGCCGGCAGGAGGGATTGTGCATCCCTTCTGCCGGGGGTTGTTTCATGGGTTCTAGCAGGAGGGAGTGGGCAACCCTCCTGCCACAGACAGAGTTGGGGGGGGGGGGGTTGGGAATGGTGGCGAGAGTGGGCATCCTTCCTGCTGGCCAAATTGTGGTGGGGTTCGGGGGTTAACTGCCACGGCTGCACAGTTAATCATGGCAGGGAGATTTCCTTGCTGCAATCAGTTTAGCAGTCACGTCTGTTTGAAATGTAGGCCAGCATTTCAATGGCCTACATTTTAGGTGCCTTTTGCGACCCTAGGGAAATGTCTAGGGACGCTTAAGCTTGCCTAAGGCCACTTTCGGGCAAAACCACACCCAAGCCAAGCTGTGGGTGAGCTTAAGCATCCCTAAGTGCCTCCCTGTACCCATGAAAGATGCATACAATGTAGGCGGCCTGCCTCGGGGTTTTTTTAAAAGAAAACGTGTGTCCCAATTGGCTGGTTAGACAACGGTAGGACAGCTACCGCTGCCTACAATCAGGGCACCATGTATATAATTTGCCCCTCGGTGCCTACTTTCTATATAGTCGTGTTTTTTCAGTTAGGCGCCTAGCTTTCAGTTAAGTCCAATTAAAGCCAATTGTGAGGTTTTAAATGCCGATTAAGCAAGTGCAAGCTAAATGTAGAGCTGCCCATTCTATTCCTATGGGCAACTTGACATTAGCACATGGCCATTAATACAAGCAAATAGAAAGTCGGCCCTTTTACCGCTGTGGTAAAAATGGCCTTAGCATGTGAGAAAACCCCACACAAGGGTACACCAAGGCTACCTTTTGCCACAGCTTAGTAACAGAACCCCTAAGTGAATATCGTATGATATTTTTCTTGCTCATTTCTATCCTAATTGCTGACTCTTCCCCCCTCTGAGCTGTGGACTACTGCTGGGGAAAAGTTAAGCTTGGTTCCGCTTCCTTCATTTTTGGCCTTATGTCCTTATATTTTTATCAGTTGTAGCTCAATGTGAGTTATATTCAAGTTCAATAGATACTTCCCTGTTCATGGAAGGCTCATAATCTAAGCCAGTTTTCTTCAACCGCCGGTCCATGGACTGGTGCTGGTCTGCAGAAATTTTCTACCGGTCCGCAAGGCTGGCACATGCATCAGGCCAGACAGTGCTCTTCAGCCACTGGTCTACAGTATGATCGATGCGGCATCCTGCGCCTGAACTGAAAGCCTCTCTGATAGGGCAACGTTAGAAGGAAAGTTTCCAGATGAGGCGCGGGACGTGTGAGGAGCCGCTGCCCATGGTTTTGTGCACTGCAGCATGAGGAAGAGGGAGCCGGCCCAAAGATAACACCGGGGAGCAGGCCAGAAAGCAAAGTTCTTATGTTCTTATGTTCACAGCATGGAGGGAGGGAGACAACAACGGTAGGGGGAATGATTTTATTTTTTAATTCAGTGATTGATTTACATCTGCTGTCTGTTCAGGAAGAAATGCATTTGTTTGTTTTCCTCTGGGGTTGTACTGCGTGCAGAGTCTTGCACCTTAGGGTTTGTTTGTATATATTAGTACTTTTAGTTTTTGGTCCTGTATTTGCATGGGGTTATCTGGGTTCTGGTAGGAATTAATATTGAGATGCATACAGTTTGCTTTGTGTAGTTTAATTTTGTGATTAACTATTATGTGTTATTAATACGATTATATTGTGTTTGTGTATATATGAAAAATGAATGGAAAAAATGTTGTTACAATTAGTACTATTATGGGGGCTGGGTCTGGGGTGGAGATTGGGTGGAGATGGGCAGGTTCTGGCCCACAACGTAGCCCAATGTTCTTCAACTGCTGGTCCACAAAATAATTATTTTATTTCTACCAGTCCATAGATGTCAAAAGGTCGAAGAACTTAGAGCACGCTTGTATCTGAGGAAATGGAGAGTTAATGAACTTGCCCAAGGTTACAAGGAGTTGCAGTGGGGTTTGAATTGGTTTCCCTGGTTCTCAGCCCACTGCTCTAGTCATTAGGCTATTCCCCCATTCCTGTTTCTTTCTGAGTGCGATTTTGCATATGTTCTGTACTTCAAAATGCATGAATTTAAACATTTTTTTTGAAATAGATTAATTTTCATTTTGCTTATTCCATATGTTGTTTGCTTGCCTGGCAAAATCCTGGCAAACTACAAACAATCCATGTAAAAAAAAAAGCATAAGATGTACAGCACGTCAAACTGAATGTAAAAATTGTGAAATAAAAGATAAAGCAACAAGAATTAGACTAGTAAAAATGAGCCCACATAGCTAAACCAATGTTAAAACAGTACACAAGTTAATGCAAATCAGCAATAAATGAACATGCTTTTTAATAGCATGTTACAGTGTTTCCTAATGGCCTTACAATATTTCCTAAAATGACTTCTGCTGGCCATCCTCAATTCTCTTAAAAGATATGAAGAAAAGGGACTTTTTTTTTCTTCTAAAGTTCAAGTTCAAGTTTCTTTATTTTGATATACCGTCTATAAAAATTCATGTCTAGACGGTGTACACCATAAAAATAAGTAAATAAAATAAGTAAATAAATAAATAAATAAAATAAGTAAATAAATAAATAAAATAAGTAAATAAAAACAATAATTTATCAGATATTAAAAAAAAAAAATTGGACAAATTCAAATTAATGTACATGAAACGGAAGGAAAGTAAGGGAGAGGGAGGTTGTTTAAAATACATCGAAGTAAAATTAATAAAAAAGAATGGTAAATGAGGAGCGGTAAAGACATTGGGAAGGGGGATCACTTCAGAAGAAGTGTTAGCTGTTTCAAAGCTACATATGAATCAGGGAGTGATGCTAAAGAGTAAATCATCTTTAAAGAGGAAGGTTTTAAATTTTCCGAGGGAGTTCTCCAATCAAATGTCTAGTGGAAGGGAATTCAACAGCACTTAATTGCAAATTTTAGCAGCTGGCCTCAACCAAGCATTTCAACTGGTCAGTGGTTAGCAGCTAGCTAAATAGTTGTATCAGTCGTTCCCCTCAATATTTAAAAGCATGATGTCCAAGTGTGCAGTTTTACGTAATTATAGTATGGTGATCTTAACTGTATTCATAGTACTTAATTGTCAAAATCTTGGAGAAGAGAACCAATGGCTCAGGACATGAAAATTCTCTTCTCCACCAATCAAATTTCAAAATTCTTCAGAAAAATCCCACCATATTCACTGAGCTTTTGAAGATCTTCAGGATGAAATCTGTTTCCAATTTCAGCTATAGAGAAGATTAAAGACCCCTTCTATCAAGCCGCACAGTAAATGCTGTGTTGTTCATAGAATCCTGCGAGAGGCACATCTTATAGGCAGTCAGCCAGTGCCGATGCCTCTCCTCCTCCCCAGAGTCTTGAGGCACACTAGTGTGCAGTGGCACACAGTTTGCGATACACTGGGCTAGAGAATACAACTTCTTGGGTCAAAGATTGCAGCCCAAAGTCTAGACTGATGGGCTCCTTTTATCAAACAGTGTTTTACTGCAGGCCGGTGCGGTAAATGCTCTGATGTTCATAGGAATTGAATGAGCGTCAGAGCAATTTACCTCACCATCCCAAGGTAAAACGCTCGACTGCTGCTTGATAAAAGAAGCCATAAGTTTTTGACTTTATTCATTTGCTCTGTTCACTTTTAGACTTTTGTGTTGGCTATTTGCAGTGAGCTTTTGGAAAATCTGAAATCAAAATTTAAAAAGTAAAGGTTAAGGGATAAAGAAGTATCCGTCTCAATTAAATTATTGCATTTTCACTGCTAACACCTTGTACAGATACACCATTACATGCATTTTTGAAAAGTTTTCTAAATTACCTGTGCCATAGCTGACATATGGCTCTTGTATAGCTTTTCTCTCTGTTTCCTGGACTGATGCCTAATTAATGCTACAGTTTCACCCCACCCTCCACAACTCCCGTTGAAGTCAGTAATCTATGTATGTAACTGTCTGAAATTGTGCTAAGAACACCAGACTTTCTCATCATTTCTTATTAGTAAAGATTGCAAATTTGTTGAGAGTTTGATCTTAATTGCATTTCATACTCCGTGTCATTTCCTAGCCACCTATAGGTTTACTTATAGGTCTTCTCATGAAGTTAGCATAATCCAGGGGTGTCCAATCTTGGCCCTCACCAAGTTGGGTTTTCAAGATTTCCCAAACGAATATGCATGAGATTTGTTTGCATACAATGGAAGCAGTGCATGCAAATAGATCTTATGCAAATTCATTGGGGAAATCCTGAAAAATCAACTGGATGGCGACCCTTGAGAACTGATGTTGGAAAACCATGGATAATCAAATACAAATATGCAATGTGGATCAGATATGTCTGGAGAATATATTTTGTTTGAGAAGAAATCCCTATGTCTGTCAGTAGAGGGTGCTCTGAGCATAAGGATGAAAATGGTTGGTTCTTTTTTTTTCTTAATGATCAAAAATGATAAAATAAAATAAAAATAAGGAGAAAATGCTGCTACAGAATGATTTTGTTTGCTTACTGGTCACCCCTCCTTCTCCCACCAAAGCAGGGCTAATCCAGACATGGTTTCACCTCTATCACATATACAGGCAGGCAGAATGACAATTCTATCCTAGCTGAGAATTCTCAAACTCCATTCTGAACTCATATGCAACTTCTTTAAATTAGACCCCTTATTTTCTTACTCCTGCTACTCTATCTTATATATTTATGTGCTCCATCTTTGCTTAGACCCTATGCTATCTGTTAAAATGTTTTACCATGCATTGGGTCGACATTGTAATGTAGCATACTATGCCATACTTTGATTTTAATATGCATAGGCAGCGGAACACTGTTTTGTTTGGGAGAGGGGGGCAAAAGCTCTACCTTAGCCAGCACAGCCTTTTACCAGCTCCCAGCTCCCTCACCTACCTCCTCCTGGCGCTGTGCTTTTAAATCTTCAGACAGTTTCTGCACAATGTCAACGAGCAGGCCTGCCCCCGGAAGTAGAATGAAGGGTTCCAGGGCATGCCTGCTTGTTGCCGCTGCGCAGCGGCAATACGAAGACTTGAAAGGACATTGCCGGAGGGTTGGGTGGGAGAGTAAGCCATAACTGACCAGCGACTGCCAATTTGGGGGGAAGCTATGGCCCCTGTGGGCTAATAACCGCTATCACAGTTTAGTAAAGGTGGGGGGGGGGGGTTAGGTAGTAGCTCTCTGTACATATTGTGGGACAAAGGTACCCATACTAAGGCCTGTGGGCTGGTTGCAGTTCCTGGAACAAATTTTTCTGTCCTGTTTTTTTTCCCCCTACCTTCATAGCAAGGTGTGTTTTGCTCTTTGTTTCTGCCCATATGCTTCATATTGTCTTACTTTCCTTCAGCCAACAGACTGATCAGCCTAGTCTTAGTCTTGGTGGTCCTTCCTAATCTGTACCTCTCTGCTGAGATTAGGAATCGCCCATGGTAATTTGAATGTTTTTACCACTATAATTGTCTGTTGCTTAAGTCTGACTTATTCTTGCTATACACTGGCTTGAGTGAATTCCTCCAACAAGGTGGAAAATACAACTTAATAAATAGATAGATACAGTGTAGTAAAACCAGGATTGAATGAGTTTGCTGAGAAAATGAAGCCCTCTGACCACGTTAAGAACATGACCCATGAAGGAGTTCTTTTGCTGGTGATTCCATCGAAAATCAGATCCAGTGTGTCAACAAGAGAAAGAGGTGTTAACTTTTATAAATTAGCAGGCAATCTGTAACAATAGCTGAAAATAGGCCTGTCTATGAGGTCTGTAAAAGTCTTCATGCTGCCAATAAATTTACTGGCATTTAGCTTTAGGCAGACTATAAGTTAAAAATAAATAAATAAATTAACCCTAGTTGGGTCCGTCTCCTGTCAGGGGCAGTACTTGGAGAGACCCCCCAGGAAAGAGACTTGGGAGTACTGGTCGAAAAGACGATGCAGCCATCCACGCAATATGTGGCGGCGGCGGCAAAAAGGGCAAACAGAATGCTGGGAATGATTAAGAAGGGGATCACGAACAGATCAGAGAGAGTTGTCATGCCGCTGTACTGGGCCATGGTGCTCCTTCACCTGGAGTACTGCATCCAGCACTGGTTGCCGTACATGAAGAAGGACACGGTATTACTCGAAAGGGTCCAAAGAAGAGTGACTAAAGTGGTAAAGGGGCTGGAGGAGTTGCCGTACAGTGAGAGATTAGAGAAACTGGGCCTCTTCTCCCTTGAAAAGAGGAGACTGAGAGGGAACATGATTGAAACATTCAACATACTTAAGGGAATATAGTTAGTGGATAAAGACAGGTTGTTCACCCTCGCCAAGGTAGGGAGAACGAGAGGGCACTCTCTAAATATCTCGAACTCCTCATTCTACCTAAACTTCAGGAAATTATTAAAAACTAGCCTATTCAACCGAACTACAACCTAAGCCCTCTCTCCCTACCCCTGCTCCCCAAGTTCTCTTTCCCTTACCTCTTCGCCCTGCCCACCTTATATTTGTCCCCTCATATTTTACCTGTCCCCCGCACACGCATATTTATTGTATTCGCTGATTGTAACTATTCGCTGATTGCCCAGCCCTTCTTTGTTGTGAACCGCCTCGAACTACTACGGCTTTGGCGGTATATAAGAAATAAAATAATAATAATAATAAAGTTAAAAGGGGATAGATTCCGTACAAACGTAAGGAAGTTCTTCTTCACCCAGAGAGTGGTGGAAAACTGGAACGCTCTTCCGGAAGGGAAAACACCCTCCAGGGATTTAAGACAAAGTTGGACGGGTTCCTATTAAACCAGTACGTAAGCAGGTAGGGCTTATCTCAGGGCACTGGTCTTTGACCTGGGGGCCACCGCGGGAGTGGACTGCTGTGCTCGATGGACCACTGGTCTGACCCAGCAGCGACAAATTCTTATGTTCTTATGTTCAATGTCCCTCCTCGAGGGCCGCAATCCTGTTGGGTTTTCAGGGACTGTTTCATGGAACAGCTGGTCATGGAACCAACACGAGGAGATGCCACTCTTGACCTAATCCTCAACGGGTTAGGGGGACCCGCAAAGGTGGTGGTAGTACTAGCATCACTAGGAAACAGTGATCACAACATGATCCAGTACAAGCTAAAAATAGGAACACCAAAGATGAAAAGAACCACAACGACAGCACTCAATTTCAGAAAAGGAAATTACGAGGCCATGAGGAAAATGGTGGGGGAAGAAGCTCAGCAATAGCTCAGGGAAAATGGAGACCTTAGAGGAAGCCTGGGCCCTACTCAAGGGAACGGTGCACGAAGCACAAAACCTGTACATCCCTAGGTTTAGGAAAGGGTGCAAAAAGAATCGAACAAAAAACCCGGTGTGGATAACAAATGCAGTGAAAAAGGTGATAAGTGACAAGAAAACATCTTTCAGAAAATGGAAAAAGGACCAAACAAAAGACAACCAGAAGGAGCCCAAAAAGACTGTCACCGAGTGGTCAGGAAAGCGAAAAGAGAATATGAGGAGAGACTGGCGGGGGAAGCAAGAAACTTTAAACCATTCTTCAGGTATGTGAAGGGGAAACAACCAGCCAGGGAGGAAGTGGGTCCATTGGACGATGGAGACAGGAAGGGAGTGGTAAAGGAGGAAAAAGAGATAGCTGACAGATTAAACAAGTTCTTCTCGTCAGTCTTCACGAGAGAGGACACATCCAATATTCCAGAACCCGAGGAGATCATAAACGGAGTCCATGATGAAAAGCTGGTCCAACTAGAGGTACTCAGTTGAAACATGTTTTTTCGGATTTAAAATGTTTCGGGATAGACAGGGAAGTATGTAATATTAGAGGGGGTGACAGACAACGGAGATTACATCAGCGAGAGTCACGATGGATTTTTAAGTTAAATACGATAAAACCACGGGGGTTGAATTCTAACATAGACTGGTATTCATTTTTCTAGTACATTTTTCTAAAAAATTTTTTCTAAATATTTTTATAAACTTGTTTTTCAATTCTTTTTTACAAAATAGTATATTTCTTTAAATAAGTAGTTTTGGTTAACATTCATTTAGCTAGGCGCATGCGCAATTAAGAGGATAAAGGGCGCATGTGCGGCGTTCAAAAATTGCCAGCGCCATTTTTTCTTGTGCAGACGTAATTTACGCCGCACTGTGAGTATGTCTACTTCTTCATTTATTACATGTTCTAGCACTGTCGCACTAAAGTTCAGTATATTGTTTTTCTGTTTTTGTAGTTTTCAATGATATGACCCCTGAAGAAGCCTATACACATGGTGAAACGGGTCCCGTAGGGCGTTTAGCCATTCGTTAACTACGAACCAGCTCATATGAGATAAGTGCAATATTTAAATTTTTTGATATATATCTTTCATATACGTTTTAAATATTTATTACACGTTGCACTTTATAGGAGCTGTATAGCTGGTTGCAGTAATTTGCACAAAAAATACACAATATATATATACCGGCTCAATGAATGATACCTATCACCTGTCAAAGTGGTTTTAGAACACAGCTGTGTTTAACCTTACAGGTTTCTGAGAGCGGTATAGCGATATGAGCAAGAACTCTTTATATTAGTCTTCAGTTTTGACTGTTGTCCAACTAGAGGTAAGCCAAGAGGATGTCCTCCGATAGATAGACAGACTGAAGAGCGACAAATCACCAGGTCCGGACGGCATCCACCCGAGGGTACTAAAAGAGCTGAGAAATGAAATAGTGGAAACACTTCGCCAAATATGTAACCTATCCTTAAAAACTGGGGAGATTCCAGAGGACTGGAAAATAGCAAATGTCACGCCCATCTTTAAGAAGGGATCAAGGGGTGACCCGGGAAACTACAGGCCGGAGAGCTTGACCTCGGTTCCGGGAAAGATGAAGGAGGCACTGATTAAAGACTGCATCTGGGAACACATCGACAACTATGGGCAGCTAAAGTCGAGCCAGCATGGCTTCTGCAAGGGCAGGTCATGCCTCACAAACTTATTATACTTCTTTGAGGGGGTAACCAGCCAGGTGGATAAAGGGGAATCCATAGATATCATTTACCTTGACTTCCAAAAAGCCTTCGACAAGGTGCCACATGAAAGACTACTAAGGAAGCTATGGAACCACGGGGTGCAAGGGGATATCCACCGATGGATCAGACACTGGCTGGCAGGCAGGAAACAGAGGGTTGGAGTAAAGGGCCATTACTCAGACTGGCAATGGGTCACGAGCGGGGTTCCATAGGGGTCGGTGCTGGGACCGCTCCTATTCAATATATTTATTAACGATCTGGAGACGGGGACGAAATGAGTTTATCAAATTTGCTGATGACACCAAACTCTGCAGCAGGGTTAGAAGCAAGGAAGATTGTGAAGACCTGCAAAAGGACCTAACGAGACTGGAAGAATGGGCAAAAAAGTGGCAAATGAGTTTTAACATAGAGAAATGCAAGGTCATGCATGTAGGAAAAAAGAACCCGATGTTCAGCTACAAAATGGGGGTATCATTGCTAGGGGTGAGCAACCTTGAAAGAGACCTGGGGGTGATGGTGGACTCAACATTGAAAACATCGGCACAGTGTGCGACAGCCTCAAAGAAAGCGAACAGAATGTTGGGTATCATTAAAAAGGGTATCACATCCAGGACGAAGGAAGTCATCATGCCGCTGTATCGTGCATTGGTGCGCCTACATCTGGAATACTGTGTCCAGTACTGGTCGCCGCACCTTAAGAAGGACATAGCAGTACTTGAGGGGGTCCAGAGAAGAGCGACTAAACTGATAAAAGGTATGGAAAACTTTTCATACGCTGACAGGTTGAAAATGCTGGGGTTGTTCTCCCTGGAAAAGCGGAGACTTAGAGGAGACATGATAGAAACCTTCAAAATCCTGAAGGGCATAGAGAGAGAAGACAGGAACAGATTCTTCAGACTGTGGTGTAAAGTGTGAGCCCACCCAAAAACACTATATTGCCTTATAGATGACACCTGTAGACATAAGGGCTGTTGGGGTGGTAGACGGGTAAGGTAGGTTTGGGGGGAGTTTTGGAGGACGCAGCATATAATATGCAGGGGTTATAGTGAGATGTGTACCTGACACCCTTAATGTGAAGTTCACAGCAGTGCCTCCTAGGGGGCACTACTGCTCTGCTGGCATGTCTACATGGCCAGTCCATTAAAAATGCTGGCCCCCTCCTACATGAAAATGGCTTGTTTAGGATGTATTTAATTTGGACTTTTTTTTTTTATAATGACAAAAAAAAATTAGACGTCTAGCTGGACAAAAACATCTAGCTGGACCATTTTTGAAAAAAAAAAAGAAAAAATAGTCTTCACATGGGTTCGAAAATAAACATTTACTCCACCTGATTTTTGGACATTTTTCTCAAAATGTCTAAAGTCAGACTTAGACGTCCTATCGAAAATGCCCCTTAATGTAGTATTTTAAAAATCTTATAGTTGAAATATTTTTATTGAGAATTTTCTAAACGTTTCCAAACTTACAGGAAATGAAAAAACTTTAAATTAAATGACAAAGGATAAAGTATAGAGCACAAAGAAGAGGCGCAGGAGATGTCAAAACCAACCTTCGGTTATATGTATTTTATTGACAATTTAATCAAAATTCAAAAACAAGTCCATGACATTAAGGAGTTCTTTTACTAAGGCGAGCTAGTGCATCTTAGTGCCCGCCTAATACTAATGCGTCCATTATATCCTATGGACGCGTTAGCATTTAGCGCGTGCTAAGACCACTAGCGTGCCTTAGTAAAAGGACCCCTTAATGCAAATGTGGTCGCCAAAACTTGGATCCTAGTCGGAACCACATTTACATTAAGGGGTCCTTTTACTAAGGCACGCTAGTGCGTCTTAGTGCGTTCTAAATGCTAACAAGTGCTAACGTGTCCATTATATCCTATGGACGTGTTAGCACGCGTTAGAATTTAGCGCGTGCTAATTTTAATGCACACTAGCGCGCCTTAGTAAAAGGACCCCTAAATTAGAGAATGACACGGTGACAAAATTCATCACCGTTCCCATCCCCGCGGATAACCGCGGGAAACCATCTTCATGCCATTCTTTAAGGAGAGAGGGAAGAATCAGAGTAATTGGGCACAACCACTGACCAGCAAGCTTTGCTTTGAAGAATGCTGGTGTAGAAGGACTGAGGTTGAAATAGACACTAGAAAATGACATGGGATTATTTCCCTCGGTTATCCGCGGGGACGGGAACGGTGATGAATTTTGTCACCGTGTCATTCTCTACCCTAAATGTCAAGGTCTTGTTTTTGAATTTTGGATAAATTACCAATAAAGTGCATGTAACTGAAGGTTGGTTTTGACATCTCCTGTGTCTCTTCTTTTGTTGCTTTGTCTTACCCCGAGGCCTGGGACCTTCTTTTCCTTTCTTTAAAGGATAAAGTATAAAATGCAACAGCTTTTTTTCAAAGAATTTTAGATGTTGCTTAATTATTCTTTCTCTGTGGCCTGTTATTATTTCAGTTAGCTTTAAAGAACATGGTGTTGTGATGTACAGTAGCATTCTTGTCGGTAGGAATACTGCCGCATAAGCGACAAAGCCATCATAAATCATGGCACTGGGACAGATATCACTTGTAGGGTGGCGTGAGCTACAGTGTACTTAATATTACAATGTCTCTTGCAAATAAAGTAGAAAACTTGAATTATGTTAGGTTCCTGAGACTTACTTTGCCCACACTTAGGAGTTATTTATGGATTCATTTATTTATGAAGGCAGCCGTCTCCACATCTCTGTCGCTTA
This sequence comes from Geotrypetes seraphini, assembly GCF_902459505.1. Taxonomy (NCBI): domain Eukaryota; kingdom Metazoa; phylum Chordata; class Amphibia; order Gymnophiona; family Dermophiidae; genus Geotrypetes; species Geotrypetes seraphini. The sequence goes on along the minus strand of NC_047093.1, from coordinate 63,319,401 downwards.
TCCAGCCCTTTAGATCTGCATACCATGATATGAATATTCATGAATCCATCACGCTTTCCCCAGTGCCCCAGCAGAGATTTCAGCTCTTCATTTCCTCAAATGTTGTTCTTGCTTTAGCATGAAGTTTTTTGGGGTAGAGTATTGAGAGGGGTAGGATGGCATATATCATGAAAGTCAGAAAAGAGACAGCCCCATAAGGCACTTCCTCAGTCTGTCCTTCTCTCTCCCCGTCTTGGTTCAGTGCCATAGTTTCTTATTTCTTTTCTGTTTACACTAGAGATATTTGTGTTTGCATTTATTTTCAATTCTCTTCTTATGGTCTTTAGAATGTAAATCCAAGGAAGAAATTAATATTGCCATGTCCATAAATTGTTCCTACTGATCCTTTTGCAGACTAGGCATTTGCCTACTTAGACTTTATGGGTGAACAGAGATTGGTGCGACCTGAAAAGGATTATTAAAGCCCATTTTAAATAAAGGGCTTTCAGAAAAGCAGCTTACCACAGGAAAATTTCAGTGCCTAACCCACTGACCTGAACAGAGAATGAAAAAATTAGTCACTTGTCCCTCCAGTTACCTAGCTGAATAAAGGTCCTTTTGGCCTTGCCTGCCTGGAATCACTGTGGCCTACAGTCGTGTTGGTCTGTTTGGTTCCTGAGGAAGGGGCTATTGGCCTGAAACCCTGCTGGGTTGAGCCATGTTGAAAGAGGACTGCACCTTAACTTTGATCCAAAAAAACAGTTGGACTCTCCGTGCTACTACGGTATTTGACTATAGCACCTTTATTCAGCTAAGTAACTCAAGGGAAAAGTGACTAATTTTTTCATTCTCTGTTCAGGTAGTGGGTTAGGCATTCGGGGCACTGCATTACAGTAAACTTTTTGTCTTCCACTTATATATATATTTATTTATTGCACATTGTTTGTACTTGACTTGCACTTTAAAGCACACAGGAGCACCCAGATGATGGTAAGTGGTAATCTCTGCTCAGTGTTTGCTGGCTTTGCTATTCTAAGCACTAGAGCTGCTCTTTGAGTCACTCTTTAAAGCTTTCAAACTCACGCTGAGGGTGCTCCTTATCTTCAAAATTTAGATTTCAGGTTTATATATTTTTGGTGGAGTCTAAGAAGTTAACTTTCCTGTAATGTCCTAGGGCATGCCCAACTTATATTTTGATGTTAAACATGGAAAATAGCCATTATTTATTTCATTTTCTATACCATTCTCCCAGGAGAGCCCAGAACGGTTTACATGAGTTTATTCAGGTAGAAACATAGAAACAGACGGCAGATAAGGGCCACGGCCCATCTAGTCTGCCCACCTCAATGACCCACCCTCTACCTTTCTCTGTGAATAGATCCCATGTGTCTATCCCATTTGGCCTTAAAATCAGGCACGCTGCTGGCCTCAATAACCTCTAGTGGAAGACTATTCCAGCGATAGAAACATAGAAGATGACGGCAGAAAAGGGCTACAGCCCATCAAGTCTGCCCACTCTGCTTACCCACCCCCTGTCTACTCAAGCATTTTCCCCCTGTCTGTCCCAGTGAGCTCACAATCTATCTAGTGTACCTGGGGCAATGGGGGGATTAAGTGACTTACCCAGGGTCACAAGGTACAGCGTGGGCTTGAATCCACAACCCCAGGGTGCTGAAGCTGTAGCTTTAACCACTGCGCCACACAATACCAGTCATATTTTATTCAGTCAAAAGGACCTTTTAATTCAAGAAAATTCTAAAGGCACTTGCTCCTGAGTTTACTCTTGAGCTTTGCTGGACAAAGGTGACAGCAGTGTCTGCTTTAATCTTCATAAATTCTTATTTTAAACAGAAAGCTTTCTTACTGTGAGGTTCCATTGGCTTAATAAGGTCCTGGAAAATCTATATATGTGCTGTGTGCAACCATGCTGGGGATCCAAGCTCAATAATCAAGCCTGACTTCTTCTCAGATTACATAAGTGGAGTTCACAGCCTCCCGGGGTAGAGGGAATCCCAACCATTACACAACAGTGGCACCTAATGGTCAGTCTGGAGATGCATGTGTACTGGACTCCAGAGAGAGCTTGCACTCTGTGGACCCTAGTCATGGTCTGAGTTAAACACTTTGGGCCACAAGAGAGATAGGGGGTAATTCTCAAAAGGACAACTAAAATTAGGGGCTGGGATGCTGCAAGTCTGGATTACGCATCTCATTTTATTTATTTATTTAATTCATTTTCTGTCCTGTACGCCCCAAAGTGCTGGATTTTGAAAAGCCGTCCGGACCCCCGGACATGTCCTGAAAATGAAGACATGTCCGGGGAAATCCAGACATCTGGTAAACCTAGTAAGGGGAGGACAGCATTTTTTTTAAAAACTGGCCATCACCAGCTGCATTAGCTCTAGATATTTACTGCTTGGCCATGTCCAGGCACCAGAACTGAATATCTAGGACTAATTGTGGTTGACCTTGACACTGGAGCTTAAGTAGGTCTCAGCCAATATTCAGCCAGGGACTGCATAAGATAATTATGTGGGCCTCAACTGGAATATCAGTCAGAACCTGCACAACTTTTGAAATTATGTTCAGCCCCTCCTACTGCCTCTTCTGGAATGTCTTCTTCTTCCGATACCCCCTCTACCCAGCATGGTGCGAACCCCCTCCCACCCCGTATTTCCCAGGCCTAAGATCTTTGGTGGTCCAGTGGAATAGGAGCAAACCCCACTCACTCCTGCTCCTAGCGAGGAAACTCTGAAAGTTTAAAAATATCCTCACGTTCTCCTGTTTACGGATAACACCAAAATCTGCAATAGAGTAGATGCTCCTGATGGTATATATAACACGAGGAAGGCCCTAGTAAAGCTTTAAGAATGGTCTGAAATTTGGCAGCTAAGATTTAATGCTAAGAAATGCAAGGTCATGCATTCTCACTGCAAAAACCTGAGGGAATGGTACAGTTTAAGGGGTGAGGAACTTTTGTGCATGGTAAAGTAATGGGATTTGGGTGTGATAGTATATGATGATGTTAAGGTGACCAAACAGGTTGAAAAGGTGATGGCAAAAGCTAGAAGGATGCTAGGGTGCATAGGAAGATGCATGGCCAGTAGGAAAAAGGAGGTATTGATGCCTCTGTATATGACTCTGGTGAGACCTCATTTAGAATATTGTGCATAACTCTGGAGTTCACGCCTTTAAAAAGATATAAGCAGGATGGAGTCAGTCCAGAGGAAGGCTACTAAAATGGTCGGTGGTCGTGGTCATAAGGCATATGGGGACAGACTTAAAGATCTCAATATGAATACTTTGGAGGAAAGGCGGGAGAGGGGAGATATAAGAACATAAGAACATAAGAAATGCCTCCGCTGGGTCAGACCTGAGGTCCATCGCGCCCAGCAGTCCGCTCACGCGGCGGCCCATCTGGTCCAGGACCTGTGCAGTAATCTTCTATCTATACCCCTCTATCCCCTTTTCCAGCAGGAAATTGTCCAATCCTTTCTTAAACCCCAGTACCGTTCGCTGCCCTATAACGTCCTCTGGAAGCGCGTTCCAGGTGTCCACCACACGTTGGGTAAAGAAGAACTTCCTAGCATTCGTTTTGAATCTGTCCCCTTTCAACTTTTCCGAATGTCCTCTTGTTTTTTTATGTTCTGAAAGTTTGAAGAATCTGTCCCTCTCTACTCTCTCTATGCCCTTCATGATCTTGTATGATAGAGACGTTGAAATACCTACGTAATGTAAATGCGCATGAGTCGAGTCTCTTTCATTTGAAAGGAAATTCTGCAATGAGAGGGCCATAGGATGAAGTTTAGAGGTGATAGGCTCAGGAGTAATCTAAGGAAATTCTTTAGGTGGTAAATGTATGTTATAGTCTCCGGTAGAGGTGAAAGAGACAAAGACAAAGACCGTGTCTGAGTTCTAGAAGGCATGGGACAAGCAGGTTGGATATCTTCGGGAGAGGAGGAGATAGTGGATGCTGCAGAAGGACAGATTGGATAGTCCATTTAGCCTTTATCTAAACTAAACTAAACTAAACTAAACCTTAAGTTTGTATACCGCATCATCTCCACAGAAGTAGAGCTCGACACGGTTTACAGGAGTTACAAAAGAAAGGAGTTACAATGCCATCATGTTTCTATATTTATGAAAGCTAACATCATAGAAAGAACATGAGGATTTTGTTTAGTTTTTAAAAGAACAAATGATTCCTCCCAACTCTCAAATTTATTTATTTATTTATTCAATTTTCTATACTGTTCTCCCAAGGGAGCTCAGAATGGTTTACATTCATTTATTCAGGTACTCAAGCATTTTTCCCTGTCTGTCCGGGCGGGCTCACAATCGACCTAATGCACCTGGAGTATATGATTTGTGTGTGTGGAGAGTTACACTTATTTTGAAGCAGAAAGCTTCAGTTTTAATGTGAATTGCCGTTGTTTTTTTTATCAGAGGTTCTGGTGCTGAAAGGGTAGATATTGCCCCCTATGCCGAAATCACTCCCCTGCCCTCTTTAAGCGAATCATTCGCAATCTGTATGCACTATCAAAGTGAGAGCTGCCTAGTAGTAAAATATCACTAATATTCCTTACCCTCAACCCCCCTTCCCCCCAAAAAATAAGCTGCCTGTATTTGAAAAGGAAAATGTACTTATCACACATGCTATGGCATTTGAAAGGTAAATTTGAAAATGTGGTCTCCCACATCAATTAAAATTCTCATTCTATTCATATATTTATTCATTGCATTGCATACTTTTTAATTGCTTCCCTATAATTACTCTGAACCCCCAGGGGTAAAATTGTTTAGGAAAATCACAAATTACTTCACAGGCACGCTGGTGTCGGATTGGTGACATCTTAAACCTTCCTCCCTCTCCCACTTCAGTGGGACTTAACCTCTTCCGGGCTGTGGCACCATGAATCTTCATTTGCAATTATCCGGGGCTGTGCAAGTGAATTGCTGAAAGCAGACCTTCTGATATCACAGCTCTTATGTGCAGCTGGTGAAAGTATATTATGCCTGTTAAATGACTGGTAGAGCAAGAGTCAAACATGTTCTTCCTGACCTGCAAATGAAATTGTGGTGCGCAGTTCACACTTTGCCGCGTGTTACTCATGCCTGACCGATGAAAGACAGCAGAGGGGAAAGGGCCCTCACTAGCAGTTTCATTACAATTACTGGTCTTTAGAAGCAAAGCAGCTCCTTGTATTTTGCAAGAGAATTCCTCAATGTAATTAAATCAATTACAGAGACTAATAAAGATCTTGAAAGTCTTTAATTAAACAGAGTTTTAATTAAGACTGTAAATGCTTGTGGTGTCAGGATGTTCTACAAGAAACCCAAGAGGCCTACGACTCTTCTTCGTAATTTACAAGAAAGAGATCAATCACAGAAGGCACAAGAAATGAAGACTCTTACGGAATAACACACTGTATACCAATCCAACCAGAGGACGTTAACAATTCAGTTTTAAATGTGAAACACAGAATGATACTTCCTTCCTGCCCTTGCAAGAAGGTGTAACAGTCAGGACAGATTTAACACATTTTATTGCTAACATTTTGGTTCTAAGTAAACAGAGGCTTGTGAATAGATCATACTTTAAGCTTCTAAAGTTAGCCTACAAGACCTGGCTGAATGTTAATGGTCAAAATGTTTAGCAAAAATGAAGCTATACAGTGCTGTGAATATAGAAACATGGAAACATGATGGCAAATAAAGGCAAAATGGTCCATCCAGTCTGCCAATCCGCAGTAATCATTATCTCTTCCTCTCTAACAGATCTCACGTGCCTATCTTGAACTGAGAGCCAGTCTCTATCTGCACCACCTCTTCCGGGAGACTGTTCCACGCATCTACCACCCTTTCTGTAAAAACGTATTTCCTTGGATTACTCCTGAGCCTATCACCTCTTAACTTCATCCTATGCCCTCTCATTCCACAGCTTCCTTTCAAATGAAAGAGACTCAACTCATGCGCATTTACATCACATAGGTGTTTAAACGTCTCTATCATATCTCCCCTCTCCCGCCTTTCCTCCAAAGTATACTGATTGAGATCTTTAAGTCTGTCCCCATACGCCATATTACGAAGACCACACACCATTTTAGTAGCCTTCCTCTGGACCGACTCCGTCCTTTTTATATCTTTTTGAAGATCCGGTCTCCAGAATTGTACACAATATTCTCAATGAGGTCTCACCAGAGTCTTATACAGGGGCATCGATATTTCCTTTTTCCTACTGGCCATGCCTCTCCCTATGCAACCTAGCATTCTTCTAGCTTTCGCCATCACCTTTTCAACCTGTTTGGCCACCTTAAGATCATCACATACAATCCCACCCAAGTCCCACTCTTCAGTTATGCACATAAGTTCTTCACCCCCTAAACTGTACCGTTTCTTCAGGTTTTTGCAGCCCAAATGCATGACCTTGCATTTTTTAACATTAAATTTTAGCTGCCAAATTTCAGACCATTCTTCAAGCTTCACTAGGTCTTTCATGTTATTCATACCATCCGGGGTGTCTACCCTATTGCAGATTTTGGTGTCATCCTCAAAGAGGCAAATCTTACCTGACAGCCCTTCAGCAATGTCGCTGAACACTGGCTCCCAATTAGCCAGCGCTGTGCTTTCAAGGCCCTGGCAATAGCCCACAAGAGAATTTACTCCACCAGCCCCTCCTACATAAAATCCAAGCTTCCCATCTACACCCCCATTCGCACCCTCCGCCCAAAATCGGAGATACGCCTATGCACTCCCCCCGGAAGGTCCCTCCTCTCAGAAACTGCCCGCAAATGATCCTACAACCACTTCATTCCACATCTCTGGAACCAACTCCCCCCTCAACTCAGACAATAGAACTCATTATTAACATTCCGTAAAATGGTAAAGACCCTCCTCTTCAACTAAAGATCACCCTCAGTCTACTCCCCCCCTTAAGCCCCACCTCTCTCCTCTCTCCCCTGTCTATCTTCTCCCTAAATTTCAGTATAGTCCCCTCTTAGTCTATACTCTGACAAATCTAAACTCAAATAACTTGTATTTAAACTAAACTACTTATACTTAAACTCTACTCTTAATTTGCTGTATACTCCCTGTATTTAAATTACTACACAGTCTTGTATGTCCAGTCATTTAAACCTATTATACTTCTTATATGTCTAATTACTCTCCATTGTGTATGTTCACTTGTAGACCGTTCTGAGCTACTGGGAGGACGGGATAAAAATCTAAATAAATAAATAAAAACATCCCAGCATTACTGCTCTCAGATGTCAATGAGTTTCTTTTCTATTATCTTTGTGAGTAATATTGCAGAAGGGTTACAATGAAATTTTTGCCTTTTTGCAGATGGAACAGAGTGGACACCACTAAGAGAATAGACACAATGGCAAGAGATCACAGAAAGCTTTAGGAGAGATACAGTGTTTTGAAGCAAAAAAAATCTGTGTAGATAGGGTTTCTAGATTTTCCATCTGGAAAATCTGGACCCCTAATTTTGCCCCCATGCCCACCCAGTTCCACCCCCCCCCCCACCCCCACCCCTGCCCTGGCCTGCCCCAGTCCCATCTCCAATCCCGCCTCAGCCCCGCCCCGCTGCCTGCTTTCGTTGGGCAGGACATCCGCGCATGCGCGGATGCCTAGCATTGATGTCTCGCATACGTGCGCATGTGTGCGACATCGCGTCGTATCCACACATGCGCCGATGCTCTACTGCCCAAAGGAAAGCTTTTCAAAACCCGGACAAAGTGCCGGGTTTTGAAAAGCCAGCCGGACCCCCGGACATGCCCTCAAAAGGAGGACATGTTCAGGGAAATCCGGAGATCTGGTAACCCAATGTGTAGACAATGCAAAGTCATGCGTCGGAGATGTATAAATCCAAAGGGATGGCACTTGAAAGGTGAGGAGTTGATATGCACTGTCTGTCCAGGTGAGAGACCTCAGGGTGAAAGCGTCCGGTGACCTCAAGATAGCAAAACTATGTGGCAAGGTGGTGGTTATTGCCAGAAGGATGCTGAAATGCACAGGAAGAGGCAAAAATCAGCAGAAATAAAAGAAAGAAAGGATCTCTCCATTGGTTAGGCCTCTTGGAAGCTGTATCTTAGAAAGGAGATAGGCAACCAACTAGAGGAGTCAAAAATTCAGAATGTATGTAACTAGAAAAGAATAGAAAAAGGGGGCTGTGTTGCTGAATGCAGACATTTAAATACTCCAAAGGTGTAGATAAAACAAACCTTGTTCAATGAAGAAAGTTCTAAAATGATCTTGATATGAAGCTCTAAAGGTGTACACTCAGGAACCACCAAATCAAAGAGGCAATGTATTCTACATAGAATAATATAAATAATCCAAAACAAAACAGTATAAAAAGCAGCCCAAATGTAAAAATCTTTATTCCCAATAAAAATAAATGCTGCAGACCCATGCTCAATCTCCTCTCGTGTACCAATATTTACGAGGGTGCACTGAAAAATTCAAAGCCCAACTAACAAAGTTGGAGTAGTCTCCATCGAGGGCTGTACACTTAGGACAGCAATTTTCCAGTTTTTTGATTCCATATTTTTCTGACGGAATGAAAAAAGTGGGAAATCACTGGACTAAGTGTATAGCCCTTCATGGAGACTACCCCAACTTGGTTGGCTTGAGAACTTTTCAGCTGCCTCTCATACTAAGCCCAATATGTTTCGGCATCTTGTCTGCATCAGGGGCTAACATCATAAATGTTGTAGAGTCCCACCGGCAATCTAGTTATGCTCAATGCACTAAATCTAAGTGGAGCATAGTGCTGCTAGTGGTAAACATAAAAAGAAACAAAAACATGCCTTAATCCAGTGCCACTGCTTATTCCTGCATAAGGATGTGAAGAGAATTTAAAGAGGCTCTTCTAATGGAGAACACCTTTAAACTTTTGGAAACACCATTGAAAACTTCCCTATAAGAATCCATGTATGCAATGTAGTGGGAGTTAAAATCCAACCCACCTTTTACTAAACCGCAATAGAGGCTTTTACCGTGGGCGGGGGCGCGACACTGCCCTGATGCTCATAGGAATTCTTTGAGCATCGGAGCATTTAGAGCAGTGGTTCCCAAACCCTGTCCTGGGGGACCCCCAGCCAGTCGGGTTTTCAAGATATCCCTAATGAATATGCATGAGAGAGATTTGCATATAATGGAAGCGACAGGTATGCAAATCTCTCTCATGCATATTCATTAGGGATATCTTGAAAACCCGACTGGCTGAGGGTCCCCCAGGACAGGGTTTGGGAACCACTGATTTAGAGCTTCAGGCCCTGGTAAAAACCTCTATTGTGGCTTATTAAAAGAGGGGGGCAAGTTTCCAAGTATATATATACACCCCCTTTTACAAAACCGCACAAGAGGTTTTTAGCGCCAGCCGGCATGCTGAATGCTCTGCGCTGCTCCAGTGCTCATAGGCCTTTATCTGCCATCACGTTTCTATGACAATTGGAGCAGCGCAGAGCATTCAGCATGCCGGCTGGCGCAAAAAAAACCTTTTGTGCGGTTTTGTAAAAGGGGGGTGGGGGTTAGTATTTTGAGACACTGCCCACCGGTAATATCTTCCAGGCGGGGATCCAGAAATGGCTGAGCCACATGGTATTTTATCTCATCTTGAATTTTATGGTGGTTTTGCTCATTTGTCATTCCACCTCCTGATGTCGCTGCTGCAGCCCCCTCTTTGGTGGGTGCCATAAGCACTCTCACATTCATCACAGCAATATGAAGTAGCACTGTTCATTAGAACCTGCAAACCATGAATAATGAGTATGCACCATTACCATATCTTATGTGCAGGCTGTGTGCGAATACAGTTTGAATAGAAAATGTGTTTCCATGAATGTCATTTGCACCTAGAAAATGTACCACTAAATGGATGCTGCCAGCTGCATTCGGGAATAAAACCTGATGAGCAGTGATGAGTAACTAGTGTGAACAAAGATTTATAGCAGTTTTCAGAGCAGATGCCTAAAACAAACCAACTTAAACAATCAGCCCTTGTAGTGAAATAAGGGGTAACATGCACACAGAAGAGACAGACCTGGTAGTGCTATCTGTAGAAGAGGAGCATATGGACAACCTAGGGAATGAAAGAGAAGACTGACCTTCGGCTGGCTTCAGATAAAACCCTTTCTTTGCAGGACATGCAGGAGAGCTTGTCCTTAGCTGGAGGTACTGACTTCATGTTTTAGAAAGAGTGACATTTTGCCAATCTCTGCTAACAACAGAATACGTAACTCCAGATAACTCAAAAGCACCAAGGTCTTCCGTTACATTAAGATCTGCTCCGCTTTTGTCGATACCTCTTGGGGTCCCGTGGCTCGTCTGGGAATGTGTGGAGGAACGTAAGGACATAAGGATAACCTTACTGGGTCAGACCAATGGTTCATCAATCCTAGTAACCTGTTCTCACGGTGGTCAATCCAGGTCACTAGTACCTGGCCAAAACCTAAGGTGAAGCAATGTTCCATGCTACCAATACAGGAATAAGTGGTCCCATTGATGAATGTTGGTGTGTATTGTGGAACTCAACCTGTCATTGTTCCCCTTACAGATCCTGCAAGAGCTCTATGTGGTTTCCACTTGTCAAGAAAGATGTGGAGCTCTCCAAATCACTTTAGAACCTCGACTGGATGTTGTTCTTATCTCCTCTAGAGATGTGCATGGCTTAAAAAAAAAGGTCAGTTAGTCTTTATTTTAAATGAAGATTTTGCAATTGCTTTAGCCATGCTTTTTCACACATTTATGATTTTTGCACTTATTGTAGACATGTTCATTCATTGATATCCACACGCAGAAATATTTTTTTTCTTGTACACAGCCTGCATGCTTGAAGGCTATCACATCTGTATATACTTTAAATTTGTAGGCACTCATAAGAAATGAATGCACAACCTTAATCTACAACACAAAGGAGAAGGGAAAAAAAACTCCACACAAAATTGTCAATCAATGCCTACAAAAGCAGAGATGGCCAAGGTAATCAAGGAGTAAAACTTTAATTGAAGTCCCATACATATATCAGGCTAAAAAGGAAACCTGACATGGGCAGTGTTTCGGCAAACTGCCTGCATCAGGGGTTCAACAAAGTCTCTGCGTATATATGTGCTTCTTGAAGCTGATGTATAAAATATAGCAACATATAGGGCTCCTTTTACTAAGCCACGTTAGGACTTTAATGTACGGAATAGCGCATGCTAAATCGCCGCCCTTGCTAGACCTTAACGCCAGCATTGAACTGGCGTTAGTTCTAGCCATGTAACGCGGGTTTAGCACGCGCTAAAATGCTGCGTGCGCTAAAACCGCTAACGCAGCTTAGTAAAAGGAGCCCATAGTCAAGCAGGTCAATTGGGTTGCACGGTTCTTATGCGAGAATATTTAATTGCCTGTCTATTTTACAATGCACATCAGCTACTTTTAGCCCAGACAGACTGCAATCAATTTTCAAAGAGAAACCACACATGGGGTTTCCCTTTTGAAAATCTGCAACTACAAAGTGAACATGCTAAATCCCCCATGTGCTTTGCACGTGCTATTCATGTATGTGGTCAAGCAGGTTAAAAAGAGCATACCCCTAGATTCTAAAATGGGAATTGTGGGTTGGATATGGTATGGGTCATATGTGACCTAAACACTGCCCTGAAAATGGCTCTTTCTAACCTGGTTAAACGTGGATGCCACTTGGAAGCCTGTTTGTACTGTAACTGGTAGAATAGAATAATGTTTAGCTAAGCCATTTAATTGACTTATTTCTGAAAACTTTCTTTCTCACTTTCCACAATATTCAACATCAGATCCCTTCCCTCATGCCTCTTGGGTAAATGACTTTGAAGAATGCTTTTAAGACATGTACAAAATATTCCTCCTATGGACACCTTAACATATCTGCCCACTCTCCATAGTGAAATAACCTCCCCCCCCTCTTATATAAAACCGTAGCATGGATTTAGCACCGGCTGCAGCGGTAACAGATCCGACGCTCATAGGAATTCTGTGAGCGTTGGAGCTGTTACCACCGCGGCCGGCGTTAAAAACCACGCTATGGTTTTTGTAAAAGGGGTGGTGGGGGCAGGGTAAATGCAGCAAAGCTGCAAGTGCCATGTTAAAGAATTAATACTTTCATTCTTCCTTTTTCACTTGAACCATGGCATGCATTGTTTCGAAGTGTATAAATGGGCAGTACAGCACACCCACCATATCTTTTGACACTCCCAGGAATCTCCGGAGTTTCCTAAGCCATATTCAACCTGGGTCTCTGGGCTTCTGTTTCCAGGGAATAGGAGGTCACTTCCTGAATTAAAATGTTCCCTAACATTTGCAATGAAACAGATCAAGGATGGGACAAAGCCTTGGATATATATATTTTTTATTATTATTAAACTAAATCTAGCATTCAGCCACTCCATGCACAGAATAGAAACTGAAATATCTACAAAAATACTGAAGTGACACACCAGTTTGTTGTGTTTATAAGGTTATAAGAAATGATGTGCATATCAGCAAAATAATGCATTATAGGGATCAATAATCATACTCCTTCCAGTGTTCCTTCCTATATCAATGTGGGCGACAAAGATTATGAGTGTGCAACAGTGTGGATATCTGGGTGTTTTTATTGTCTTCTCATTATTGTTTAAGCCTCACGGTGGTGGTATTCAGAATGTATTCTTCTAATTGGGACTAATCAGGCATTTAATGGGACTGTTGTCTTATCATTTTGGATTACTGTAATGTTATGTACTTGGGATCTTATAAAAAAACAAAACATGTGGTGATTAAGAAGTATTCAAAACACAGCGGTTCGACTAATTTTTGGTCTGAAAAAAATCTGAACACATTACCCCATACTATAAAAAATTACACTGGTTACCAATGGAAGCCAGGATTATATTCACGTTTGCATGCCTATGTTACAAGACATTGTTAGGTTTTGCACCTATTTACCTTTCCAAACATTTTGGCCTTCTTTTACAAAGGTGTGCTAAGCGTCTTAGTGCGCGTTTAGCGCACGCTAAATCAACATGTGCGCTAACCGCTAACGCGTCCATAGTTAGCGTGTAGTATGTGATTAGCGCACGCTAATATATTCCGTGCACTAAAAAGCGTGGCGCACCTTAGCAAAAGAGGGGGTTTGTGTTTTCCACTAAATTAAGATTACACGGGGAACTTCTTTGTTCTCATTTCCCAAGTTGAAAGGATGTGTTTGTAAAAGATTCCTGGACAGAACTCTATCTTATCAATCTTGTATTTGAGGTAAAATTATAAGTGAACTGTTAATAATTTCTTCTACATATCATTCATTTAGAAGATCTTTGAAAACCTACTTATATGATAAATTTTGCTAAACTATTTTTGTTAATGTATTTTCGCTGTTTGACAGCTTCTCTTGATGTAAACCGTTTGAACTGCAAGGTACTGTGGGATATAAATAAATGTTCATTATTATTGTTTTTGAACAGTTTTACAAGCATTGATTTTGCCAGTTTTTTTTTTTTTTTCCAATTCTTTATTCATTTTCATATCTCATAACAAGTATACAATAATCATTCAATATTCATACAATTCACTTGTTTACTTCATATAATATTAAATCTTATATTATCCCCCCTCCCCCCTTCCCTTCCACACATATCAACATTTTATTTGAATCTCACACATTATACCCTCCCAATCCCATATCATATTATTCTTCTATATAAAAAAAAAAGTGTCTAATCATTCGAATATTCAATCAATGGCCCCCAAATTTTTTTAAACTTGTTATAATTTCCTTTTTGCATAGCAAGAATTCGTTCCATTTTATAAATATAACATATAGAATTCCACCAAAAAGTATAGTTAAGTCTTGTATAATCTTTCCAATTTCTAGTTATATTTTGAATGGCAACCCCTGTCATAATCATTAGTAATTTATTATTATTTGCTGAAATTTGACTCTTTGCTCTCATCATTGTTCCAAACAAAATTGTATCATATGACATAGCAACTGGATTTTCTAGAAAATAATTAATTTGAGACCAAATTGACTTCCAGAAGGTGTTAATACAAGGACAATAAAAAATTAGATGATCCAAAGTCCCTGCTTCTAGATTACAGTGCCAACATTTATTAGATCTAGAGCTATCAAACTTTTGTAAACGTACTGGGGTCAAAAGAGCTCTATGCAACAAAAAGAACCAAGTCTGTCTCATAGATGCCGACACTGTACATCTAATTCTCCAAGACCAAATTCGTGGCCATTGAGAAGCAGAAATTTGATGCTTAATCTCAATGCTCCAAATGTCTTTTAGACCCGTTTTTTGTTTTTTATTTGTAAAACCATATATCAATTTATACCACTTAGCGGCTTGGTGACCCAAGAAATCCGCCTGGAAACACAGGATTTCCAAACTATATTGAGTATCAAGATCTTTCCATTCAGGGAACCCCTCCTGAATAGCCTGCTTCAGCTGCAACCATTTAAAACTTTGTGACTTAGTAAAACCATATTTATGTTGCAGCTGTGAAAAACTAAGCAGCTTACCATTTGAAATAACATCATTTAAAGTTCTTATTCCTGCAATGATCCATTGTTTCCAGAGAATTTTATGACCGCCTATTTTGATCTTGGAGTTTAGCCAAATGGATTGATTTAATGATTTAAAAATTGGAATAGGTGATAATTTAGTAACATATCTCAAAGTCTTCCAAGTATCAATCAAAATTCTATTCCCTTTGTATCTATTAGGCATTGGTATACTCAAAAGATGAACCAAATGTATAGGAAACATGAGTCGCCATTCCAAATACAACCAGTCTGGGACATTCTCCATGAGCTCTGGAAGGACCCAATACATACCCTGTCTTAAAATATAGGCTTGATGGTACCTATAAAAATTTGGAAAATTTACCCCCCCTTCCACAATTGTTTTTTGTAACTTTACTAAAGCAATTCTAGGTCTTTTCCCCAACCAAACAAATTTTGTAAGAATACCATTCAACTTTTTATAAAATGACCCCTGAAAAAAAACTGGTATCATACTCATTTGATAACAAACCACAGGCAATATCATCATTTTAATTGTTTGAACTCTCCCCCACCAAGATAAATATAAAGGATTCCATTGCTCACACATTTCCGTTACTTTCTTTAATAAAAGTTTTTCATTTTCCTTTACTGTATCTTCAATATTACTTTTGATATTGATTCCTAAATATTTTAATCCATCTTCTTTCCAAACAAATGTAAATGAATCAAATAATCCTTTGGTACAATGTACATTAAGTGGTAGCACTTCCGATTTGCTCCAATTAATCTTGTACCCAGAAAACTTTCCAAATTTTTCAATCAATTCAAGCAAACATGGAATAGTAGTCTCTGGTTTCCTCAAATAAAGCAGAATATCATCCGCATAAGCGGAGAGCTTATATTCCCAACTTGAAAACGGAATTCCTTGTATCTCCTTTGCCTGATTAATAGCTATCAACAAGGGTTCCAGAACAACATCAAAAAGCAAAGGAGACAAAGGACAACCTTGTCTAACCCCCCTTTGTAAACTAAATCTATCTGATAAATTATTATTAATATATAGCCTAGCACCAGGGGAGCTATACAATGTCTGAATCATTTGAATAAAACCAGTCCCTATACCAAACCATTCTAATGCTTGATACATAAAAGACCATTCAACTCTGTCAAAGGCTTTTTCTGCATCCAAAGAAATTAAGAATGCCGGATCCTGAATATCTTTTGTTAAATTTAAAGTATGAAAAGCCAGTCTGGTATTATTGGAAGAATGTCTTCTTGCAACGAATCCTGTTTGGTGAGTATCAATAATAAAAGGGAGAGCTTTGGCCAATCTTAATGCCAAAACTTTGGCTAAAAGTTTACCATCTACATTAATTAATGAAATAGGCCTGTAGTTTGATACCAAAGTATGATCTTTGTTTGGTTTTGGTAAGACAATAATTAATGAATCTGCCATAGTACCTGATATACAATTTTTATTCAGTTGGTATTGATATAATTTTAACAAATAGGGTAACAAAGTATTTTGAAATAATTTATAGAACTCTACCGTATATCCATCACCACCTGGAGCGGATCCAACTCTAAGAGACTTCAATGCTGTTTCTAACTCTTTTAAAGATATAGGTTCTTCTAAACTTCCTTTTATATGTTCAGGAATTTGAGGCCCCTTAAGTGAACTTAAAAATTCCAATCCATCCTTTTCTCTATCTCTGTAAGATTCAGAAGAATACAAGTCTTTATAAAAAACTAAAAAATTGTTTTAGAATCTGATCAATTTTATTATGTGATTTTCCATTTTTATCTTTTATTACAACAATTTTTGTTTTTCTTTTCCTTGCTTTAAGATAATTTGCTAGCATCCTACCTGCCTTATTTGAATTTCCATAGTATTGAGTTTGTTGAGAAAATAAATCATTCCTTACAAATTTAGAGGATAACTCATTATATTTAACTTTTGCTTTTAATAATAATTGTAAAGTATTCCACTCCCATCTATTAATTAAATTACTTTCCAATATTTTAATTTCCTTTTCCAAATCAACAAATTGTTTCGTAAACTTTTTCCTAACGTATGCTGAATATGAGATAATATTACCTCTCATGGTTGCTTTAAACGCATCCCATAATACTTCCATATTTATATCATTAGTATCATTAATTTGGAAGAATTCAATCATTTTTATTTTAAAATCTTCAGTAAAATTTGAATCTACTACCAAAGAATTATCAAATCTCCAAATCGGCTTAGAATAATCCTTTTCACCATCCTTTAACTCAATCCATACAGCACCATGATCAGATAAGAGAATAGGATCTATAATAGCTTTTATTACATTTTTCGCTAAATTATTTGAAACAAAAATATAATCAATTCTTGAAAAAGAATTATGGACCTGTGAACAAAAAGAGAATTCCCGATCATTAAAATGAAGAATACGCCATATATCTATTAAATCACAAGATTTTACCAAATTATCTAGCCCTAATGATTTCATAACTCTACTTGGATTTTTATCCATAATTGAATCCATTACAGCATTGAAATCTCCAGCCACCACTAAATTAGAAGCAGCCAGTGGCATTAAAATTTGTAGTAGGTTCTTAAAAAACTCCATCTGATTCGTATTAGGAGCGTAGATGTTAAATAAGTCCAGGGTATTATTTTCCATGCTCATTTCAATATGCACCCACCTTCCTAATGGATCCATTTCTACCATCTTAAAATCAGCTGTACATTTTTTATTAATTAAAATGGCCACTCCAGCCTTTTTCCCATTTGCTGGAGCAAAAAATACTTTTGAAATCCATCCCCCTTCCAGCTTTCTAGATTCTATTGTGGACAGATGGGTCTCTTGGATGAAATATACATCCGCCTGTTGCTTTTTAAGGAAATTTAACATTTTTTTTCTTTTAATTTGGTGATTCAGGCCATTGACATTTAAAGAGTAGAATTTAGTCTCCATCTTTCAACTCAATATAATTCCAGCATTGACACTCCAGTTTATATAAATGAAATTGATTAGACACCATCCTTCCCATAACATCCATAAAATATAAGAATATGATATAATATCCCCTACTACACAGATATTCTTTCCCTTTACTCTTAAATATCCCCCCTCCCCATATCCCTCCCACCCCTCCCTTCATTATGGATAAACTTGAACCACGCATAGGATATGCAACCACTTCCACCCCCCAGGCATTTATACATTGTCTCCCACATATAAATGTACTTTTTCCCATCTTATATCTTACTACCATGACATATTATAAATATTAACATAACCATTTATTTCATTATTTTTCCATACTTTTATATAACCCAATTTCCAAAATGGTCAAATACCACCTTTACCTTTTTATCAATTCTTTTTTTAAAATCTTTTAAGTTCCCCCATATTCAATATTAATAAATGAACATTTCAAAACTTTACTTATTTTATAAATCCTCCTTAAGTTCATCTTATATTCCTCCCTCCTCCCACTTTCACAGCATAATATCTATATTTCTTTTAATTTATTTATGAATATGTTTCTTTAAATATATTTATATTAGAATCCTATACCATTTCATTCAATTTCATATTCACTACACACATACATAGAAGAAGAAATGTAACATTTTCATAAATCCTTAACATTCCATCCATTCTATTCCAGTCTTACTTTTATATTCCACTCCTATTAATATATTTCTGTCTTCTAAACCTTTTCTTCTTTACATAGTCATTGGTTCAGAGTTATTCAGAAAGTCTTTCAACTTCCCTGGATCCTCAAAATATAGTGATTTACTCCCATAGGAAATCCTCATCTTTGCAGGGAAATATAAACCGTATCTATATCCTTTTTCTTTAAGTTGTGGTCTTAACTGCAGAAACTGCTGCCTCAATGCTGCTGTATTTTTTGCAAAGTCAGGCAAAAATAATAATTTTGATCCTTTATATGTCAAATTTTTTTCTGCTTTTGCCAACTTCAGTATTTCAAAGGCTTGCTGAAACCTTAACAGTTTAAAGATAAGCGGTCTGGGCTTTGACTGACTTTCTGACCGTTGGAACGGAATTCTGTGGGCTCTTTCAATTTCAAGAGGTTGTTTTGAGTTCAGCTGAAAAAGTTTTGGTATTAAAGTCTCCAGAAACTTTATGGGATTATCTCCCTCCAATTTTTCCGCCAGCCCAATTATTTTTATGTTCTTCCGACGTCCACGATTCTCATAATTTTCAAGTTGTTGTTGCATTTCTGAAATGATTTTTCTTTCAGATTTAAACTGAACCTCTGTTAGTTCCAACTGTTCCATTTTTTTTTCCAGTGTTGTCACTCTCTGGTTTGCCAATTCCAATTGCTTATTTATGTTGACAACCTCTTCCTTTACTTCCTGTATGTAATCTGTGTTCTTTTGTAGCATCTGCTGTATTTTTTCCAGCGCTGTCATCACTTCTTTTTTATCAATTTCTCAGTCTTTACTGGTGTCACATGATCATGTTTGACACGCTTACCAGTGCCCACAAAAGCCGTCTCAAGTTTTGTCTGTCTTAAAGTTGCCATCCTCTGACTTTATAGTAAGTTCTTTTGATACAAGAAACTTTATTTTATAGCAAATTCTTCAGAATTAGTGCCTGGGGGAGCAGAGCAATGTGATCACACCTCCATCTTGTGCGTGTTCCAAGCCACGCCCCATTTTGCCAGTTTTTGACTATTGTAATGATCTCTTTCTGGGCCTTCCAAATAATGTGATGTTTGCTTTACAGAAAGTGCAGAATTCAGCCACCAGGATACTAAATGACCCTTTTCGGTTCTGTCACATCACATCAGTACTGAAAGACTCGTATTGGTTGCCAATAAATTTTTGAGTTCAATTTAAGGTCCTTCTAATTTTTAAAGTAATGAATGATGAAGTACCTTTAGCTCTTGCATCTGCCCTCAAAATATATCAACCTGCTCATGCTTTTAAACAGCTTTGACTTGAGGCTTTTGGACCCACAGTGGTCCAGGTTAGAAGCATGTCTTTTTACTCAGGCCTATAATATGAGATCTTGAGGTTATACTGATTTGATTGAATATAGTGGAGACATTGTATTTATACTTTTTGTTTGCTGTGTGTCTTGGTTTTAAGTATTGTTTTAATACTGTACACTGCCTAGAATTGTAAGATAGTTTTGTTTATACATTTTTTAAATAAATAAGACTGTTATGGTGGTGTTACTTCGGGGTTTCCCAAATCTGTTCTGGGGAGCCCCAAGCCACTCTGGTTTTCAGGATATCTATGGTAAATATGCATGAAATAAATATACATTTCCATCACTCCAGCTGGAGTATGTTAGAGACCAGTACATCCTGCTATGAGATTGAGGATTCAGGGGCTACGGCAGCTTGACAGCTTCATCTTATTTTTGGTTTGAAGAAATATGATCATTTAACTCCCTTTTATCGTGAACTGCATTGGTTGCCGGTTGAGGCACATATTATTTTTAAGTTGGGTTGTGTCTATTACAAAGTCTCCATCTTATTTGGTTAATTCAGTTTGCTTTGCTACTCAAAAACATTCATGTAAAGCTCATACTTTTTTGTTTATACATCAGTGAAGGGTTCTAAGTTCAAAAGATTTCATGAACGCATGCTTTCATATCAGGCTGCCAGTTGGGACAAAGAATTCAAACAATTATCTCATGTCTTTCTCATATCTGGAATTTAGAAAGCATTTGAAAACTTACTTATTCTCTATTTTTGGGTAATTAAATTCTGTGATGATTGCTCCATTGTAAGTTGATGTAATCTTTTGTAAACCGCATAGATCTGCAGTCTAGAAGTTGATTTTTATGTTATGTTATGCTGTATGTCCCCTTGGTGGGAGGGAGGCATAAGGCAGCAGTGATGGAGATGATGGTGTTGAGTTATGGAAGAATGCTGGGGTCCCAGGTGGGTGAAGCATAGGCAAATGTGCCAGGTTCTGACTAATGTATGTAAATTTACCTCATGCAAATTAATTGTGGATATCCTGAAAGTCAAACTAGCTATGAGGTAACTTGATTTAGAAAGTCCTGCAATATTCTAATCTAATCTAGTCATCTCCCAACAGAGCTCGACTCGATTTATAAGTAAAGACCAGCAAAAAAACCGAACAAGAGCATAAGAGAAAATAAGTGTTGTAGAGCAATCAATTCGTTGAATCTTTAGGTAAACTGTTCAAGTATTTTGCAAATAATAAAGTTTTTAGGACTTTACGAACTTGTTGTAACTGACCTATCAATCTGACAGAGTCAGGAAGCCCATTCCACATTTCTACCAGTTTATAAGCGAAAGATTGACTGAGTTTCCCGGCCGATTTAATTCCTTTGAAGGAAGGATACAGTAGTTTATATCTCTGTGTATTCCTCGAATGGCAAGATCTAAGGGTATTCCAGTATAATGGGACCAAAGGGCCAAATATTCCATAGAGAAACTTAAAAATGACGCAGGTGCATTTAAACCGGATTCTAAAATGGATTGGGAGCCAATGAAGCTTTCTCAACAGAGGAGAGACATGATCCTAATTTCTCTTCCCAAAGATGAGTTTAGCTGCCGTATTCTCTATTAACTGAAGTCTTCTTAAACTACCCTGTTTGATACCTAGATATATAGAATTATAATAATCCAACTGGGCAAGTAGAATAGACTGTACCAGCCCTGAAAAATGATCTTGATGACCCCTTTTATTAAACCGCGGTGGAGGTTTCTACCACAGCCCAGAGCGCTAAATGCTCTGACGCTGCTTTGATGCTCATAGGAATTCTATGAGCATCAGAGCAGATTTGGAGCATTTAGTGCTACAGGCCATGGTAGAAACCTCTACCACAGCCTAGTAAAAGGAGGGGGGGGGATGTTTGGTAAATGCATTCTATTATGGTCTAATTAATGGACACAGTAACTTCATCTGCACCACAGGCATTACTCTAAATTCATTTTTTAAAATGAAGATTAAAACAACGATTTCTGAGGTTATGAGCAGGCTATGGCCCTCTTTTACTAAGGTGCGCTAACCGATTAGCGCGCTAAATGCTAACGTGTACATGTTAGTCTATGGACGCATTAGCGTTTAGTGCGCGTTAATTCAAATAATGCGCGCTAATTCGATTAGAGCACCTTAGTAAAAGAGGGGGGTATATTAATCAGATGAATCTGTATTAGCTATATTGTCATTTTTGGCTCAGGTTCCTGCTCTGTGAGCTGAATGGGGCTGGGAACTCATCTGATATGCTGGCAAAACACAGAAGCATAGGAAATTATGATAGTTTAGGTATTCTTTCTCTGTGGCCCATTATTTCAGTTAACATTTTAGAAATATGTTGTTGCAAATTTGCCTTTTTGTCGATAGAAAATGAAGGCAGATAAAGATCATATGGTATATTCAGTTTTCCCTCTATACCATCTACTAATCTCTACCATCCTTGCCTTAGAGATCCTACGTTTCTATTGGGAGGCCATAAGCAAAGCATTTTTTAGGGTATGGATAAGCAAAGCACTTTTATGGGTCTAATCTGAAAAGAATTAGGCCCTCGTTCACAAAGGTGCGCTAAGTGTTTTAGCGTGCGTTTAGCACATGCTAAATCAACGCATGTGCTAACTGCTTATGCGTCCATAGGATAACATGCATGCGTTAGCATTTAGTGCACCTTTGTAAAAGAGGGGATTAGTATAAATTACACAGATGTTGTGAAAATCAAATATCAGATTACTAAATGACACTTTCACATAGACAATGAAATAGATATGAACAAAGCAACAGCACAAGTCAGAAATAAACCCCAACGGGAGGAAAAAGCCTCAGAAGAAAACCCTTCCACCGCCACAAAAGTGACTTAAGGTGTTCAGGAAAAAGAAACCTCATATGCATAAAAAAACCTCCCCTGGGAAAATAAAAAGCTCTGTGCGGTGCAATGAAAATTCAATGTAGTCAAAGTGAAATAAACTCAGAATTATCTCAAATAACGATCGGTACACCAACGGTGGTCAGCGTTTCACATTTCTGCTGCCTCAGGGTATAGCCAATCCGACCGTAGACTTTCAGATGAAACAATTGAATGTTCATTGCACCGCAGAGAGCTTTTTATTTTCCCAGGGGTGGTTTTTCATGGATATGAGGGTTTCTTTCCTGAACACCTTAAGTCACTTTTGTGGCGGTGGGAAGGTTTTCTTCTGAGGCTTTTTCCTCCCGTTTGGGTTTATTTCTGACTTGTGCTGTAGCTTTCTTTGTTCCTTTCTATTGTATTGTCTACGTGAAAGTGTTGTTTAATCTAATCTGAAAAGAGCCATTCTATAAACCCAAAATTAACAACCAAAGTTTGCATTTTAAGATTCTAAATACTGTCCTTTCAATCAATGTTAACCGGCAGA
Source organism: Geotrypetes seraphini (assembly GCF_902459505.1). Classification (NCBI taxonomy): domain Eukaryota; kingdom Metazoa; phylum Chordata; class Amphibia; order Gymnophiona; family Dermophiidae; genus Geotrypetes; species Geotrypetes seraphini. The sequence goes on along the minus strand of NC_047093.1, from coordinate 63,296,528 downwards.
ACATTGTTAAATCCACTCAATCTGTAACATCTTTTAATTATTGTAAACCGCATAGAACTTCACAGTCCTGCGATATATAAACTGTTATATTATTATTATTAGTTGCCTTTGTCCCCAAAAGCCTGTTGATTTTCCTTTTTCATGGGAATTTTCTGGATACTTCTGCTAGCATTTTCTTGGTTCATTAATTTCATTAGTTTCTATTACATGACAAGAACATTCTATAACCTGTCTCCTTTAATTTTGGTTTCCTGGAGCTTTCTCACTATCAGAAGATTTAATGCTACCATTTAAAGAAGCAATGTATAACACCTATAGACAGCTGCAACTTCATTTAAATTTGCTCAATACTGATTAAAAATCAGTCCTTTGTGTTAGACGGGCTGACTGGCAGGCAGTTTGTATGAGGTTTGCTGAAATCAAAAGAGCAAAGAACCTGTCTGGGGGGGGGGGTGGGGGCTGATTATTTCAGAGATGAGAGTTGGCCAAGAAATTTTCATTGACTGGTTCTCTGGGAAGGGAAAAAACACCTGTCAAACATATTACATTTCTAAATGCAGATCAAAACCGAGACTTCACTAAAGGGGCCTTTTTCTAAGGCGTGCTAAAGATTAGTGCACGCTAAATGCTAACGTGTCCATTATATTCTATGGACGCGTTAGCATTTAGCGCGCGATAAATCAGCTAGCACACCTTAGTAAAAGACCCATTAAATGGTAATGTTGATCTGTTTGAAGTGTGCCAATGATTAGGAGCTCTCTTTCTGTATACCCAAATGGAATGTGAGATGGATCTTTATTATAAATAAAACTTACAATTGCGTAAGAAACAGCATTAAAGCAATAGAATTTGGGATGTTTGAAAAGTTTCTACAATCACAGAATAGCTAAAAACAAACATCCACTGAACCTCTTCTACCAACAGAATGGATTCCAAACAGGTTCTGAGTGAAGGAAGCCCACAATAGGCAAAAATGTAGTAAGACATTGATTGTACCTTCTGTAGCTAGTAGTAGTAGTAGTAGTAGTAGTAGTTTTAGTGTGTCGAGTTAGGATAAAAACTTGTGTTGAAGAAACTTGCACTGTAAGGATAACTATGGCAAATTGTAACCTGTATATTATGTATATTGGTATTAGACCCTAGTATGTGTTGAGTTAGGATAAAATCTTGTATCGTAAAACACTTGTACTGTAATTATGGCAATTTATGACCTGTTAACTGTATATTGTGTATGTTTAACCTGTAACCTGTTCCGAGCTTTTTGGGGAGAATGGCACAGAAAATGAATTAAATAAATAAACAAATAAAATGTGTTCCAACTCTATTACTATTATGTTGACGATGATTGTTATCATGACATTTATCAAATTTGCTGTTTGCTTAATCAGTAAAGGGTCACGAGCTTGATATACCACCTTGAGTGTTTTAAAGGCCTACTCAAGAGTCATCTATTCAAAGAAGCTTTCAACATTTGATTTAATTTTTCATACTATCTCTCTAATTCCTTAAATGAAACAAGTAGCAATGTTCCCTTTTCTTTTGTTTTCTCCTTATTTGGCTTTCGTTCCTATCTAATTTGTAGTTCCAACCCAATTTCCTTTTGTCTCACGTTTGTCTGTCATATTGGTCCCCCTTCAATATGCCATTTATTAGATGATGTGTCTTATAAATTGCATTTCCTCTGTTAATGTCAATGGCATTGTTTTTATCTTTATTATGTTTTTGTTTTACCTTTTACATTTTACCTTGTAAACTCGCTTAGAAATTGGATAAGCAATTAAATCAAATCTTAATAAAAACTTGAAACTTGAAAAGTTCTGTGGATACATTGAAAGTGGTTTACATAAACTATGGCCCTCTTTTACAAAGGCGCGCTAAGCATTTTTGCGAGGATTTAACACACGCTAAATCAACACAAGCGCTAACTGCACAAGGATAACATGCACGTGTTAGCATTTAGCGTGCACTACAAAGCTTAGCGCACCTTTGTAAAAGAGGGGGTATGTGCAGGTACTTTTTTGATGAGTAGTTCCTGATGAGCTGGTTCACTAACAGCTGATGCCTTGGCTGAAAGCTCATGGTGAATTCATGGCCTGAATCCTTATGAAGCAAAGCTACTATTAGAAACATAGAAACATGACGGCGGATAAAGGCAAAATGGCCCATCTAGTCTGCCCATCCGCAGCAACCATGATCTCTTTCTCTCTTCGAGAGATCCCACGTGCCTATCCAAGGCCCTCTTGAATTCAGACACAGTCTCTGTTTCTACCACCTCTTCCGGGAGACTGTTACATGCATCTACTACCCTTTCTGTAAAAAAGTATTTCCTCAGATTACTCCGGAGCCTATCACCTCTTAACTTCATCCTATGCCTTCTCATTACAGAGTTTCTTTTCAAATGAAAGAGACTCGACTCATGCATAGTTATATTACACAGCTATTTAAACAACTCTATCATATCTCCCCTCTCCTGCCTTTCCTCCAAAGTATACAAATAGAGATCTTTAAGTCTGTCTCCATGCCTTATCAAGAAGACCACATACCATTTTAGTAGCCTTCCTCTGGACCGACTCCATCCTTTTTATATCTTTTTGAATGTGCGGCCTCCAGAATTATATACAATATTCTAAATGAGGTCTCACCAGAGTCTTATACAGAGGCATCAATACCTCCTTTTTCCTACTGGCCATACCTCTCCCTATGCAACCTAGCATCCTTCTAGCTTTCGCCGTCAACTTTTCAACCTGTTTGGCAACACATACAATCACCCGCTCTTCCGTCATGCACATAAGTTCTTCACCTCTCAAACTGTACCGTTCCTTCAGGTTTTTGTAGCCCAAATGCATAATCTTGCATTTCTTAGCATTATCTGGCAGGGCAGGATATTTTTACAAGTATTTTCCTAATATTTTGGAAAATAGAACAGCACTTCAGAAGAGGTAGATGTGAGCATTGGCATTTAGAGGGGATGAACACCTCATATTTCAATCATGGAATCAAGAGTCTAGAATCCATAGACTCTGTTCCTGGCTGTTGGCAAGCTACAAGAATATATCTGCTTCTAAAACAGATCTATTAGAGATCTCTCAGCTATGTCTCATTACCATCCAATGCCAAACTTACCATTTATGCCAAAGATTGAGCTAGGGCAGTTTACTGATGATTTCACTGAACCCATGTTCAGAGTCTCCAGCTGGGGCACAGCACTGAACTGGCCTTAATACCCCTTGTCAATAAAATTCATGTCAACTTAGACATTGGGAAAATATGGTCATTGCACTATTAGACCTGAGTGCTGCTTTTGAACTTATTGATCACTCTGTTGCTTTCCCACCTCTATGAATTTGACCTTGAGGCTACTGTTCTCTCTATGTATAAGTCATTTCTTCAAACTGGTTCTTCTAGGTAGATTGGAAATCTCTTGGCTCTATTTCCCAGCCTTTAGTATGTGATGGTCCTCAAGGTTATAATTTGGCAAGCACTGGGAAGGGGTAGAAACATAGAAAGATGACGGCAGAAAAGGGCTACAGCCCATCAAGTCTGCCCACTCTACTGACCCACCCCATTAAGTCTGAGTGCTGATGACTTAGTTCCTTAGCTCGACCTTCGTAGGGATCCCACTGGATGTCCCATTTATTCTTAAAGTCGAGCACGCTGGTGGCCTCGATCACCTGCACCGGAAGTTTGTTCCAATGATCCATCACCCTTTCTGTGAAGAAGTACTTCCTGGTGTCACCACTAAATTTCCCTCCTCTGAGTTTAAGCGGGTGCCCCCTTGTGACCGAGGGTCCCTTGGGAACGAATATGTCGTCTTCCAGCTCGACACGACCTGTGACGTATTTAAATGTCTCAATCATGTCACCCCTTTCCCTGCGTTCCTCTAGAGTATAGAGCTGCAATTTGCCCAGTCTTTCTTCGTATGAGAGACCCTTGAGTCCGGAGACCATTCTAGTGGCCATCCGCTGGACCGACTCGGCTCGAAGCACATCTTTACGGTAATGTGGCCTCCAGAATTGCACACAGTATTCCAGATGAGGTCTCACCATGGCTCTGTAAAGTGGCATTATGACTTCAGGTTTGCGGCTGACGAAGCTTCTCTTGATACATCCCATCATTTGCCTTGCCTTGGATGAGGCCTTCTCTACTTGTTTGGCAGCCTTCATGTCTGCACTGATGATTACTCCCAAGTCCCGTTCTTCTGAAGTCCTAGCTAGTGCTTCTCCATTCAAGGTGTATGTTCTGCATGGATTTCTGCTGCCGAGATGCATGACCTTACACTTCTTAGCGTTGAAGCCCAGCTGCCATGTCGAGGACCAGTTTTCCAACGTGATCAGATCCTGCTTCATACTATCCTTGAGATTGCTTTCACTTACTGTATTACACAGTTTGGCGTCGTCGGTGAACAGTGCTACTTTACCCTGAAGCCCCCGGGTCAAGTCCCTTATGAATATATTGAAAAGGGATGGTCCCAGAACTGATCCCTGTGGCACTCCGCTAGTCACCTCCGATGTCTCAGAGAGGGTGCCGTTGACCACCACCCTCTGAAGTCTTCCACTCAGCCAATCATTGACCCATGCAGTTAGTTTCTCACCCAACCCCATCGATTTCATCTTGTTTAATAGTCTACGGTGCGGGACACTGTCAAAAGCTTTACTGAAATCCAAGTACACTATGTCCAGAGACTCTCCCGAGTCTAGCTTTCCTGTCACCCAGTCAAAGAAGCTGATGAGATTGGATTGGCATGACCTACCCCTAGTGAATCCATGTTGACAGGGATCCCTCAGATTTCCCTCATCCAATATCGTGTCTAATTTTCCTTTAAGTAGAGTTTCCATGAGTTTACACACTATTGATGTGAGACTCACTGGCCTGTAATTCGCAGCCTCTGCTCTGCAACCCTTTTTGTGCAGAGGAACAACGTTGACTGTTTTCCAGTCCAGGGGGACTCTCCCTGTACTTAGGGAGAGATTGAAGAGCATGGCTAACGGTTGCGCCAGAACATCGCATAGCTCTCTGAGCACTCTTGGATGCAAATTGTCCGGTCCCATGGCTTTGTTCACCTTGAGTCTTGACAGTTCTCTGTAAACATCAGCTGGTGTGAACTCAAAATTCTGAAATGGGTCTTCCATGCTTTGCTTTGCTTCCAGCCGTGGCCCGTGCCCTGGTGCCTCGCAGGTGAAGACTGAACAGAAGTAATCATTCAGCAGTTTGGCCTTATCGGAATCTGTTTCCACATAGTTCCCTTCTGGCGTTCTAAGGCGTACTATCCTGTTTGCGTTCTTTTTCCTGTCGCTAAAGTACCTGAAGAAGGATTTGTCCCCTTTCTTAATGTTCTTCGCTAGAGTTTCTTCCATTTGAAGTTTGGCCTCCCTGACTGCTGTTTTGACCGCTGCAGACTTTGTCCTGTATTCAATGTTTGCTTCTTGTTCCCCTGTGCATTTGTATACAAGAAATGCTTTTTTCTTCTCTTTGACGAGGTACGAGACCTCATCAGTGAACAATTGGGGTTTCTTTTTTCTTTGCTGGTTGGTTACCGATTTTATGTAGCGTTTAGTTGACCACATAGTTTCCACATTATCAGTTACTTCTTGAACCTGCAGCGTCTGATGGACGAAATCTCCCATGCGTGCGAAGTCAGTGCCTCGGAAATTGAGTACTCTTGTTTTTGTTTGTGACCTAGGGAAGCCTTTCTTAAGGTTAAACCATACCATGTTATGGTCACTGGTGGCTAGCTTTTCTCCCACCGAGACCTCCGAGACGCTTTCCCCGTTCGTAAGTACCAGGTCCAGGATGGCCTGGGCCCTAGTGGGCTCTAGTACCATTTGTTTGAGCCTTACTCCCTTCATGGACGTTAATATCCTCCTGCTATCACAAGTTGTTGCTGAGAGTGTGTTCCAGTTTACATCAGGCATGTTGAAGACTCCCAACAGAACGACGTCCCCCCGTAAGGTGATATTCTCAATGTCTTCAATTAATTCTGCGTCCTTGTCCTCCGATTGCCTTGGAGGTCTGTATACCACACCAAGGTACAGGCTTTTTTCTCTGCCTCTGGCCAGGTTTACCCAGATGGATTCCCTAGTATATTTGACATCCGTGATCCTGGTTGTCTTGATGTTCTCTTTGGTGTAAAGTGCTACCCCTCCTCCTAACTTACCTTCTCTGTCTTGTCGAAGCAGGTTGTATCCTGGTATAGTTATATCCCAGTTAATAAATTAACTAATATGATAAAGGTACAATCGTATTCTGTAAAGAACAATCTCAACTCAATGTACGTTGTAAATAGTTAGAGCAGGGGTTCATTCACTCAAAACCTCACAAAAACAGGACAGTTGACAAAATCATAAATAAACGGAGAAAAATAAACCTCAATTGTGGGTCGCCAGGACTACACAAGTACCTAAGCTTACCACCTCATCACGGGTTTATGAAAAAACTCCGTACAGTTATAAATTACTTTCATACTTCAGCATCACTTTGGAAGAATAATTATCAAAGGATTCTCAAAGGATTTGAAATTCAGCGTCCTGTAATTTTCTATAAATAAGAGAGACAGCCCCAAACTAACTAAATGTATGGCAATCAGCTACAGCTGTAGATGAATTCTAAACAACGTCTAGTAGCGTGGCTAAACAGTTATGTATCTTAGCGTGTATAAGAGAGTCAAACACTCATCTGAAGAAACATCTTCGTCCCGATAGATAAGATCTTCTATTTCGCCTGCAAGCAGGCTACTTCAGGGGATTCTTTAACAATGTAGTCTCCACGCTGTCAGCTGTATAACGGGCGGCCAGGCTCTCTCAAAATGGCCCTTAGACCGAGATACGCGCCCACGGTCTAAGGGCCATTTTGAGAGAGCCTGGCCGCCCGTTATACAGCTGACAGCGTGGAGACTACATTGTTAAAGAATCCCCTGAAGTAGCCTGCTTGCAGGCGAAATAGAAGATCTTATCTATCGGGACGAAGATGTTTCTTCAGATGAGTGTTTGACTCTCTTATACACGCTAAGATACATAACTGTTTAGCCACGCTACTAGACGTTGTTTAGAATTCATCTACAGCTGTAGCTGATTGCCATACATTTAGTTAGTTTGGGGCTGTCTCTCTTATTTATAGAAAATTACAGGACGCTGAATTTCAAATCCTTTGAGAATCCTTTGATAATTATTCTTCCAAAGTGATGCTGAAGTATGAAAGTAATTTATAACTGTACGGAGTTTTTTCATAAACCCGTGATGAGGTGGTAAGCTTAGGTACTTGTGTAGTCCTGGCGACCCACAATTGAGGTTTATTTTTCTCCGTTTATTTATGATTTTGTCAACTGTCCTGTTTTTGTGAGGTTTTGAGTGAATGAACCCCTGCTCTAACTATTTACAACGTACATTGAGTTGAGATTGTTCTTTATAGTTATATCCCACCCATGAGAGTCTTTGAACCATGTTTCGGATACTGCTACTACATCCAGGTCTGCATTAACTATTTCTGTTTCTAGTTCTAGAAATTTATTCCCTAGGCTGTGTGCGTTAACATACATAGCTCTCCACTCTTTCTGTTTACTAAGCTCCTGTAGTGAGCCATCCATTTGAATTAAAGTGTCACCTAGTGATTCTTTTGCAATAAGGGTACTTACCTTAGACTTAGAAGCGGAGTTTTGGTTCGCCCCATCAGGATTGTTACTTACTGCTCCGGTGTAAAAGTGGGTACCCACCCCCGACTTACCTACTTTAAAGCCCTTCGAAGTAGGTGGGCTAGCCTATGTCCGAAGACATTCTTACCTCTGTTGGTCAGGTGGAGTCCGTCTGATCCCTGTAGTCCCTGTAGTGCCTCTCCGTGATTCAGGAATCCGAAGTTCATTTCCCGGCACCATCGTAGTAGCCACTCATTCGTCTTCAGGATACGTTTGTCCCTGTCCCTTCCTCTGCCCCTAACAGGAAGAATTGAAGAGAATACTACCTGTGCTCCTGTCTGCTTTAGCCTCTTTCCCAGAGCTCCGAAGTCTCTAGCTATGTCCTCCAGGGTGTTCTTGGCAGTGTCATTCGTCCCGACGTGGATGAGCAGCATGGGGAAGTGGTCCTGGGGCCTGAGAAGTCTATCAAGACAGGTGGTCACATCTCGTATTCTGGCTCCGGGCAGACAGCAGACCTCCCTCGACGGCATATCCGGTCTGCATATTGGTCCCTCGGTGCCCCTCAACATGGAGTCCCCAATGGCTATCACTCTACGCCTCTTTTGGGGGTGTCGATCCATTGTCCCTGGAGATGGAGATGTGTGTTGATCCTGTTCCATGTCCACAACGGTAGTCTCTTCCTGCAAGACCTGGAATCTGTTCTTCAGGTTCAGATGCGGAGTCGATGTGGAGCTGCCCTGGTGAGAGAAAGAGTGAGAAGGTGAAGAGATTGTAAATGGGGGGGGGGGGGGGGTCTCCTACGTTTACCTGTGGAGGAGGTCACTAACTGCCAGGAGTCAGTGTCTCCATCCATCTCCTGAACAGCAACAGTTGGTTTCTTTACCGACGGCCCTGGTGTCATCATGGGAGATCCGTCACGATCCCGTTCTGTGATTTGGGATAGCTCCTGCACTATCCCATCGATATAGGCCTCATCCTCTCTAATGCCTCTCAGACGTTTCACCTCCTCACTGAGGCTCCTTAGTTCCTGCATGATGTCATCCTGCTGGCCGACCTCCTCTGTCTGTGTAGAGGCCGTAATGTACTGCTGTGGGATGTTCTCGGTCTGCACAGAGACATCCTTTCCTGGTGCTGTGTTCTCCTTCGTCTGTGCACAGGCTGAGGCCACCTCCCGGATCACCTCAGTGTTGCTGATCTTGCTTGTAGGTTTCACACTTCTTGTTCGCCCTGCCATATTCGGATAATATATGAGGTCTGCCTGTTAACAAAAAGAAAGAGAGAGAGTAAATGAGAGAGAGTAAACGAGAGAGAGAGATAGTATGAGAGATAGTATGAGATAGTATGAAAGATAGTATGAGATAGTGTGAGAGTATGAGAGGTTGGGACCTCTGAAGGGTAGAGTTGAAAAGTAAGGGTGTCAGAAAGTGTATAGATGAAGAATTTGCCCTACAGTGTTCAGTTGCCCTAGGTTTGGCTCTTCTTAAGGCTCTTCGCAAAGGCGCTCTCGCTAAGGCGAGCGCCTTTGCCGCTCGCCTTCGCCGCGCGCCGTTGGCTCGCCTCCTTTTATGGAGGAGCCCGGTCGCACGCTACTGATGCGGTGGGGGGGTGGGCGGAGCTACCTCGCCGCTGTCCCGATGTCTTCCTGGCTTGTGCTAGCGCTTCTCCTCTCTCTCTGCGCCTCACACAGCCCTTCTTCCTCTCCCTTGGTCTCCTGCCTGCCTCGTGCTGCTGCAAACAAAAAGGTTAGTAGCATGGACCTCGCGGATCTAAAACCGCATGTCCTTAAAAATCTTCTTCAGGGGTCCCTGGGGGTCCTATAAAGGTGAGTACATGGGAAACAATTGTGTGGTGAGCCGGAAGTGAGACACTGCTTGCATTCCCACGTACTCACCTTTATAGGACCCCCAGGGACCCCTGAAGAAGACTTTTTGTCGAAACACGGACTGTGTTGGGTCCTGTATCCCTAGCGGACTAAGTCCTTTAAGGCTCTTATGTGGATGATTTACTTTTCTGTGGATGAAACTTAGTAGAATAATCAAGCTTTAGTGCACTTTTCTTTCACTTTTATAAAGATTTTCCGTTTCACTTTGGATTACCAGTTGCTCAATTTTGTGAGTTTTTGTGACTGCGAATCAAAAAAGGTATGTCTGCTTTTAACTGTTATTGTTACTTAAGATGTTGAGAGATGTATGTATTTATTCATCTTTACAGTCATATTTATCTATTTATTCAAAATGTATCAAGTTTTTAACATTTTTATTGTGTTACATAAGTCATCTCATATTTATTGACTATGTATGCATTTCAGGCTCCTGAAGCAGGCCGTATTGGCCGAAACACGTGCGTGTCGAGCCACTGCACAAGGCTATGATTTGTTGAATAAAATTGCACACCATTGTTCTCGAATCTCCACTGTTGTCTTTTGGTTTGAATTGTGTGTGTGGAGGTTTCTCTCCTGGTTTCTTCTTTGACAGTGGTCCATCCAATGCAATTTTCTGAATTAGCGCACCAAATAACATCAGGAACAGGTCAAAAATCCAAGGCACCAATAATTTGTTGCTGTTGTTGGCCTGTGATCTGTGATGCCATATTATCTGGCCTTCAGTTTTCATGACTGTCATTGATGGTGCTAACAAAGGTAAGTTACATACTGGTACAGTTTATATTTTCCTGCCCAAAAGGGCATTGGGAGGAGGTTAAGTGACTTGTGCAAGGTTACAGGAAATGTGAGTGGAGAATGCAGGGTATGTATCCTGATATTCTTGAGTCTCAGCCTGCCTCCTCCATTAGTGGTATTTTGCACTCATGATTTGATAATAATCTTTGGACTTTGCTCAGATGATTTACATATTTATGACTAGAGGACTGTGTAGGCAAGTTACTATATAAGAGACATAAGCAGTGATGATCCTTGTGTTAATTTGACAGATAATACTTAAGTTTAAACTCACCTCTTTTGCTTTGATTGCCAGTACTTTTGGAAACCATGCCCTCAAGATGTTTATTGCATCCATCTGAACCCAAACCCAAATAACAGTCAATCAGAGAATAAGGTGCTCATTATTTTGCAATTTCAAATTTGGAGATTTGAGGGGGAATTGATCAATGTGTGCTACTGTTAAGATGGGTTATTTTATTACAAGCCATGCTATTTTAGCACAGGGCCCCATTTCATCCAGAGGGACCTCGTGGTAAACTAGCACAATTTGCAGTAAAATAGCCCATCTTAACAGTGGCACACATTGATGAATTCCCCCTTTAGTTTATCAGAAAGTTCTGCCTCTCCCTTATTGGGATTTCCACCCTGAGAATGCCAGCTGCTTTTTAATTGTTAAGAATTAATCAGACTTCGCAGTGTGCCCCATACAGTAGCTTTTATGCCTTAGAGAAAGCAAGGGGTGGGGTAAATCCTGCTCTTAATGACTGCTTTTATGCTATGTATGCCAATATGTCTGATCTAACAGGCTCAGGGGAAAAAATACTTCTTAGGGATAACACTTCTTCATGAAGAAAATATCAATAGATGCCTTTGTCAGTATGAGAATGCACTTAAACTCTCTCTTCCCCTCCTCCCTTTTATTCTCAGAACCTGTACAGGTCCATCAGCAGTGACACGGTGAACTCACCTCCTCCCCTTTCACCTCCACTATCACCCCAAATTCAGGCCATTAGCCTGATTGCTAGAGGTCGTGAAGTTCAAGCAAAAATGTCAATTTTCATTTGGAAGAATGGTCCAGTTTTTCAGAATGAAGGGTTTCGTGGCAAGGGCTCTGACTGTGAAATCATTGGCCCCCGGAGGCTTGCAAATTCTTGACTGACATAAGGTGCCAATAGCTGCTCCTGTCAATAAAAAGAAGAATGAGGGGAGTGAAGCACCCGGGTTGAGGTTCTTGTTTTGTGCTCTGACACTCTCAGGACGATTTGAGGATGGGGAGAGTATGGGGCGGTGGTTAAAGCTACAGCTTCAGCATCCTGAGGTTGTGGGTTCAAACCCACAGTGCTACTTGTGACCCTGGGCATATCACTTAATCCCCCCATTGCCCCAGGCACATTAGATAGATTTAGAGCCCACCAGAACAGACAGGGAAAAATGCTTGAGTACCTGAATTAATTCATGTAAACTGTTCTGAGCTCTCCTCAGTATAGAAAATCAAATACATAAAGTGTTATCCTTTTACCTTTTCCTTTGCGGTATCAATCACTGAGCTTTGGGGTCTTTGTTAATTTATCAGCAAAACTTATTAAAACTTCACGAAGAGATTTTAGAGAATTTTTATACTAAAAAGGAAGTTTTGAAAGAGTATCTCAGGCCTAAGTTCTCCCTTTTGTAGGTGTTTTCATACCAATGTTTATGATGAAACTGCTTCTGTTTCACAGTTTCATGGTTTTGTAATATTCAGCTGGACCTTTCTGAGTTCCATACTGTTTATCTCAGCAGCAAGAACTAACAGAAGATTACCTACATCAAGGGAAAAATGAATTTAAAAGATGAAGGGAGCAGGTAGTTTGCTTTGTTGATGAAGTCTGCTTCTCTTTTGAGGAAAATTGTAACAGTTGTCTTTGGAGATATAATTGGTTATATGCATAGTTGTTTTTCAGTATTTATAGTTAAAAAAATAAAAAATAAAAATCCTATGGCATACAGTTATAACAAATAGGAGAAATTATTTTTTCACTCAAAAAATAATTAAGCTCTGGAGAATGTGGTAACAGCAATTAGCGTATCTGGATATATATATATACAGTTTTAAAAAGGCTTGGACAAGTTCCCGCTGAAAGCCACTGCTTATTCCTGGGGTCAGTAGCATGGAAACTTGCTATTTTGGGGGATTCTGCCGAGTACTTGTGGCCAGGATTGCCCATAGTTGGAATCAGGATACTGGGCTAAATGGACCACTGGGTTTGACCGTATGAAATAAAGACATGGAACCTTCACCAATGCAATAAGTCAATGTAAGATATCGAATAGTCAATAAGTGAATTCCAGATTTGGAAGGACTAGCAAAGAAAAGAAATAAAAACCCCTACAAGAATAACAGAGACAGGAGGGGGATAGGGAATCACATGCAGTCACATGGATGTTATTAATGCAAAATGGGGGATCACATGTAGTCACACAGATGTTATTAGTAGTGCACAATGGGTGTGTGACAACAGACGGGAGAATGGTTGTGGGGAATCACAGCTAAGTACACATCAATATGACAATTCGCACCATGATTTAAAAAAATGGCTCCTTATGAGGTCATCCCAGGCCTCTTGGCTGCTCTTGTTGAAGTAGCAGTTCCTGTCATGGGTGGATGATTCCTCTTCATCATTGCTGTCTGCTATCTGGTCAGGGCCTCTGGCATCCACCATCTTATGGCCAATTTATGTAGCACGCAACATGTGGCAAAGATTTTCCATACCTTTTCAGGGCTGTAATGCAGCTTACCTCCTGACCGATCCAGCATCTGAATCTTGATTTCAGTAGTCCAAAGGTGCATTCTATGATGGCCTGAGTGGTGCTGTGATCTCAATATCCCTGCCCCATCCCCACGAGTTCTGCCCCTGTCCCTGCCTCTTTCCTATAAACTCTGCCTTAACTACACAAGCTTATGATTTAGTGTTCAAGGCTTGTGCAGATGAGAACAGAGCTTGCAGGAATGGATCAGGGATAGGGATAGAACTTGCGGATACAGGACGGGAAATTGAGATCCCATGGGGATGGAGACAAATTTGTCCCTGTGTCATTCTTCATTCTCTACGTGTGCCTTGTTATAGAGGACCTGCTCTGGCCTTTGGGGATGCACAATGGGGGTTATGAGCCAATCTCTGAGGGATTTATCAAGATTACCTGCATTCAGGACAAAAGAGGTCAGAGCATGTTATAAAAGGAACATATCTGTTGCATGTTGTCCAGGTGTCCTGCATCATCCCCCAGAACACTGAGCCAATTCTGCTCAAGGCCCTGTGTTAAAAGGAGAGAAATGTGGTCAATGATCAAAACTTTCTTTAGAATAGTAAGTCATTGTTATGGTGATATGTGAGACATTGTCACAAGTAGAATTTAAGTTTGACACGTTATTTTATGTTTGGTTTACACACATTATTGCAAGAGTTTTTTTTTTTTTAAGAAACCATGATTGAGATTTGGAACCAGTCAGATTCGGATTTATTCCTTGTTCAACACAGTTCTGAGAAGGTTCCTGAGATTCTTTTTCCTCTCTTTTAAATATAATTTTTCATTACATTGTTTACCAAAATTGAAACCATTTGTACTTGAGTAATAAAATGGTACTCAAAGACCAGCCATCCACCTCGGATCTTTCCCTTCTGAAACTGGTCATGGATGTCTGAATGTGCCATATGCCAAAATGTAGGCATCATGGCAGGATCCTGGGAAATTTGCACACATGTCTGTAAATCACCATGGAAGCATTACACACCACCTGCATATTCATGGAATGATAAGCTCAGTGGTTGTAGAATGTCTTCGCCCTATCTGCGGGTGGTCTGAGTGCCAGGTGTGTGTAAGACCTAGAGGAAGTGGGAGAATCATGCATACCAACCCAGCTGGGCACTGTTGGTTATATCTCCTGCCCACATGCTGCCTCTGACTGTGTTCATCTTCTTCCTGAATGTAGTTCTGCCTCTGGGAAATGGGGGTGGAGGGTGGTAGGGGAGACTTCTGCTGACTCTTTTGTCCTGGTCCTGCTCTCTCCTTATATGCAGATAGTGTTATTGGGCCTGCTCATGCTGAGAGGCCTTTTCTGTGGGGTTTCATGTGCCTAGAGGGAGGGAGGGAATAAGCCTTAGAGAAATGGGAAGATGATTTTGCAGATTGGCTTCCTCTTCCTGGGACTGCAGCTGGGGTGTTCCTTATTGTAGTTTATCCCATCTTGGAGGGAACTCCCTGGACCCCCATAGATCATGGAATTGGTTTGAATGGGTCTACCTTCCAACTCCATGACAGGGTCATGGTCCATGTGAGCGGGCATGGGAATGCAGCCTCACCCATATAATGGGATGCTCCTCTTTCCTTTTCTTCTTCTTCACAGGTCTAGACTGAAGTGGAGGAATGTGGTGGAGCTTCTCGGTGGTCTGCCAGACTTCCTGTGAATCATCCTGTTCCCAGTCCTTCCTCGCATACCACACCTTCTCCAGCTGCTAGGTCATCTTCTGTGGCTTCAATGCAATCTACAGTATCAGCTGCAGACCCTGTCACTGCTTCTGGTAAGGTTGGGGTGCTGCCTGCTATTCTATCATATGGGATGGTTCTTCTAATCCTTTCAGTTAATTAAGCTAAAACTAAGAAATCTAAGTCTTTTAAATGTAAGAAAGGAAAGGGCAAGAAGGCCAAGATTTCTTTTTCTAGCTCTTCTTCTTCCTTGTCAACTTCTTCTGACAGGTCTACTTTGCATAGGGATGATCTGAAAGAGGTTCAACAATTTTGGTGGCCCTAAAAGAATTGTGGGAGGCAGTTCTTAAATCATTGCATAAGATGAGCAGGAAGCGCATATGCATTCATATCTTTAAATTAATGGAATGCAGGAGAAAAAGGGCAAAGCCAAGAAAAAAAAAAAATCTAAAATCTGATTCAGTTTCTTTCAAGTCCAAAAGGTATCCAGAACATAATTAATTGCATGCACTCTTTTCTGTGCCTGATTAGTGTTTGAGGACACTATGGCCCCGATTCTGCAAAGTGCGTCCCGATTGTAGGCAGCTGTAGGCGTCCTACAGCTGTCTAATCAGCCAATCGGGAGGCATGTTTTTTAAAAAAATGCTCCCCAGGCAGGTAGCCTATATTGAAGGCACCTCCGGGAGCCTAGGGAGGCCCGTAAGCCCGCCTAAGCTCGCCTAAGGCTAGGCGGTAGTCTTAGGCAAACCTAGCCAGCTCTATGCGTCTCCCTAGTAGAGCGGGAGACGCTTACAATGTTGGCAAACGCTTAGCAAAATGTTGGCCTACATGGTAAGTAGACGTGGCTGCTATACTTAATCGCCTTAGGAGCCTGAGCCAATCAGGCCCTAGGATACTGCTGGTTGGGCAGGGGAGGGGGCGGGCCTGCCTCATTTGGACAGAGGCAGGCCTGCTGGCCAGACAATGCGAGGACCTATCCGGCCATCTTGTGGGTAAGCCTGAGGGGGTTTTTGTTGGGGGGGTTCGTTGGGGGGGTTTCATTGGGAGGGGGACCAGGGATGCATTGGTTAGAAAATGCTTCTCAGTAGTGTCGAAACTAAGGGCTCCTTTTACTAAGGTACGCTAGCGTTTTTAGCATACGCTGCATTGCACAGTAACCCCCATGCTACGCGCCAAGAACTAACACCAGCTCAATGCTGACATTAGCGTCTAGTGTGTGTGGCAATGCAGCAAAAACCACTAGCGCAGCTTAGTAAAAGAGGGGGTAAGATCTATCAGAAAATATTTTGATGCTGTATCATTCCGTTTATTGGTTCAATCTTCCATTCTAAGTATGCTTGACTATTGTAATACCATTTACTTGGGAACTTTTAAGAAAACCCTTCAACAACTTTGAGTTATTCAAAACTCGGCTGTTAGATTGATATTTGGTTTGAAAAAATGGGAACATATTACATTACATTACATTACATAAGTGATTTCTATTCCGCTTGTGCCTTGCGGTTCTAAGCGGATTACAAGTTAGAAGACTGGACATTTCCAGTAGCATTGCAGTACATATAAACAAGAATGCGTTAAGTTACAATTGTTGTTCTGGACTTTTCCAGGATAAATTGGTAGTAGATAGTAGATAGTGATAGGTTGTTTAGACGAATAGAGATAATATTGTCCGGATTCTGTTGTTTAGACGAGTAGAGATAATACTGTTCGGATTCGGGTGTTGCTGGTGGTGGTGTTTGGGTAGTCATGAGAGCATTATCTTAAACTTTTGTGAGGTTATGATGATGGGAAGTGTTTTTTGAAGAGATGAGTTTTGATTTCTTTTCGGAATGCTTTAATGTCTATTGATTTGGTCAGTAGATTGGTGATGGTAGTATCGATCTTTGCTGCCTGTGTCGCTAAAAGGCTGTCATATAGTTTCTTTCGTCGTGTTCCTTTGAGAGGGGGGTGAGTGAATAGGCTCTGGGTTCTCCTTGATCTGTGTGAGAGGTTACGGTGTAGTCTGTTGTTTAGGTAGCTGGGTGCTGTTCCATGTATTACCTTGTATAGTAGACAGTAGAATTTGAACTGAGATCTTGCTTTTATTGGTAGCCAGTGTGAGTCTAAGTATGCTTTGGTGATATGGTCGTATTTGCCTAGTGAGTAGATGATTCTGAGGGCTGTGTTCTGAACTGTCTGTAATTGTTTTATCATGTAATTTGGGCATGATAGGTATAGGCTGTTACAGTAATCTACAATACTCAGTACTAGGGATTGTACTAATATCTTGTATTGATCTTTGTTGAAGAATTTTCTTATTTTTCTTAGGTTACGTATTGTGAAGAATGCTCTTTGGATGATTTTGTGGATTTGAGACTGCATTGTGCAATTTCTGTCTAGTAGGATTCCCAGGATTTTGAGTGTGCTTTGCATTGGGTACTTGATTGTGTTTACTTCTAGTTCTGTGAGAGATGGTTTTTTTTTCCCTTTCCAGTAGTAGGAATTTAGTTTTTTCCGAGTTCAGTTTTAGTTTATGACTTGACATCCATTTTTCTACCGTTTCCATTATCATTTTCAGGTAGTTTGTGGATAAGGGGTCTTGAATATTAAAGGGGAGGAGGATAGTTATATCATCTGCGTAGCTGAATGATACTGTGTTTAGGGCGTCTAGGGTTATAAGTCCCTATTATCAAAAATTACACTGGTTGCCCCTGGAAGCCAGAGTTCTGTTCAAATTCTCTTGTCTTTGTTTTAAATTAATATTTGGGTTGGCCCCTACGTATTTGGTCTCTCATTTTAAATTGAACTGTTCTAACAGCCCTACTCGTAGAATTCATATGTTCACTTATCTAATATAATAAAATGATAGGCCGTGCATGCGCACTAAAAAAAACGTGTTCCCTGGTCCATCGCGAAAATACGAGTGCGCATGCGCGCCTACAACGTCACCACAGCCTGCTCTCCGTCTCCACCTCGCGCCGCTGCAGGCCCCACACTCGCAACTCACACATCCGCTGCAGCCTAGCAATTCCGAACACAACCTTCCACCTTCAACCGCCTATGCCGGCTCAGGCTGGCGCTTTGAGGAGTCGGAATGCAGACCCGGAAGAGCGAAGGAAGCCTCACACTGAGCAACTGTATTTACACTGTGCAACGAGCCTCTGCCACGGTCCCGGGTTCCTCTCAGCCCACCCTTCTCGCGGTCTGGCAGGCTATCTTAGTCCTTTGCTGCCGCCGCCACCCCCTTCCCTTCCCTTCCCTTCCCGCGGTTGACAAAACTCTTGCCTCCAGCAGCCGCCACAGCACTGTAAACACGCTGCTTCGCGGCCTCTACTGCCTTCATTTGCTCTTCCGTTTCTCTGATGACATCATCAGGGACACGGAAGAGCAAATCGGGGCGGTAGAGGCCGCGAAGCAGCGTGTTTACAGTGCTGCGGCGGCTGCTGGAGGCAAGAGGTTTGTCGACCGCAGGAAGGGAAGGGGGTGGCGGCGGCGGCAAGGGACTAGGGGAGCTGGCCAGACCGCGAGAAGAGAAAATCGCGTGGGCCACAAAGAGACAGGGAGGAACTGGGAAGAAGGAAGAGGGAAAGGGGCCTGCTTTGGGGTAAGGGTGTGCTTGGAGGCACACAGCTTTGCTTGGGCGGGAGACAGAAGGGGGACCACGGAGAGACAGGGAGGAACTGGAGCTGGAGAGGGAAAGGGGCCTGCTTTGGGGAAGGGCTGTGCTTGGAGGCAGACAGCTTTGCTTGGGGGTGAGACAGAAGGGGGATCACAGAGAGACAGGGAGGAACTGGAGCGGGAGAGGGAAAGGGGCCTGCTTTGGGGGAGGGGTGTGCTTGGAGGCAGACAGCTTTGCTTGGGGGGGGGAGAGAGAAGGGGGGGCCACGGAGACACAGTCAGGGAGGAACTGGAGGGCCAGAGGGAAAGGGGTCTGCTTTGGGGGAGGGGTGTGCTGGGAGGTAGATAGCTTTGCTGGGGGGGGGGAGAAAAAATGGGGGGCCACGGAGAGACAGTCAGGGAGGAATTGGAGTGGTAGAGGGAAAGGGGTCTGCTTTGGGGGGGAGGGGTGTGCTGGGAGGCAGACAGCTTTGCTTGGGAGGGGAAACAGAAGGGGGACCACGGAGACACTGTCAGGGAGGAATTGGAGGGGTAGAGGGAAAGGGAGCTGCTTCGGGGGGAGGGGTGTGCTGGGAGGCAGATCATTTTGCTTAGGGGGGAAGACAGAAGGGGGGCTACGGAGAGACAGGGAGGAACTGGAGGGGGAGAGGGAAAGGGGGCTGCTTTCTAGCACCCGTTAATGTAACGGGCTTAAAGACTAGTCCTATAATAAAGGCCTGTCGATATAAAAGATTCTTGGATAGAACTCTTGCTTTCTAGGCAGGTACTTAAATGAATGGTTGGGTAATATCATTATGCATTCCTCATCCTACTTCAGTTTTAGAAAATTAGTAAAAACAAAATTATTTAATCAATTTGTAAGTTAAGGTTTTACTGTTTTTACTTTCACATTGTAATGTAATGTAATGTAATGTAATTTATTTCTTATATACCGCTACATCCGTTAGGTTCTAAGCGGTTTACAGAAAATATACATTAAGATTAGAAATAAGAAAGGTACTTGAAAAATTCCCTTACTGTCCCGAAGGCTCACAATCTAACTAAAGTACCTGGAGGGTAATAGAGAAGTGAAAAGTAAAGTTAGAGGAAAAATAAAAATAAAATAAACATTTTAACAAGACAGCATTGATCTAAATACTTTGGAAGGTAGAAGAGAGGAGAGAAAGGAATAGAAGCAGAAGGGGGAGCCGTTGAACAGTAGAATTCTGGAGAAATTTAAATGAAAGAAATAGAACAAAACAAAGATAAAAGGCAAAACAATAGATAAGATTAAAGATAAATCATAAGCTGGAAAGAAAAATAAAATAAAACTTTGTCTTCAATCCACGGTTTCAGCGTCAGTGATGAAGTGGAGCAAGTAAGTTTAGGAGGAGCGATTGACGTTTCCAGAAAGGGCTTCTTCAAGGAAGAGACTTGGCAGACAGTCCCAGGATGCCTATGTCTCCTCCCCTGCGATGTTCTCCCATCCATGCATTCCCTCCCAGACACACTGCCCGTGCCCCAGCCGCTCCAAGGAGGCTGCCCCAGATGAGGCCCACGGTGAATGCAGGATTCTCTCCTCTGCGGGAAAGCCGCCCGGAGCCGACAGTCGATCTTCTTAGCGGATTGCATGGGGGGAAGAGTTCACACTCTTGGTAGGATCGGGTCTGTGTGCTCTCGGTGGTTGTGGCTGGTCTCGTTGCTGCTTAGGTGTAAAAGCAGTTGATCTCCACTGCTGCTGATATTTAAAAGCAGGCAGATTGATCTCTCCAATGGACTGCAGGGGGAGGAGTTCACACTCCTGGCAGGATCGGGTCTGTGGGCTCTTGATGGTTGCGGTAGGTCTCGCTGCTGCTTGTATGTAAAAGCAGTTGTTTTTCTACTGCTGCTGATATTTAAAGCAGGTAGATTGATCTCTTAAACGGGATATAGGGGGAGGAGCTCACATGCCTGGTTGGATCGGGGCAAGGGCTCCTATTATAGGCTGCTTAGGTGTAAAAGCAGTTGATCTCCTACTTCTGATAATATTTAAAAGCAAGCATATTGATTTTTCCAACGGAATGCTGGGGGAAGAGCTTACTTGTTTGGCTGGATCAGGGCAAAGGGCTCTCGGTAGTGGTGGCTGGTCCTGTTGCTGCTTAGGTGTAAAAAACAGTTGATCTTCCTAGTGGACTGCAGGGGGAGATGGAGCTCACACTCTTGGCTGGATCGGGTCTGTGTGCTCTTGGTAGTTGCGGATAGTTCCGCTGCTGCTGAGGTGTAAAAGCAGTTGATTTCCCACTGTTGCTGATATTTAAAAGCAGGTAGATTGATCTCTCCAATGGACTGTAGAGGGAGGAGCTCACATGCCTGGCTGGATCGGGGCAAAGGGCTCTTGGTAGTGGTGGCTGGTCCTGCTGCTGCTTAGGTGTAAAAGCAGTTGATTTTCCTAGCGAACTGCAGGGAGGGTGGAGCTCATATTTTTGTAGGACCGGGACTGTGGGTTTTTGGTAGGCTGGTCCCGTTGCTGCTTAGGTGTAAAAGCAATTGATCTCCCACTGCTGCTGATATTTAAAAGCAGGCAGATTGTCCAGGGAGAGGAGCTCTGCACTCAAACTGCCATCCTCCTCGCTTCCAAGTTCCGAAATGCTATATTGTATGTACGTACTGATGATTTTATATTGTGTTTTATTCCCTGATTGTCCAGCACTTTTTGTTGTAAACTGCCTCGAACTATTATGGCTTTAGCGGTATATAAGAATAAAATTATTATTATTAGTATTCAATATCAGAATATTCCAATTACTGTCCGATATCCAACCTTTCCTTTTTGGCAAAACTCACAGAAAAGATTATATTTAACCAGCTTTCCGATTTCATAGAAAAAACAAACACTCTCCTCCCTAACCAAACAGGATTCAGAAAACATTACTCCAGTGAACACTCTCTGATAGGCCTTACTACATCAATCCTAAACTTTCTAGACCAGAGGAAGAAAGTCCTTCTAGTATCCCTAAACCTTTCATCCACCTTCGATACCGTATATCATCTGCTCCTTCTCAATAGACTGGCTTCAATAGGCTTGATTGACTCTGCTCTCGACTGGTTCGCCTCATTCTTCTTAGATTGTAACTCCAGAGTTGTAGTAGAACAATCTTCTTCTGATCTCATTAAACAAGACTATGGCATACCTCAAGGATCAATACTCTCTCCCCTTCTCTTTAACATTTTCGCATCTCCTCTTCTTACAATTGCACAATCAATTGGATTCACTGTATACACTTATGTAGAAGACATTCAACTACTACACCCAATTAATCCTACTGACCAACAGGATATCCAAGAAATAAATATTAAACTCGAAAAGATTAATCAATGGCTCACTAGCAACATGCTTTTCCTAAACCCTTCTAAATCCACTAGAATAATTTTCTCTGGAAACAACAATGAACACCCAATTTCCCCTATATGTTTCAAATCCACTCTAATCCAGCTAACCAACTCCGCCAAAATTCTAGGTTTCATAATTGATGACAAATTGACTTTTCATCGGCAGATCAGTTCAGTAGACAAAAAAAGCTTTTATAAATTAAGAATGATAAGATTAATCTCTAACTTATTAGAGCTTTCATCACTTAATATTCTTTTGCACTCATTAGTTATATCACAACTGGACTATTGTATTCTTTATACCTCAGAATTACACAAAAAGAACTCAGAAGACTCCAACTCATCGAAAATGCCGTAGTCAAACTAATACATAAAGCTAAAAAAATTTGATCATGTCACACCCCTTTCAATAAAATCACACTGGTTACCAATTTCCCACAGAATCACCTATAAAATCCTACTGCTTACATTCAAAACAAAAATCTCACATACCCCAAGATTCATCGACAGACTACTCATCCCCTACTGCTCTTCAAGAACACTTCGCTCCAGTAACCAATTTCTCCCACACGTCCTTTCTTTCAGACATATTTTCTATGATACCACTCGGAAACAAATATTCTCAGTTACCTCCCCTACCCTTTAAAACTCGCTTCCACTATATTTACGGGAAGAGACAAATCTTGACAAATTTAAAAGAAACTTAAAATTTTTCTTATTTAAGGATGCTTATGACCTTTGATATCCCTACTCCTCCCATTTTCAACAAAGGAAGAGCATAGCTACCCACCTCCTAATGTGCCATCCATTTCTGTTCTTCTGTCCTATTTCAATTGTAGTTCAGCCCTTCCCTCCATTTGTTCCAATATGTCATGTTATGTCCTATGTCCTTTTCTATCCCTCAAAATAAGCAGTATATCAAAATTTAATACACTTGGAAACTTGGAAACCACTAAGGGCTACTTTTACTAAGGTGCGCTAGCGTTTATAGCGCACACAGGAAATTATCGCACGCTACAACATGTGCTACGCTTCTAGAACTAACGCCAGCTCAATGCTGACGTTAAGGTCTAGCATGCACAGCAATGTAGCACGCACTATTCCGTGCGTTAAAGCCCTAGGGCACCTTAGTAAAAGGAGCCCTAAATTACCACGGAGAAACTGGTTAGGATAGTGTGTTTTACAGATGAAATGCTACAAAGCTTAAAGTGACCAAGTGGTTGAATACTCAGTTTGAAAGTGCAAAAATTATTTTATTGCACTCTCCCAATACTTTAAAACTTTAAAATATTAAAAACAGATTAAATCTGATTATCATATGATACTGTGCTATTTGGTATGGCAATGAGAGCAAAAAGTCAGATTTCTACAAACAATAACAAATTATTATTACTCATAATGACTGCTGTTGCCATTCAACAAATTACGTATAATTGGAAAAACTGGAGTAGATTAAATTATAATTTTTGGTGGAATTCCTTATGTCATATATATAAAATGGAGAGATTTCTGGCAATACAGCGGGGTAGTTTCAAGAAATTTCAAGATGTTTGGGAGCCATTAACAAAGTATTGTACTGAATAGATGAAATTTTCTTTTCTCTTAAATTTACAAGTTCAATTGTGAGGGAAGAGGGGGGATTTTACAGTTATGTATTGTATAAGTATTGATTATTTGATAGGTAAGGGGGGAAGGGTGGGAGTTAAGTATTTATCACTGTTACCATTGATGATTATTAAGTGATATAGATACACTTACGCAGATGACATCTTTGTCCTACTTGAGACCAACCGGAACCTCACCAACCTCTCAGCGAATATATCCTCATGTATATCGAACCTTCAATCCTGGACCCACACTATGCAGATGAAACTGAACGAATCTAAAACAAAACTTCTCTGGCTCGGTCCAAAATAGGACCAACTGCCCACCTCCATCCCACTGTCCTCTGGCTCCACTTTGCATCTTGAATATTCAAGTAAAGTTCTGGGAGTCATCATTGACTCTACACTTTCCTTCAACGATCACCTCAACTCCCTAGTAAAAAAATGTTTCTTCAGCCTTCACATGCTAAGGAAAGTGAGAACCTGTCTTCATCAAAAACACTTTGCCATCCTTGTCCAATCCACCATCCTTTCCAGACTGGACTACTGCAACTCTATCTACCTAAGCCTAACAAAGAAAAACCTTCAAAGACTCCAGCGGATTCAGAATGCCGCTGCTAAGCTTATCTTCGCAAAAAGCAAATTTGACCACGTCTCACCGCTTCTGTTCAAGCTCCACTGGCTTCCGATAATGTCCAGAGTCCACTTCAAATGTGCCTGCCTCACTTTCAAGATCCTACACGGCATCCTCCCTCCCTTCATTCCTCTTTCTTGGAACTCCTCTAACCCAAATTCCACCAGATCCACCCAAAAATTGAAACTTTCCTTTCCCTCTCTAAAAGGCGTTTCTCTTGTAGGAAAACTAGGTTCTTCCCTCCCTTTCAGAATCACTGAGCTCTGGAACAACCTTACCTCCCTTCTTAGGAATCTGAGCTCCCTCCAACTCTTCCGTAAACATCTGACACCTGGTTATTCTCAAAAATGTAACTCTTCCTCCCTTTCTGGTTATTCTAGTCCTCTAAATTTTCTCTTCATTTTGCCTCTTCCCTCCACTGGAGTTCCTTTCTACCCTAACTCTTGTTAACCGTATCGAGCTTTACGAATGTAGAGATGATGCGGTATACAAACCTAAGGTTTAGTTTAGCTATTGTTAATTTGTTTGGACATTTTGTAAGTTTGAAAATGAATAAAGAATTTAAAAATAAACAAAAAACAACAGATTAAAAATACCAATAAAATATAAAGTGCACCTTTCAATTAAAACTGAGGTATTTCTTTAAATATATTACTCTGGTTACACAACAAATATGTTTTGTTTTGGTGTGACAACTGTGGAATAGTGGAAGTGGTTAATAGACAAGTGGCTCACTGTTGAAGGTCAATTTGCTTCTGAGAGAGCTTACACTACAATGCTTAACCCTAAACGTCTCTTTTCCAGCCTGCCACATGCCAGAAAGGCAGAATTTCATCTCTGATTCTTTATCTTTACATACTGTATTTTCTGCTTTATTGCACGATGACTCCTAGCAGCGGGCAGTCCACTTGTCATCATTTCAAAAATAAAATACATTTTCACTGGTTTTATCTCAAGTAAGGCATGTTCACCAAAAAACAAAGCTGTAACCTGGTTTTATTCTACCCATTGGTTTGCTGGATTTATTTTAGTATCTTAAATGAATTATTGTTGTTGGATGCTATTATGTTATTTAATTATTCTTTTGCATAAAAGAATGGGAGAGAAGTGAATTGTCTCATATTCCCCCCTCCCCCCACTTAAATAAAATTACAATAGGATCCAGATTGTTTTATGCTGACTGAACACATACCATGACTCGTTGCTTAATTTATGGCTAAGAAACTTCAAAGTTGAGGAACTCCATAGTTAATTACTGAGAAAAATAATCAATGTTATGGTATAATAGACACAATCATATATCAAATAAAGAACAAGGGAAAATGGATATATATATATATATATATATATATACACACTTGTAGAATTGAACAGATGAAAAATCTCTATATTTATCAGGTTACTTCAAAAACTGTACAGTATATAATCCATCATGAATCTGTAACTAGCAAAGTGGTGTAGAAATACCAAATAAAGGGGTGATTTTTCAAAGCTGCATTAGCTGTTACCACATGCTTAATGCACTAAAAATAACCCAACATGGGACATGCTAAAGACTTCTGCCCTTTGCATGTACTAAGGGCCAGTAGGGTAAGGGGGGAGAGGGGGGCAGAATGCCCTGAATGCCATCTTGGTGGGGCACCAGCACTTCTCCACTCCCCCCATGCCACGCTTGTGCTCTCCCTTCCCCGCCTCCTATATCTCTTTAAATCTTCACCTGTTTGAGCAGCTTCTCTGGCCTGCTGCTCACGCCAGCCTGGCTCCCTCTGAAATCAAGTCCAGGTCACAGAACCAGGAAGTGATGTCAGAGGGAAAGCCAACGCCCCTGGAGAAGCTGCTCGTGCTGGCAAAGATTTAAAGAGGTGGGAAGGGAGGGTGCGAGTGTGGTGTATGGGTATGTGTGGGGGGGGGCGGGGAAGGGGTATGGAAGGAAACGGGGGGGGGGGCCGAGAGGAGGTTGAGGGGATGCTAACGCCAATGCTAAGGGCTCCTTTTACTAAAGGCTTCTTAGCATATAACACTAAATCCATTACTGCACCTTAGTAAAAATACCTCTGAGTGCACTGTATTTTTTTTTTAATTGCAAAACACTGTTTTAAACACTTCCTTAAAGTACTTCTGCAACATTTCCATTGGGGTGATCAGAGGTGAATTGGAGAAGTTCAAAATTCTTAAATTATTCTTTCTGGTGTAAAGATGGCATTTCAGTAAGACACACTCATGAGAGTTCTGCCTTATCTCCATATTTTTGCTGCTGTATGACGCATCCCTTTAGCTCAAGAATGGGCAAGGGGAAGGGGAAAAAACAGGTCTTATCCCTCTGCAACCAGTTCTACCCCTTCACTCCGTCAGATAACACTGGAGCAATTCAGAGTCCCTTTGGCAGCTGAACTAGCATTATCATTGG
Source organism: Geotrypetes seraphini (assembly GCF_902459505.1). NCBI lineage: Eukaryota > Metazoa > Chordata > Amphibia > Gymnophiona > Dermophiidae > Geotrypetes > Geotrypetes seraphini. The sequence goes on along the minus strand of NC_047093.1, from coordinate 63,270,194 downwards.
CTCTGGCTGCAGAAACACCCACCGGCATCACTATGGATGGGGTCGCTTTGAGCCTTGTTGAGAGAGCAGCTCCATAGAAACCAGGGAGATTCTCGACAGGAGAGGAACAGACTGGCAAATCTCATAAACGGCGCCTAAATCGAAGATGCCCCAAGTGTGGAGGTGGCCACCGAGAAAGACACCTACGTTAATTGTATAACAAGGCTAATCAACAGTGTTAAGAAGGGCCCGTCAATGAAATTCGATTCTCTAAGAGGCCACCTAGAAATTTGCAGGCATGCTAAGAAAAAAGAGGTGCCTGTTGAGATAGGTGTGGGCCATGGTTTGTACTTAAGCAGCCTCTTAGAGAATCATTGCTGTTAAATGTAGCTAAGCACCGCAATTGGCACCTATATTTTAGTCGTGCTGAAAGCTGGCCTATTTTTTTTATACAACTCCAAGCAGGCGCTGCTGAGAATGATTCATTACAGTGTGCCTTTTATTGATATTTCTCTTTTATTTGTTTTTGAAATTTTATGAAATTATTTATAGTTTAATATTATATTATATTACTTATTTTATTAATTTTCTTTTCTTTTCTTATGAGGTGTTTCTCCATACCTGCTGGTCTGGCCTCTGGACTACATGTTGGTGCTTAGATTGAACCTTCAGCTTTGGTTGGTGGCCATGAATACACCAAATCAAATGAGAAGAATATGTTTCGTAATACACCTCATACCCAACACTCAGAAAAAGAATAACAGAGACAACATTCATGCTTGCTGTTGATCAGAGGAAGTGGACATTTTTGATGCACCATATTGACATCATCATGACATCATCAATATGCACCCATGCCAGATTGTCACAGAAAAAAAGGCTGCTTTTGGCAGCCTAGGATTTATGCTGGGGATTTTGACTATATCTTTCTTTCCTGTGGATTTGAACTTACTACCTGGGGAAGACAGACAAAGCAACCTTAACCATATAGCCAGGTTAGCTGGTTTGTAGATTTAGCTCCCTGACATGGAATTTTTCCTTAGGGGAAGATAGCCATCTCTGTGTAAAAAGGATTTCTCCTCTGGACAAAGAAAACTGCACAGTGCAGACACAAACAACAAAGTCCTCTTGATGACTGTTAGACACCTGTCCACAACCCCAGAATTTTTTATGTGGCAAATAAGAAGTTTACATGGGGGGAGGGGAGGGAGATTAGGTATTGGAAGGAGGGACCAAGTGGCACATGTCTCTGAGTTTCTTTCTGATCAACCTTCATCAGAACATATGAAATGCTGCTACACATGATATAATTCTTGTCCACAACACTTTCAGCTCCAGGTGCATGGTTTTAGTCAAATGTTAGCTGTTCTCACTTTAATTGCCCTGGTTAAATATTAATTAGGTAAAGATCCTCAAAAAAGTGAGAACACGGGCTTTGCCAGTTTGCCTACTGGAGCCTCTGGAAATTATGCTAATTTTCTCTCTCCCTTCCCTCCAAGTAAAAATGCTGATTTATTCTTAGGAATAAAACTAAAATTATACAGAAAGGGGATCATGTTAAAAGAAAATCTGTAATTACGGACTGAATTATCTTTAGTTGCATTGCTGGTTTAGAAATGGCAGTGGTAACTTGGACCACCCACACATTGTTGTTATTAAAAAGTCCTAAGTTTGTGGCAGAAGTAAGGCTATTAACTCGCACAGCTCCGAAAAGGGCGAAAGGACAAGAGAACAGAAGCCGCTCTCAAGTGTAGGATAAGCAGTTAACTTCCTCATGAATAGGGTACAAGTGCTCATCAGATCTTCAGTGTGCAGACTAGTAAATTATGCAGGGCGACCAGGCTGGCCTGAACAGATGGTGCTGGTAATGTAACATGAGCTGGTTGTTTGAAGAGGAAAGGCACAGGACACATAAATGCAAAGCCGAGCTGTTATCTTCTCTGAAGGGCTACCTCATGTTAATGGGGACACACAAACTAATGTACACACACACACATACACCAAAAAAGGGAAATCGTTGGCAACCTTTGCCAGTAACTTCCAAGACAGGAATCCATATGTCGATCAAAGAGCCAAGGTTGGGTAACATGAATGTTGACTGTGAATAATTTAGGGAAAGGTCTATGTGTCATTTAATCTCCAGCACATGGTTGCACGGAGAGTTAACTGTGCGGACAACAATCTTCTTAAATACAGGACTTTCTAATGTGACTGAGTCACCGTAGCCTTCCCTGACATAAAGAACATTTTGGGATGGATTTTAAAAATGGTGCTCAAAAATGGGTGCCAGGAAATATTGGCAACAAGGCTCCAATTCTATTAATGGTGCCTAAAAATGGGCACCGAGGAACACTGCGCTTAGCACCTGTCAATCTTCAGTTAGGCGCCGTTTCGAGACTCATGCCTAGTGGTACCTAAATTGGAGTTAGGTTCAAGGCGATTTACATTCAACAGGAAAATACAAAAACAATCAATAATTAAAATATCATCATAATATGAATATTGCAACAAGTCATATAAAAAAAGTTTTCCAGATTTTATGAAACCTTAAGTAATTGATATCAGTCCTAATGTAAACAGGTAGATTATTCCAAATTGTAATGACAGCATAAGCAAAAGAGGAGCTGAGCTGTCATTTACACCGTACTCCTCTAATCTGTGGAAAATGTACCAATGAAGTACCACCTAATCTGGTGGAATAATAATAATAATTTTATTTTTATACTAGTTGTTTAGGCCGTTACATTAACGGGTGCTAGAAGGTAGCTAGCATCTCCCCTTTCTCCCATCCCCCCACGACAGCCAGCATCTCCTTTTCCATCCCCCCATTCAGCATCTATTTTGAAATGCCGTCCGTGCTCGGCCGCGGCAGCCTGCAGCCGCGGACAGCTGCCGCGGACAGCAGCCACCGTGGCCTGCAACCGCCGACAGCCGCCACGGCCGCCACCCACCTCGGGCCACCAACAGCTGCCGCGGCTGACATCCACCTCGGGCCGCCGACAGCCACCGCGACCTACATCCGTCCCGGAGGGGGAGGGGAGGAAGAGAGTGTTTCGCGCGCATGCGCACTCCTATCTGCGGTGCCCTACACCACACGGAAAATGGAACACGCGATGGGAGTGCGCATGCGCGGCTTAGGCTTTTATTATATTAGATACTGCCAAAGCTGTGGTAGTTTGAGGCAGTTTACAACAAAGAAGGGCTGGACAATCATCGAATATAGGTACAATGTAAAGTCATCAAAATACAGGTGAGTAGGATACAGAGGTAAGGCACGAGAGATCTTGGGAAACAATTCAGTTAGAGTTGAAGAGATAAGGCTTAAGAGGTCTTAGGTTACAAATCAGTTAAACAAGTTTGTTTTTATTAATTTTCTGAAACTTAGGTAGGAAGAGGAGTGCGTGATAATATTATACAGCCAGTCATTCAGTTGACCTGCTTGGAAGGCATGTTTTCTGTTCAGGTATCTTTTGTAATGGTAGGCCTTTAAGCCCAATTTCTATAAGCAGCGGCTAAAGTTAGGCGCCGACTTTGGAGGCGGCTAACTAGAGAGGTGCCTATCTAAACTTGAATAACAAGCTCAATTAAGCTTTTTAATCAGCATTGATTGAAACATAGACGCCTATCAGATTCAGTAATAAGGCGCCTATAAAAATTTAGGCGCCCTTCAAAAAAATAGGCGCTATGCATGTTAGGCGTGGGCATGGCTACATGTTAGGCACCTTGTTGCAGAATCGCTGCTTAAGTGCTCAGCTAGGCGCCTAACTTTTAAGTGTGCCAAGAGCTGGCCTATTTACTGGGCACCTCTAAAATAGGTGCCGCTCAGTGTGATTCACTAAACAGCACCCAATTGTGCTTGAATCGCGCTGAACGGCACCTAATTAGGCGCCTAATTTTAGGCGCTGCTTATAGAATTTGGGCTTTAGTGTTGGATGGTTGAACAGATGTACTCTGCGTGTGGGTCTGGATGGGTAATCTAAGTTAAAATGGGGAACCAAGTACATGGGAGCTGAACCAAGAGTGGATTTGAAAAAGAGACAGGCAAATTTGAATAGCACTCTTGCTTCCAGGGGCAGCAAGTGGAGTTTTTGGTAGTAGGGAGTTATGTGTTCCCATTTTTATTAACCCAAAGATCAATCGGATTGCCGAATTTTGGATGATTCGGAGTCTTTGGATGGTTTTTTTGAAAGACCCCAGATAAATGATGTTACAGTATTCGAGTAAGCTTAAAATGGAGTATTGCACCAGTAATCGGAATGAGGTTGCGCTGAAGTACTTCCTGATGGTTCTTAGTTTCCATAATGTTGAGAAGCCTTTTCTGACCAGTGAGTCAGTGTGAGCTTCAAGGGTAAGGTAGCGGTCCAGAGTCACTCCCAGAATTTTTATGGAATCTGTTATGGGAAAGATTTGACCATTCAAGGAAATTGATGAATCTTTGATTTTGTCATTCAAGCTCGCCAGGAAGAATTTGGTTTTCTCTGAATTGAGTTTCAGTTTGAAATTGGTCATCCATAGTTCGATTTACTTTAAGATAGATGCCAGGTGATATTTTGTCTTGGGGGTTAGGTTTGTTAGTGGAAAGACTATGGTGATGTCATCTGCATAGATGTAGAATTTGATTTTTAAACTTTGTAGTAGATTCCCCAGTGCGGCCAGGTAGATGTTGAACAGTGTGGGGGATAGGGGGGAGCCCTGCGGGACTCCACATGAGTTTACCCAGCTGAAGGAGTAAGTGTTGTCACTGTAAACTTGGTATGATCGTTTACTCAAAAAACCCTGGAACCATTTTAACACATTACCAGAGAGACCGATTGACTCCAGACAGTCCATAAGAATAGCATGATCTACAAAGTCGAAGGCATTACTTAAATCAAATTGCAGGACTAGAGCGCTTGTGCCCTGGCTAAATAGGCTATGGAGGGAATCTAGCAGTGAGACAATAACAGTTTCAGTGCTGTACCCGGAACGAAAACCTGACTGGTTCTCGTTTAGAATGCTGAATTTATCCAGATAGGTTACTAAATCCTGGTTGACCAGTCCTTCGATCAGCTTTGCAAAAAAGGGAATGTTCGCAATGGGTCTGTAATTTGAAGTTAGCTTGATAGATTCTTTGGGATTTTTTACAATTGGCGTGATCAGGATCTGGCCTCGGGCCTCAGGAAAAGTACCTGACCATAGAAGGGAAGAGAGCCAAGTGTGTAATTTGTCTTTGAAGGTGACCGGGGCCACTTTCATTACATTTGATGGGCAACAGTCTAATTTGCAGTAAGAATCAGCGTATTTTGAGTAAAGCTTGCAGAATTGTTGCCAGGTAGGGATGGTAAAATTGTTCCAGATCAAATCTGCCCTAGGTTCGTCTTTGAGTTGAGCAACTGGGTAGTTCAGATGGTTGGTTGCAATGACCGATAGGGTGGATCTCAGATTGGAGATTTTGTTGTTGAAAAACTCAGCCATGGCATTGGCCAGTGGTGGGGAGTCTAAGGTAGGACGGGTTAAGGTCTGAATGTCGTACAGGTTGTTGACTATATTGAAAAGATTTTTGATGTCGGGGTTTGGGGAACCAATTTTTTGTGCATAAAAGTTAGTGTGTTTAGTTGTTATAAGTTTTTTGTACTCTTTTAATTTTGTTTTCCAATTGGCTCTCTCTTTACTGTCTCCAGATTTCAGCCATTGTCTTTCAAGTTTTCCTAATTCCTATTTCACTGTTCCTAGTTCGGCATCAAACCAGCCATCCAAATTTTTGTTTCTCATTTTCCTTGCTTTTAGCAGGGCCATCTTGTTTAGGATCTGAGTGCTCGTGTTGGTCCAGGAGTCTACCGTAAATGAGTTGGAGTCTGGGTTGGAAGAGATGTCATAGTGTGACCAGAATTCCACTGGATTAACCAGGCCTCTAGTGGATATCATTTTCTTAATCCTTTTTGCCATCTTGGGTGATGTCTTGCTTGCCAGCAAAGTTGGAAATTGCAAATCAGAAAAAATCAGAAACTGACCTTGCCACATAGGAAAGTCAGAAAGACAAACAGGTGGCGGCCTGGGGATAGAGTTTTGAGGTGGGGGAGGGGAAAGGGAGAGAGGTAGGTAGGAAAGAAGGGGCTGGATAGGTCTAAGAAGTTAAAACAGGAATAAGAAAATGGGAGGTAGCTAAGGGTATTAGAGGGGGATGGGTAGCTGCAGTTAGGAATGAAGGGAAGTCTAAGAGGCAGTGTCAAGGGTGGAGACTAGGAGCATGAAGAGGGGAGTGGACAACTGCATGATCTCCATTTTGTCTGCATCTCCAACTGTATATCTGAAGAGTCAGTCTGTAATATACGATGACCTATGCAAGCTGATTTAAACTTAATTCACCTCTTAGGGTTTTCTTGGCCTGGCAGGATTTTCAGGCAGGTCTGGAGTTGTCATTGCAAATGAGGGTGAGTTCTTGGGTGCATTTTTTAATAGCATCATTAATAGTAGTAGTAATCTTATTCCTGAGCCTATCACCTCTTAACTTCATCCTGCACCCTTTTATTCTGGAGCTTCCTTTCAAATGAGATTTGTCTCCTGCACATTTATGCCACAAAGGTATTTAAACGTCTCTATCATATCTTTCCTCTCCTGCCTTTCTTTCAAAGTACTGTATACACTACATATAGAGATCTTTAAGTCTATCCCCATATGCCTTATGGCCAAGACCACTGACCATTAAACAGCCTTCCTCTGGACTGACTCAATCCTTATATCTTTTTGAAGGTGCAGTCTCCAGAATTGTATACAATATTCTAAATGAGGTCTCATCAGAGATCGGTAGCATGGAATGTTGCTACTATTTGGGTTTTTGCCAGGTACTAGTGACCTAGATTGGCCCCTGTGAGGATGGACTATTGGGCTAGATGGACCATTGGTCTGACCCAGTAAGGTTATTCTTCTGTCGTTTCAAAATCAAACATGCATTCCTACCTAAATTTCATGTATGTCATGGATTCTGTACAGGACTTTGGGCAAATTTTGTTACTTTTCAATTTGGTCTATGCTGTGATCGTATAAGATGTGAAGAACACTTTGAAAACATTCACAATGGCCGAGACCCCCCTTCTCCCTCTCCTACAGCCTCCTCAGCATCTCACCTCCAGTTATTTTGTTGCTGCTGTTTAGATGTAGGGGGTAAGTTATTAATTTGGGTTATTTTAGCACAGGGTTTCATTATATAAAATGGGACCTTGCACTAAAATAATCCAACATGGTAAATGACCCAACTTAACAGTAGCCCACATTGATAACTTCCTCCCTTAATAGTGCTTTGAAGGGGTGGGGTGGGTTAACCTATTCTGGGTTTTCATTTCAATCAGAACTGATCGTTTGTGGTTCTTTAATTCACAACTACCCTTAGGTTTTCCTCCAATTTAACCTTTTTTCTCCCTTCCACCTAGCTATCATAGCAGCAGTTCTTTTCTGTGGATGTTGATACTTGTTTGCTCATGGAAATTAAATTGATTAGACCACATTATTCTGGTATCTCCTATGATAAGACATGCATAGGATAGAATCATCTAACTTAATCATCAGTAATTTAATCTTTACCTACTTCTGTTACAAGTTTATTCTCCTGAAGGATATAGATTCCATAGTTTGCCATCAATGCTAAGAAATGTCATAGAACTAACGTTCTATGAGATTAATCATCTCTCTCTGGACAACTGAAGCAAGCCTTGGGTACACTTTTTATTAACATATCTTATATTCAGCATTTTATCCTTCGGGTGCCTGCCCCCAGCTGCTGTCTGGACTGTGTTTGATTTATGAGAGTGAATAATAGAGGTACAAATCATTATTTTCATGGCATACATAAAGGAAATTGATCCTTTTTGTCCCAGCCCTAAGAGATTCCCTTTTTTCTGTGGTGGAGACTGGACTTTTATTAGTGTTAAATCAGGAGCAGATGATGAAGGATCACCGTACTCCGCCGTCAATTCCAAATCAAGGCCAAACTTAATGATAACCTTAGCAATCTTGCTAGTCCAGAAAAGTGTGACAAAATTCTGTGAGTTTTCTGCCGTTTCCATTAGGGGGTGCGCCTTACCACCTCATGTCAGGGCGGAACAACATTTTGGTAAATTTAAAGGAAATCGAAAATGCTTCCTCTTCCAAGACACATATGACTGCTGAATAGGTTTAGCCTGGGTTGTTTAATAATCTGATCTCCATACCCTCCCTACTGTTTTTTACCCTCTGTCTCCTTTACTTTAAAATTGTAGTTCTTCCCACTTTCCTTTCATTTTATGTTTGTCAAATATTGTCTAGTCGGTTCTTATCTGTTCAAAGTTCCCCCCTTTTTTAAAAAATTATTATAAAATGTATGGAATTTATGATTAGCATTTTATCAAAATTTTAATAAACTTGAAACTTAATTTGTAAATGGTGCCCAAAAATGGCACTGCACAATATACTATAAAGGGCGCTTCAGGATGGGTGTCCCTTAAGGAACATCATGCCAACTTTGGCCATGAGCATTTACACCAACTGAAACCACAGATAAATCCCAGCATGCGAGTTGGGCACAGATCCCCTGAATTCTACAACATTGTGTGCACTTTAAGGAAATGCCCCTGACCTGTCTGCATCCCTGCCATCATTATGCCCCCTTTTCATATTTGCATGGAAACACTTAGGTGCTACTCTATAATTGGCAGATAAGTGTGGCAAATGAGATCTGCCACAGATCTGCCTTATGTATCTGGCCAATTAGAGTCTTAGGCCCCTCTCCAGTGCATCCCAGGATGCACTGGGAAGGGGAAGACCCACCATTTTGTAAAAAGCGGGCCTGCCGGCAGAAGGGACTATGCATTCCCCTTGATGGCCATCTTCTAAAGGTACGGGAGAGGTTTGGGGGTGGCGGGGTGGAATGTTAGGGTGTGTCAGGAGATATCAGGGAGTGTTGGGCATCCCTCCCACTGCTGGGGGGTGTCGGGGGGGGGTGTTATTTGATAGCGGTGGCAGGAAGAAGAGGGCACATAACACATGCCTATAATACACGTGCTCAAGAAGCATGCTTTTGTTCCCCCCCAATAAAAAACTCCCAAGTACTATCATTTAAACTTGGCACACCACATCTGAGCATGCTCATACTTTGCCTACCACATGTCCTGTAGTTTGTCTGGAACAGTTTATGGTATGGCATAGTATGGGGTATAGTATTAGTTAGGCCTAGTTTTAAAAATAACTCCCAAGCAACCAGAAACTGCATTTATCCAGCATCTATCAATCCCCATGGGTGCCAGTTAACTGAGAGTCTACTGTATATATATAAGGGGATGAGACTTAAAATACCGCCTTTCTGTGGTTAGAATCAAGGCAGTTTACATATTGTATACAGAAGCTTATTTTGTACCTGTGACAATGGAGGATTAAGTGACTCAGGGGTCCTTTTACTAAGGCGCGCTAACCGATTTAGAATATAATGGGCACCTTAGTATTTAGTGTGTGCTAATCTTTAGCGCGTGCTAAATCAATTAGTGCGCGCTAAATCGGTTCATGCACCTTAGTAAAAGGACCTCTTACTCAAAGTCACAAAGAGCTACAGTGGGAATTGAACCCATTTTCCCTGGTTCTTGGGCCACCGCACTAGCCATTGGGCTAAGCCTCCACTCCCAAGCCCCACCCAACACCACTCCTGGGAATGTTTCTATTCAGGTCAGAAAACTTTTTTATTAATTCTTTTCAACATTTCCATCACCTAGGAAAAAGAATGAGCTTCAACAAAGCGATTGTGAACGTAGTTATAATCAGTTTTAGCTCTTACCCCCATTTACAAAGCCGTAGTGCGTGTTTTAGCGCTGTCTGTGGCGTTAACAGCTCCAACGCTCAGGAATTCTATGAGCGTTGGAGCTGTCACCGTTGTGGCCGGCGCTAAAAAACGTGCTAAGGTTTTGTAAAAGGGGTGTTTAGTAGCCCGTATCAAGGAGGAGGTAAGGCAAATCCTTCCCGTAATCACATTTAGGGATCCTTTTACTAAGGCACGCTAACCGATTTAGTGTGCGCTAAATGCTAAGGCGTCCGTAGAATAGAATGGGCATGTTAGCATTGAGCATGCTAATCTTTAGTGCAGGCCTTAGTAAAAGAACCCCATTATCTACCCTTTATATAGGGCCCCTTTTACGAAGCCATGGTAGCGCTGCTGCCACAGTAAATGCACCAAAGTTCATTCATTTCCTATGGGTTTCAGTAGGTTTATTAGCTGTTGCCAGTTTGGTGAAGCTTGTGTTTTGCATTAGCTGGGTAAGTCCTCTTGCTGTTTGTTTTAGCAGGGCTTGCACTGTTTATTGTTCCAATTGGTTCTTTTATTATTTATTGACTTGTTCACTTATCAGTATTTATTCAATATTTAAGCTCTTATTTATATTTAAGTGGCATTTAAATGTTTTTATGGCATAAATAGTATTGTTTTTAAGGCTTAATTATGTTGCGCAAGCTTTTACATGTTTATGATTACAATTTCATTGCCCTTGATGCAGCCCGTGTACAGCAAAACATGAGACTAATTCATTAATAAACCCACTCTAATTGTGTATATATTGCTAAGATGTCTTTACTCTAGAAGCTTATTCAAATTGTAGATCTGTACTATTCTCACAAGGGGAAAAAAAGCCTCAGAGTTAGAGCTTCCGACCCATATTGGTCTCATGAGTGACAATTTCACTTGGCTCTCATTTCAGTCATTGGCAAAAACCCTTATTAATCTTTTTTTTTTAAATCTATTATACTGTAATAAATTTCTGAAAGTGTCTTATCAGTTTTTGTGCGTTTTTTCTAACATGCTCAAATACCTTTTTTTTTTTTTCTTTGTAAAAAACCATGTACTCTCATGCAATCCAGACTTCTATATCATGTTGAAAAACAATCTTAGGTTGATTTAATCAAATGAACTCTCTTTATTAATCTTTTCTAAACCGCATTGAACTTCATGGCTTTGCGGTCTAGAAATCCAATGTTATGCTTAGTAAATAACACGAAATTAAGGAACAGCAGTTCTTTCACTTCCACTAGCTTTTTTAGGGCAAGCACTGGATTAGCGCGCACTATAGCCCGTGCTACCCGAAAAACTACTGCCTGCTCAAGAGGAGGCGGTAGCGGCTAGTGTGCACGGCATTGTAGTGTGCGCTATTCCGCGCGTTAAGGCCCTAACGCACCTTTGTAAAAAGAGCCCTTAGTCCATATAATTCAATATTTTCAATCAATTGATATGATGTGGAAAGGTTTGACTTTTCTTTTAGAAGTTTATCTTTCAGTCCTTCCAAGGTGGGGCGTGGGTGTGGCTTCACCTGGAAGTGACCTTGGGTGGGCTTAAGCCTCAGTGCGCATCTCTGTAGATGGGAGACAGATGCCTGAAATGTAGGCCTGCAAAATGAAGGCCTACATTTCAGGCGTCTGTCTGGAAGTGTAGGCACGATTCTGCTTAGGATGCCAATGCGATACTGGTGTCCTAAACAGAATCAGGCCCAGATAGTATGGGGCTCATTTTAAAAAAAGAAAACCATTCAAAAAAAGCATAAAGTGGCACTTGGACATCTTAGTGGAAAAGACGTCTAAGTAGTCATTTTCGAAACTGACTTTCTAGACATCTTGCTAGGCTTTTTGTCTACAGTGCATCCACACTTCAAGGGGACATGTTGGAGGTGTTAGGGAGTGATTAGCACTTGAACATCTTGCAGCTATAATCGAACATTGACCAAGATATCCAGGACCCCATTTAGATGGTCAGAGCTAGACCTGTATTAAAAGCGAATAATGACCTGAAAAGTATCCAAACTGTCCAGATAATCAATGGAAGGATGAAGGCATGACCACCCCCCCCCCCCCCAACACACACACTCCTCTAGTGATCATTGACCCCCTTCCACCCCTGAAAATCAGAATGAAACAATACATACCTGTCTCTATAACAGCAGCACATGGGATGGGAAATCCTAGTACAGCAGCAAGCAGATATCTGAGATAGCTTGGTGGACAGAGAAGTGAACCATAGAGAGGGGGACCCAAACCTTTCTCTAACTCTAACCATTACATTTATGGTGGGAAGTGTGAGCTCACCAAAATCCTACTGTATTGCCATATAGGTAGCACCTGCAGCTGTAAGGGCTTTTTGGGATGGTAGATGGGTATAGTAGGTTTGGGGGAGTTTGGAGGGCTAACCATATATTATAAGGAAATCAGAGAGTAAGGGGATAAGTGGTAATGTCGTATTATGGATTAAGAACTTGTTGAAAGACAGACAGCAGAGTAGATTTAAATGGTCAATATTCTCAATGGAGAAAAGTAAATTGTGGGGTTCCCCAGGGGTGAGATCACTGTTTTTAAACATATTTATCAATGTTGCTATGTTACTGACTAGAGATGGGAATAACTAGTTAGATAATTAAATTTGCTGATGACACGAAGTTATTCAAAATTGTTAAATCGCAAGAAAGTTGTGACAAATTGCAAGAGGACCTTGTGAGACTGGGAGATTGGGCATCAAAAGGGCAGATAATGTTTAATGTGAGCAAATTCAAAGTGATGTATGTGGGAAAGAGGAACCTGAACTATAGCTACATGATGCAGGGTTCCACATTAGAAGTCACTGCCCAGGAAAAGGATCTAGGTGTCATCATTGAGGATACATTGAAATCCTGAACAGAGTAATTCTAATTTCTGCCCTTAGATGCCCGTAAATAATGATATTATACATAGTAACATAGTAGATGAAGGCAGATAAAGACCCAAATGATCCATCCAGTCTGCCCAACCTGATTCAATTTAAATTTTTTAAATTTTTTTCTTCTTAGCTATTTCTGGGCAAGAATCCAAAGCTCTACCTGGTACTGTGCTTGGGTTCCACCTGCCAAAATCTCCGTCAAAACCTACTCCAGTCCATCTACACCCTCATAAGAACATAAGAACTGCCATCTCTTGAACAGACCTTCGGTCCATCAAGTCCGGCGATCCACACACAGGGAGGCCCAGCCAGGTGTACACCTGGCATAATTCTAGTCACCCATATTCCTCTATGCCTCTCGTAAGGAGATGTGCATCTAGTTTGCTTTTGAATCCTAGAACGGTGGATTCTGCAACAACCTCCTCTGGGAGAGCATTCCAGGTGTCCACCACCCTCTGCATGAAGCAGAACTTCCTGATATTTGTCCTGGACTTGTCCCCCCTCAGCTTCAGCCCATGTCCTCTTGTCTGTGTCACATTGGACATTGTAAATAATTTTTTTTCCTGCTCTATTTTGTCGATTCCTTTCAGTATTTTGAAAGTCTCGATCATATCCCCTCGCAGTCTCCTTTTCTCAAGGGAGAACAATCCCAGTCTCTTAAGTTGTTCCTCATATTCCAAGTTCTACATACCTTTTATTAGCTTCGTTGCTCGTCTCTACACCCTCTTCAGCAGTTTTATATCCTTCTTTAGGTTGGGAGACCAATGTTGGACACAGTATTCCAAGTGTGGTCTGACCATTGCTTTATAAAGCGGCATTATAACTTTCTCCGATTTACTTGTGATTCCTTTCTTTATCATGCCTAACATTCTATTTGCTTTCTTTGCTGCTGCTGCGCATTGTGCCGACGGCTTCAGGGTCCTATCTATCAGTACACCCAGGTCCTTTTCTTGTTCGCTCTTACCCAGAGTTGCACCTGACATTCTATACTCGTGTTCCTTGTTCTTTCTGCCCATTTGCACTTTTCCACATTAAACTTCATCTGCCTTTTCTCTGCCCATTTCTCTAACTGACACAAGTCACTCTGGAGTTCCTTGCTATCCTTCTGCGATCTGATTACCCAGTATAGCTTTGTGTCATCCGCAAACTTGATGATCTTACTGGATGTTCCTTTTTCTAGGTCATTGATGAAAATATTAAATAAGATGGGCACAAGTACCGAGCCCTGGGGTACACCGTTAGTCACTTTCTCCCAGTCTGAGAACTTCCCATTCACCGTATGTCCATTCTCTGCTTTCTCTTTTTCAGCCATTTGCCTATCAATCTTAGTATATCTCCCTCTATTCCATGGCTTTGTAGTTTCCTGAGAAGTCTTTCATGTGGAACCTTGTCGAACGCTTTCTGGAAGTCCAAGTATATTATGTCCACTGGTTTTCCATCTAAGAATCTAAGAATGCACCAGGGAAAAGCTCACCATTTTGGAGTGGCGGGACTGCCTGCCCTCTGGCCGGACATTCAATTGAAATGTCCTTTCAAAAATGCTCATCCACGCACATAAGTTTACATAAAAAATAATTTCTGCATATAAAATGCCTTTAAGCTAATATTGGGATTGTCTCCAACTTACCTTTTTCCTCATTTTGTGTTGCATAGACCATCAAGAGAAACTAGAAACTTCTACATATTTGCTTATCCAAAAATTAATGGGTGTAGATATAAGACCTTCTTAGATAGGACTCTAGCATTTCAAGCTGGTAGGCAACAATTTTGGTTAGGTAAATGTATTCAGCAAGCTATGTTATCCTATTGCTGTTTTCGGAAATTAATTAAGACCACTTTGTTCGATAAATTTATTACTTAGTGAGTTTTATTATTGAAATTCTATTTTACAAATATTTGCATTTTTTACTATATTATTGAATTTCACTGATTGTCCAGCTCTTTTTAGTGTAAACCGCCTAGAACTTTTGGTTTTGGCGGTATAAAAGAATAAAGTTATTATTATTATTTTAAATGTATACCCTAAATTTATTTAAGTTCAGTGAGGTTCAAAGGTTTTTGACTGAGACTAAAATGATGTGTTTTACATCAGAGTTCATTTGGTCAGTACTCAATTTGTAGACAAAAACAGAATTAGAAATGTGAAGCTGGGTGAGCAGGTGTGCCAGGGGTAGGAGCAACAGGAGAAGAGAGGCTGGATTAGGGAGCAGAGTGGCTGTTCTGTGCTCTGCTGCAGACTCAGCCCTCTCCTCTTTTTCTCTGCAGGCTGACTCAAATAGAGCTCATCTGCTGTTCTAGCCCCGAAATCTGAAAAAAAAAGTGGCAGACTGTATTCTAGTTTATTACCCCACAGATTAAGCCTCCCATATGGTACAAGGGGGTGCTGAAAAGTTCTCAGCCCAACCAAGAAGAGAATGATATGGATATGGTTCAATCAATGGTCTGTAACAATATCAAAACATCAAATTTTGTTTCTGTAAATTGGCACTTAATGAAATAAGATAGCACTCTTTTTAGCTACAGTGGAAAAATAACGCTCAGAATTTAGGAAGTTGGTTGGTTGGGTTGAGAACTTTACAGCACCCCCTCTTACTTGAATGAATTTACCTGCTAACCAGATTTATTAGAAGTGGCAATTGTAGAAATATTTGTATAATAGCATGGGCATCGTCTTAGTATCTATAGGGTATAGTTATCAACATGGGCTACTGTTAAGATGTGTTAATTTACCGGTAACTTTGTGCTGCTTTAGAACAGGTCCCATTTTACACAATGAGCCCTAGTTACTAATAACTAGGGTTAACACTAAAATAATGGTAGCCCACATTGATATCTTTCCTTCCCTATACTCCCTGGGAGTATAGGAAACCAAATGTTGGAAGGAAATGGAATAAGTCTGAACTTTCTGGACAATAAGGACAATCATTCTACGACATCAGCTGACCTTCAAATGTCCTGCTTTACAGAGTACATTGAGTGTGTGGTCTAGGAGGGCTTAGTTATGCATAAGACATTTGAAGCAGGTTTGATGCCAATACTACTACTACTACTATTCATTCAGTTGTGTCCAACCCTTGGATACTTTGTAGGCCAGTCCTCGCCGTGCTTCCTTGTTTTCCACAGCTTCTTTCAATTGCTTGATGCTCATTCCCATGCCATTCTTGATGGTATCCAGCCAAAGGGCCTATGGTCTATCCTGCTTCCTTTTACCGCTGACCATTCTGAGTAGCACCTCCTTTTCTAGTGAATTCACCCTCATCACATGTCCAAAATAGGTCAGTTTCTATCTGGTAATCTTGCCTTCCAGGGTCAACTCTGGGTTTACATGATCTTTGTTGGTGATCCTAGCTGGTCATGGGATTGGTAGAAGTTTTCTCCACATCTTGAAGGCATCAGTTTTTCTTCTGTCTGCTTTCATGAGTGTCCTTGTCTTACAGCCATATGTCATGATTGGGAACACAATAGCAATGATGAGTCTTTGTTTGATGGTGACTGAGACATCCTTGTACTTCCATATTTGGTCCATGCTCAACATGGCTGCACGCCCCAGTGCTAATTGACACTTGATCTCTGCTGTCGAGCCACCACTGTGATTGAGAGACCCAAGGAAAATGAAGCTGTCAACTACTTCTATTTCTTCATTGTTGATCTTTATGTGGGCTTTCTTGTTGGTGGTAGTCATGATTTTGGTCTTCTTGATGTTCAAGTAAAGTTCCATCTTTTCACTTTCTTCTTTCAGCATCAGGATCAAATTTTTGAGGTTATCAGGACAGCTGTGCATTATTTTCTCAACTGAGCACCAATAGAACTTGTGGAAGTCGGAAAACAAAAGATGGGGATTGGGTAAAATGTGGCCCTCATGGACCTTGCGGATCTTAACCGCACACCCTTAAAATTCTGCTCATCTCGAGGGTGAGTGGGATCCATGAGGTGCTTCTTTCCATAGTAAACATCTAGCCATCGACATAGGCTGTAGTCTTCAATACGTGTTGACAACCAATCTTGTTGTTAATCTGCTTTATTCTGCTGTTGCATTACAGAGAAAGATGAGCTTTAAAGAAAACGGCAAAAATGATCCAGTTGTAAAAGAAAAATTTGGATTGGAAGTTAAATGCTGTGAAACTGAAACAAGATTGCATTTTAATGTATATTCTGAAGAAACAAAACCTAATAGTTTGTAATTCCTGTTAAATTTGATTTCTACTGTATATCATTTTCCTCTACATTGCAGTAAAAGTGTGCAGACTGAAGCTGAAGAATTAGCTTTAATGCCTGAGGCTTGCCCAATCAGAATTTGCAAACATGTTTGATGGATTTGTCACTTAGCAACCAGGCAATATGGAGTACTGTGTCCAGGCACTGGTCACCGTACATGAAGAAGGACACCATATTACTCAAAAGGGTCCAGAGAAGAGCGACTAAAATGGTTAAGGGGCTGGAGGAGTTGCCGTACAGTGAAAGATTAGAAAAACTGGGCCTTTTCTCCCTTGAACAGAGGAGATTGAGAGGGGACGTGATCGAAACATTCAAGATAATGAAGGGAATAGACTTAGTAGATAAAGACAGGTTGTTCACCCTCTCTAAGGTAGGGAGAACGAGGGGGGCACTCTCTAAAGTTGAAAGGGGATAGATTCCGTAGGAACGTAAGGAAGTTCTTCACCCAGAGAGTGGTAGAAAACTGGAACACTCTTCTGGAGTCTGTCATAGGGGTAAACACCCTCCAGGGAATCAAGACAAAGTTAGACAAGTTCCTGCTGAACCAGAACGTACGCAGGTAGGGCTAGTCTCAGTTAGGGCACTGGTCTTTGACCAGAGGGCCACTGCGTGGGCAGACTGCTGGGCACGATGGACCACTGGTCTGATCCAGCAGCGGCAATTCTTATGTTCTTATTTGGCTGAAACAAAGTTTGTGTTTTCATTTAGAATGTATCTTCCTCATTTTACTAGAAAGTTTAACAAAGTGGAGTACAATTAAGCAATAATAAGATACTTTTAAAATTCCACAAATCCCTTCTCAGTCTAATCTTACTCCCTAGACATTCACATATTCCTCAGTCGGTCCATCAACTGCATCTTCTTCACAGATATCTCAGTCTTGTTGGCCTTCATTAGTTGGCAGGTGTGTAGGAACCAACAGGGATCAGATCTGTACAATAACCCAATTTCTGCATGGCCACTTTTGATCAATCCTTAGCTATTTTCATCCCTCCTGATGCCACTTGCAGTGCTGATTTCCAGTGGAAGGTAAGAGAACTAGAGGTACCACAAATCATTGGGATGGATGTTTAGAAACCAAGAGATGGCCCAAAATCTCCCTCTAGAAATTGGGTCTCTTGGCAGCTCTGCAGCATCTGTAAGGTTTGTGACTACCAGCGTCCTTGCTTGTCATCACTTACTGTCAGACTAAAAGATCCAGCAGGAGCTCCCGTACAGCCATAAATAATGCCAGTTAAAGCAGTCACTCTGGGCTCATTTGCATGTTTTTTGGGGGATGGAGAGCTTCCTGCAGGTTCTTGCTATTTGTAGTAACAATGCCCAGTTGCTGGCCTACCTATTATCTTGGCAGAGTGACCTACAAATCATAGTGACAAACCAATCAAGAGAGCTGGAAATGTCTACAAGGCTCTTTATCCTGAAAGATGATTTACTTTCTGAAACACATTTCAGAGGATCAGAATAAATCTGTCATGATTTTTCTTGTATTATCAAATTTTTTTTTATTTTTTTTTTACCATGCTAAAGGGTTCTGAGGGGTTAAATTTCCTGTCTTCCACATCTCCCCTGCCCTTTCCCCTTTAACTCTCTTTCTTCTCTCCCAGTCTTTTTTTAACCCTTCCATTGTTCCACTTTTAATGACAACTGCATCCTAATAGTCTCTTTAAAAGGATGATGAATGCAAAAGTCGTATATTGATCACGGCGGTGATTGATTACCAGATCTCTTTGACAGATGAGCCTACTAAGGTGACTGCCAATATAGGGGCATGACTGGGAGGGCTCCTTCACTCAACGGCCTAATGGTTTCTGACCCAGCAGGGCAGAAAAGCAACGCCTTCATTTCAGCAAAAAGAAAAAGCTCTCTCTATCCTTTATAAAATAATTCATAGGAAACTTAAGGCATTCCGACACCGAGAAATTGCAGATGGAGAAATATGATGGATTATGGCTTGAAAGGAGCCGACTAAGAGAGGTGAAATTGATCCTCTGGAAAATGGTTTTGTCTGCTGTGAAAAATTGGCAATATCTAGGTGACTCTGGAGTGCTATAATCTGGAAAATGATTTGCTTTTGATTTGCTTTGGTTGCAGGCATTTCGTGTGCAACCACATCCCTCCAGCCTGGTTCCTTAAAGGGTTGTTGCGAGGAGGGCTAAAGCAGAGAGCAGAAGCATTTGTGACGGTGACCTTCTAAGTTGCATTTCAGTCCTTGCCATGGAACTAATCTCCAGTTTTTGTGTCACTTCCGCATTGAGTGATTTTTTTTCTATGAATGAGGTACACCTATAGACTGTGCAATCGCTAGTTCTTTCTCAAATAGATTATACAAATATTGTTTATATCAGCTGCACAAAGACTCAGAAGGCTGGATTTCAACTTATACAAAATGCCATTGTCAACTTCAAGCAGATTTTTTTCATCTTCTAAGTTCGAAGCTATTGCACTGGTTACCAGTTAATTGTCAAATCTATTTTAAGCTTTGTATTTTTGTTTTTAAGTCTGTGCATATAAGAAGGTAAATCAGCACATAATCTCAATTCCAATAGCTTCAGGGTGTAGGGAAGTAAACATTTTTAAGTTTTCCCCCTTTTAAGACAATTAGATTGCATAATGTACATACCGGTAATTTTTCTTATCAGGCAGCATCTTGGTGGAATGGGCTTCCTTTAATCTTAAGGAAAGAGTCTAATTTTACAATTAAGGAAAGAGTCTAATTTTACAGTTAGGAAGTTTGTGCTGTGAACAAGTTAATGTAATATTTCATACTCTGGAATTCAAGGAAACTAGTTATCTCTTATTGTAAGCTGCATTGAACGTTAATTGACAAATATGAGTTATACAAGTAGTTCCCAATCCTGTCCTGGAGGACCACCAGGCCAATCGGGTTTTCAGGCTAGCCCTAATGAATATGCATGGAGCAGATTTGCATGCCTATCACTTCCATTATATGCAAATCTCTCATGCATATTCATTAGGGCTAGCCTGAAAACCCGATTGGCCTGGTGGTCCTCCAGGACAGGGTTGGGAACCACTGGGTTATACATTTCTTTTAATGCACATTGCAGCGGTTGGGGAGTGCCATAAACTAGCAGTGCAGGCAGTCTGTAGCGAAGCACCTTCTTTTATGATCATTTACTATGCTAACTTGATCAAAATAAGTGCCCTCTTTGGATTAAATTCAGGAAACGGAACCCAAATCTGGGCACCTAAAAAAAAAAAAAAAGATCTGTGCAGAGCACTATTCTATAAATGATACTCCAGGTTGAGCACCTTTTATAGAATAGCACGTAGAGTCAATTTCCGCACCAAACTTTGGGTGCGAGGATCGACACCATCTTGAAAACCAAGGTATAAATCCTGGTGTGTAAGGTCCCCAATATTCAGCAATACCATGCATATAGTTTGTATGTTATTGCGTTCCCCACCTAGATTTGTGAATGGGCGGGTTATAAATAATGTTAATCTAATCTAATCTAATCCTTAGGTTTGTATACCACATCATCTCCACGTTCGTAGAGCTCGGCGCGGTTTACAGTAGATGAAATAGGAAGGAACTACAACAAAGGGTTAGAGGTAAAAGTATGAGGATTATTTAGAGGACTTGGGATGCCAGATATGAAGAGTTCTGAGGACTTGCTCCTGACCCGCCCATGGCCTTGCTCCCTTTTATTTATTTAATATATTTTCTATGCCGTTGTCCCCAAAGAGCTCAGAACAGGTTACAGGTTAAACATACATAATTTCAGTACAAGTTTACAATGTCAGTTTTTATCCCAACTTGACACATACTAGGGCAGTGTTTTTCAACCTTTTTACACCTACGGACTGGCAGAAATAAAAGAATTATTCTGTGGACCGGCATCAGTCCGTGGACCGGTGGTTGAAGAACACTGGGCTAAGTCATGGGCCAGACCCCGCCCATCTCTACCCAATCTCCATCCCAGACCCTGCCCCCATAATAGTACTAATTGTAACTATTTTTTTCCATTCATTTTTCACAGATACACAATATAAATCTTTTTAACAGCGCATAATGGTTAACTATAAAATTAAACTACACAGCAGATGTAAATTCTCAAAATTGACATAATTCAATCACTAAATTCAAATATAAAATCATTCCCCCCTACCTTTGTTGGCTCCCTCCCTCCATGCTATGCCTTACCTTCTGGCCTGCTCCCGCCTGGCCATTTTATGCCGCCCCCGGTATGATCTTCAGGCCGGCTCCCTCTTCCTCACTGATGCAGTGCACAAAGCTGCGGGCAGCGGCTCCTTGCGCGTCCCATGCCTCATCTGGAAGCCTTCCCTCTGACGTTCCCTCTGGTTCAGGCGCAGGACGCGCATAGGAGCCACTGCCTGTGGCTTTGTGCACTGAATCAGTGAGGAAGAGGGAGCTGGCTTGAAGATAACGCCTCATCGATCGCACCGTGGACCAGCGGTTGAAGAACACTGTTTTGGGCCTGATGCATGTGCTGGCCCTGTGGACCGGCACTGGTCCACGGACCGGTGGTTGAAGAACAGTGTACTAGGGGGTCTAATATTAATCTACATAATATCCAGTTTACCAGTTACAATTTGCCATAGTTATCCTTACAGTGATAGGTTTTCAGTACAAGTTTTATCCTAATTTGATACACATAGACAGTTTACAGGTTAGATTTGCCATAGTTACAGTTCAAGATTCCACAAATTTTCCTTACGTGACACATACTGGTTCTGGTATCAATATACATTTCTTTGTAGTGCATTTGTCAAGGGCAGGTTAATAAGGTGCGCGCAGATTGGGAATAGGCATGGAGTTTTAATATACCGCTTGGACAATAGCACTTAGCACAGGAGTAGGGAACTGATGAGGCCCGTGTTTGTGTGCATGTTTTCTTGGCTAACTGTAGTGCAGTGTTGTAGCCAGACCCAGTATTTTGAATAGGCCCTTCCACCCCTCCCCCAAATTAGGGTAAAGGACTTTCCTGGTGACCCTCAGGGAGGGAGGGAGGGGGGGGATGATGAATGTTTACCTTAGGGCCTAACCTCCTGGTAAGCCTCGTCAGTCAGCTATGTGGAACAGACTAGGACTGGAGTGACTAATCATTAGCATGTGCTAAACTGGTTATTATCCCTCAATGAATTCCCCCCTTAATTCCAATAATTGGGTGTTAACAAACAATTATTGGCAATAATTAGCATCTTGCTAAGACTCAGGGGTAGGGAACTCCAGTCCTCGAGAGCCGCATTCCAGTTGGGTTTTCAGGATTTCCCCAATGAATATGCATTGAAAGCAGTGCATGCACATAGATCTCATGCATATTCATTGGGGAAATCCTGAAAACCCGACTGGAATACAGCTCTCGAGGACCGGAGTTCCCTACCCCTGAGTCTTAGCAAGATGCTAATTATTGCCAATAATTGTTTGTTAACACCCAATTATTGGAATTAAGGGGGGAATTCATTGAGGGATAATAACCAGTTTAGCACATGCTAATGATTAGTCACTCCAGTCCTAGTCTGTTCCACATAGCTGACTGACGAGGCTTACCAGGAGGTTAGGCCCTAAGGTAAACATTCATCATCCCCCCCCTCCCTCCCTCCCTGAGGGTCACCAGGAAAGTCCTTTACCCTAATTTGGGGGAGGGGTGGAAGGGCCTATTCAAAATACTGGGTCTGGCTACAACACTGCACTACAGTTAGCCAAGAAAACATGCACACAAACACGGGCCTCATCAGTCATTGGTTCACAAGTGTGGAACTAGCTGCCTACATGTCTTTTTTTTTTTAATTCTTTATTCATTATTAAAACTTTCAATAAGTGCCATATAAGATAAAATCATTTTACACTTTAACATCACTTAATATTCTACCAAAGTCTAATTCACATCAGATATCCCTCCCCCCCCCCAACACACATACCCAATTGTCCTTAAGCATAAGAAAACATAAAGAATCCCCACCCCCCACCCCTAACTTGGACATGTATGTTCAAAGGGAAAAAGTAATATTCATAATGTGTTTGATGACGAATATGATGACATTTCAGAAGGGTATTAAAACCGGCTTTCAAATAAATATTTTGCTGATGTTGTTTGAATAAGACTTGTTTTATTATTCTGGTACTGTATTGTGTTTTTAATATGTATGTCAGTGTAAAATTGAGTCATCTGACTAGTTTACACAAATGAAATGAGGGCTACTAAAGTCTAGAACCAAACAAAAAAAGAGATGGAAGTTATGACATGAGCCCCCATACCACAGGGCTAACAAGTGAATCCAAACAAATCTACTAACATGATGATCCAGGACTGGTTTTACTGCATTGCATGCAGGGACTTGTAGGTCTGACTTCCCTAAGTATGAGCTGAGGTCATAGTAGCCCAGATGAGAGCAGCTGGTCAGACACAATTGAAGGCAGCTGAAAACATTAGTTACAAGAATGGAGGCTATCTGCCGCTGCTTGGGAATTATATAATGAAAAATGTTTTCAAGAGTGATGGAAGCAATAAAGTATCAAATTTGGGAAAGACTTGGATAGGTCCAGAAAATCCTTAGTTGTGAGAAAACAAGGGAAAGCCAGAGATCAAATGGGGTTTGCGTGTGGCAACAGGAAGGGACAGATGGATCTTACAGTCTTTTAGAGCAGTGGTTCCCAACTCTGTCCTGGAGGACTACTAGGCCAGTCGGGTTTTCAGGATAGCCCTAATGAATATATATGGAGCAGATTTGCTAGCCTGGCACCTCCATTATATGCTGATCTCTCTCATGCATATTCATTAGGGCTATCCTGAAAACCCGACTGACCTGGTGGTCCTCCAGGACAGGGTTGGGAACCTTTATTATAGAGCAGGGATCTCAAAGTCCCTCCTTGAGGGCCGCAATCCAGTCGGGTTTTCAGGATTTCCTCAATGAATATGCATTGAAAGCAGTGCATGCACATAGATCTCATGCATATTCATTGGGGAAATCCTGAAAACCCGACGATTGCGGTCCTCAAGGAGGGACTTTGAGACCCCTGTTATAGAGGATTTATGGTATGATAATAAGGAAGAGAGCACGGACCAGATGGGTCTTCCAGTCTTTTAAGGGGAATGCATGGAAAAGCTTTTGTTTCATATTTGCTTCCTATTATTTTTGTTCTTTTTCCTTATTTCATTTTGCTGACAGCTAGTGACATTTGTTTTGTATCAGTTCTGATCTGAAATTACTCGAGAAACAAAATGCTTCTTATCTTTCCCCTATTGTTTTAAAACAACACGTCCCAACACTCATTATCTGCCTCACTGTCAAGGTTCTGATGCTGCTTAATAGTTCAATCTAAGTTTCAAGTTTATTATTTCTTTGATATACCGGTTATCACACAAGTATCTAGACGGTTTACAATTAATAAAAAGCATTCAAACAAAAATACAGTATAAGCAATTAAAATTTACAAAAAAAAGAGGGGATTACAAGATCAAGGGAAACTAACATGACAAGAAAGAAGGAACAAGAGGTAGTGAAAAAGACATCGAGATAAAAAATAAAATAATGGAAAGGGAGGGAGGAGACATTTGGGAGGGTTTCACTTTAAGAAAAGCATTTTGGTGAAAAGAACCTGAAACTGAGTCATAACCAGAGAGGGGGATAGCGGTTCTAGTATTAAGAATTGAATGCATCCCTAAAGAGGTAAGTTTTCAGTTTTGACCTGAATGGTTTTAAAGTGGACTCTGTAGAGGGGAAGTGTGTTCCAGAGTAAGGGTGCCATGACGGAGAATATAGACTTTCTAGTAGTATCAGAGAAGATTGTTCATGCCGAAGGAACTACTAGGAGATCTTGGTGATTTGTGGAAGAGGGATAAACAAACAGTGAGCATAAACAATAAGCAGTTGGTTACTGTATTAAAAACAAACATAACTAGAACATTACAGTGCTATAATACAGGCCATTTTTTTATTATTATGAATTGTATTTGCTCAGTGCAGTGTATCCACATTGGAATGGAGTACACACAACACAAATGCAAAATGAACAGCGCCGTATCAACCAGGAGCACAGGTGAACTATTGCCCCTATAAGGAGGTATAACATTTCATGTAATGCTGGTTTAGTCTATCAAAAGACAGTTACAATTTTTAAGTCCTAAATCTAGAAATATACATATACATATCCGTCCTGTATGGATGTGTATAGGGATGCAGCACTTATAAATTCTGCCTTCTAAAAAAGTTTATGACCTAGATTTGAGCATAGACCCGTGGATTCTATAAATAGTATGCAAATTTACATGTGCAAAGCTGCACACTATTCTGAGATACATTTGCATCTATTTATAGCTAGCAAGCCAATTAGAGGGGAATTCATCAAGCAATAGTTTCAAACAGGATATATGTCCCATCACCTAGACTGAAGAGGCCTGAGGAAGTTTCCAGAAGAATCTGGGTTTGAAGGTAGTCTAACTTGACCTCTCTTTCCATCAGGGTGAACGGTACGTTCCTGCAGTGTGACGAAATAGCTAGGAGCTGAGGCTACAGAGGGAGGTGGCAGGACTAGGCTACTTTTCTTTTTTCAACATACTCAACAGTCTTGATGGAGAGCCAGAATGTCTTGTCCTCAAGGATTCTGAGGAAAAAATGTATATACTCATTTGAATATTGGAGAACATTTGATTATGAGACTTTATTTGGTGCAAGAGGGACCCATACAGGAACCCAGTATGACAAACTATTAGAAGGAACAGAGAGTGCTGAAAATTTTAGAGTTATGGGCTCTTTGACTAATTCGGCCAATTCCCTCATTCTGAGCTTCTAGGAGGATTATAAGAAGGACTTTGCAGATCTTGTACCTGAGAGAACTGAAGCACTGAGCTCCAAGCTCCTTTGAAATGCTGGCCTATATTTAAGGCACCTATGTTAAAAAAACAAAAAAGAAAAAAAAGATGCAATTCTGGACACGGTGCCGGCCACAGCAGGCATCATTTCCAGAATCAGGCCCTTAGAGCTTTTTCTTCTTCCGTGCTGCATAACTTTCATATAATTCTGACTTGCTTCTATATTTATGCTTGAATGTATTGTAAACAAAAACTTCTATTTAAAAAAATATATTTAACTGCTTTAACAAAATAAAAACAGTAATTTCAGAAATAAATCATATTCATATCACAAGAAAGTAACCAAAATATAGCCCACATCAAAGGGAGCTGAATGTAACAATCTGAAAAACTATTCTCAGGAAATCAAATATCATAGTATATTCTTTGCTACAGACAAATCAATTTAACCTATCCTAACTCATTGGCAGAAGATTTCTTTTCAATACCTTTACAATGGAAATACATTTTTAAAATGCATAATGAATACCTTGATATGTAAACAAGCATTTACATGAAAAATTTTTAAAGAATGGTGCTCCTAAAGTCAATAAACGAGACTTCAAGAAATTTCTCCCTCTTTTCCTGAGTGGTTCTGACCACATCTGGAAAGATTCTCAATTTTTGGCCACAAAATAATTTCTCCTTATTCTTAAAGTAATTATAGAGAACAAGTAGTTTGTCATTCTCATATATAAAGGAAACTAATAATGTAGAATGTTGAGTAAAACAAAAAACTCTGTGGAGAGTTGATGTTCCTGAGATGGACTTTATTATTAATATAACTTGATAATCCACAAAAACATATATGACCCAATCCACTAAAAATGTGGGATCCAACACGGTCCGTGTTTCGACAAAGAATGTCTTTTTTTTTCTTTATTATTTCTGGGCAATAGACCTTAGAAGTCTACCCAGTACTGTCCTTAGGTTCCAACTACTAGAGTTGCCGTTGAAGCTCACTCCAGTCTATCCTTTGCTGGATTCAGACTGTGAAAGTTTGCTCATTTATATTCTAATTAGCGATCCTCTGTGTTCATCCCATGCTTTTTTTGAATTGCATCACTGTTTTCCTCTCTGCCTTGGGAGGGCATTCCAGGCATCCACCACCCTCTCTGTGAAAAATAATTTCCTAACATTTCTTTTAAGTCTGCCACCCCTCAACCTCTCTGGAAAAGATTTGGTCCTATATTAATATCGTTCAAATATTTAAACTCAGGAGTTAGTTGCCGGAGAATGTGGTAAAATCAGTTAATTTAGCGGGGTTTAAAAAAGGTTTGGATAATTTCCTAAAAGAGAAGTCCATAGGTCATTATTGAGATGGCTTGGGGAAATCCACTGCTTATTCCTAGAATAAGCAGCATAGAATCTATTTTGCTACTTGGGATCTAGCTAGATGTTTGGGACCTGGGTTGGCCACTGTTGGAAACAGGATACTGGGCTTGATGGACCTTTGGTCTGTCCCAGTATGGCAATTCTTATGTTCTTATGTAAAGATGTCTTCTTCAGAGATCCCTACGGTCCATAAAAGAAAAACTTGTGGATTATCTATAGTTCGTGTGCTGCATAAACTCTGTGCAAGTAGCTCATAAAAAACCCCATAGGGACCCCTGAAGAAGACATCTTTGTCTAAACATAAGAACATAAGCATCACCTATGCCGAGTCAGACCACAGGTCCATCATGCCCAGCAGTCCACTCCCATGGCGGCCCCCCAGGTCAATGACCTGTAAGTGATCTAATGCTCTAAAGCATTTTGTACTGTATAGTAACCCTCTAATTGTACCCTTCAATCCCCTTTTCCTTCAGGAACTCGTCCAATCCCATTTTTAAACCCAAAATCGTACTCTGCTCTACCACCTCTTCTGGAAGCACCATGTTGGGTCCCACGTTTTTAGTGGATTGGATCCTATATGTTTATATGTTTTTGTGGATTATCAAGTTGTATTAATAATAAAGTCCATCTCAGGAACATCAACTCTCCACAGAGTTTTTTGTTTTGGTCATATATTTCTCTACTGTGGAGTTATTGGGTCAACTTCCTTGGGTTTACTTGAATGTTGAGAAAATTCATCTTGAGAGGTGTCCAAAAACTTGGTTAAATCAAAATCAGAATTATTCCTTAACATTTACAGCAATCCATTTTTGCGGTATAATATACCGCAATCCATATTGTCAATTAACAAGACCTCTTTTAAATATTTATGGAGCAAGATCTCTGGTGAAAATAGTCTACCTCTTCCTTTACAAAGCTACACTAATGTTTTTACAACAGGCCGCGGTGGTAACAGCTCGGATGCACATAGGAATTCTATGATCATTGGAGCTGTTACCACAGCGGCTAGCACGGCTTTGTAAAGGAGGGGGCTAGTTATAGGAAAATTCAATATTCTTAGTTTCTTAGATCTATGAAAATTTTCTAATTATTCACATTTAGTATGATAAAATAAACTATCTAACAGCTGTTGTACTTGAACCTTGAAGTGTCACCATTCTGGGCTCCAGAGACCCCAGCCTCTTATCTAAATTCATAGTTCTAAGATCTAAACTTTGTAAATTCTGAGTAACTTGTTCTGTATAATCAGATAATTGGGAAGCAGAGGTCTTCAATATAGATTCAGCTCTGGACAGTGAACTTCAAGTATCTACCAAGGTTAGATCAGACAACAGAACTTGCTCCAGCCTGTTCAACCACAGGTTTCATAACCAGAGCCGGAGTCTTGCCTCTAGCTTAAGTCTAAAGGAGTCTTAGCTGATAGTAGTCCATTTCCATGTTCTCCAGCAGGAACAGAAACCGATTCAGGAAGGGGGGAGGGGAGTAAGAGTTCCCCCAGAGCTTAGAGAAGCTCTGGAACATGTGGCTGCGGTAGAAACTAATTTCTGAGAATTTGTCATAGGAAACACATGTTTATCCATTAGTTCAGACGACATTAACATAAGCATAAGAACATAAGCAATGCCTCTGCTGGGTCAGACCTGAGGTCCATCTTGCCCAGCAGTCCGCTCTCGCGGCGGCCCAACAGGTCCAGGACCTGAGCAGTAATCCTCTATTTATACCCTTCTATTCCCTTTTCCAGCAGGAAAATGTCCAATCCTCTCTTAAATCCCAGTACTGTATTCTGCCCTATAACGTCCTCTGGAAGCGCATTCCAAGTGTCCACCACACGTTGGGTAAAGAAGAACTTCCTGGCATTTGTATTGAATCTGTCCCCTTTCAACTTTTCCGAATAGCCTCTTGTTCTTTTATGTTTTGAAAGTTTGAAGAATCTGTCCCTCTCTACTCTCTCTATGCCCCTCATGATCTTATAAGTCTCTATCATATCCCCTCTAAGTCTCCTCTTCTCCAGGGAAAAGAGACCCAGTTTCTCCAATCTCTCAGCGTATGAAAGGTTTTCCATCCTTTTTATCAGACGTGTCGCTCTTCTCTGAACTCTCTCGAGTAACGCCATATCCTTCTTAAGGTATGGCGACCAAAACTGGACACAGTATTCCAGGTGTGGGCGCACCATCGCCCGATACAGCGGCAGGATAACTTCTTTCGTCCTGGCTGTAATACCCTTCTCGATTATACCTAGCATTCTATTCGCTCTCTTAGCGGCCGCTGCGCACTGTGCAGTCGGCTTCATTGACCCGTCCACCATTACCCCCAAGTCCCTCTCTTGGGTACTCTCATTCAATGACATCCCTCCCATCGTATAGTTGTACCTCGGGTTTCTGCTTCCCACATGCAATACTTTACATTTCTCAACGTTGAACTTCATTTGCCATTTTGTCGCCCATTCTCCTAGTTTGTTCAAGTCCCTTTGCAATTCCTCACAGTCCTCTTTAGTCCGAGCTTCCCTAAATAGTTTGGTGTCATCTGCAAATTTTATTATCTCACACTTCGTCCCTGTTTCTAGATCATTTATGAATATATTAAATAACAGCGGCCCGAGCACCGAGCCCTGCGGAACACCACTCGTGACCCTCCTCCAGTCAGAGTAGTGTCCCTTCAACCCTACCCTTTGTTTCCTACCTGCCAACCAGTTTCTGATCCATCTATGTACGTCTCCGTCCACCCCATGGTTCTTCAGTTTCCGGAGTAATCGTTCATGGGGCACCTTGTCAAAGGCTTTTTGGAAATCAAGGTATATGATGTCTATGGGGTCACCTCTGTCCATCTGTTTGTTAATTCCTTCGAAGAAGTGTAGTAAGTTGGTTAGGCACGATCTCCCCCTGCAGAAACCATGTTGGCTGGTTATCAGAAGTTTGTTTCTTTCCAAGTGATCAACAACTATTGAGGAAACATATTTACCTGTCCTCTTCTTTCTCATTGCAAATGCAAATAAGGAAAGGAAAAGAAAAGAAAATCATAAATTAGGATACTAACTTTATATTGTCTTCCAAGTCCAAATTCAATTATGTCCACAATATTCACTACTATTATACCTCATTAAATCCTTCGTGCTCCTGCAGACTCCAGAGGGGCTCCAGAGGGGCATGCCCCTTTGGTCATGCCCCTTTGGGCTACACACCACAGGGACTGTGTGTTGAAATGCTATTCCATCAAGGACCCCCTTTGACATCAGGTACTCTGGTGGTTGATCCCGCTAGTGCCTGTTCCTGACCCAGTCTCTTCTGACTCTCTCCATGGCCGCAAAGCACCAGCTCCACCAGGGAATATGGACTGTGCATTGAAATGCTGTTCAAACGAGGACCTCCTCTATATGTCAGGTACTCTGGTAGTTGGTCCCGCTAGTGCCTGTTCCAGTCCGGGTCTCCTCTGCCTCTCTCCATAGCCACAAAGCACCAGCTCCTAAAAGCTTCTATTTTTATAATACATGGCCTGGGTTATTGCTTGTTAGGATTGGGCTGTGCAGGGTAGAACTTCAATTTGGGGGTATATAGCAGAGTCCTACATTTATACAGTGACATTACATATACACTTACTCCCTGGGAACTGATTCCTAGCAGACCAGGAGCACTATGATAGCTTACAGGAGGGCAGATGCTGGGATGCCGTAGAGTTGAGAGGAGTAGAGGGTAGTGTGGTGCCATCACTGGGTGGGCCTGAGCTAAGAATGGGTGCATCTGGGCCCACCCAGCTACACCACTGCTATAGTGAAGGAATTTCAAGTAGACTGTCATTCTTAAACCACAAAACCTATGCATGAACTGTATAAAATTAATGCATGATTTTACCTAAACACTTATTTGTGAATGTGCATTCACTCATACAATTATATAACAGCCATTTTCTGCATGTAAAAACCTGTTGTACACCAAACAAGAGAGTTGACCCTGATTCCTCCAGGAAAGGAAAACCAAACTGAAGCAAAAAAATTTGTGGAAAGTTGATGTCCAAGATGAAGGCTTTATTAAAACAAATAAATAATCCACATAAAAATGTGTAGGGCCTGAACCACTGGAAACATATGTCCCAACATGGTCCATGTTTCAACACTATTCTCTTCTTCAGGGGTCCTATGGATAGAAATATGCACCTATTGTACAAGCAGAAAATGTTTTATAAAATTACTTATAAAGTTAACAAATCTCTTTCACCATAATGTTTGAATTAATGGAATTTTTCTTTTCAGGGAGTTCTTAATTTTAGGGCTGAATACTTGGGAAACTTATTGATAACTTATACATTGGTAAGGTGTTACCCCTTTATCTTTAAGGACCTAAATTTGTATATCATAAAGGAAAATTAAAGGTATTATAATAAAAACATTCAGATATCTCAACGGTACACAAATGCACAAGCTGAACTTTTCTCAGTGCAAAGTAAGTTCTAGAGCATGTGATCATGAGATAAGGCTCAAGTAATATCATGGAAAGGGTGGTAGATGTGTGGAATAGCCTCCCAGGGGTGATGAAAGTAGAAACATTAAGAAAAGTCTGGGATAAGATTGTAATTCTGATTTTAATGTAAAATTTTAATTCCTGGAGTTGGCCAACCTCTTATTAATTTGGAACTCACATTGAACACCTATTAGGGGTATATTAGCGATTCATAAATATTTATGTAATATAATAAGCCAGATATCAACCAAGGTCTTCAACAATGGTGTAGGAAAAAAAATTGGGCTTCCTGATGGACCTTCCAATCATGATCTGTGTTTGTTCTGAATGTCATTGTAAGTTTCTTCATATGAGCTCCCATCCAAGCTGGCATAGAGCACACATGTAACAACAGAGTCTTATTGGAGTCTTGATTATATTAGACAGATAATTATTGATCCAGCTACAGTTTATTCCTTCTGCCTAATTTCAAGATATGTGAGCTTTGGGGGTGGGGTGGTGGGAATTAGCATGGGATTCTTAAGGGGCTTTTTATCCTTCAACATCTGTCACAAAGAGGAAGATTTATGTGCATCCAAGTAAGATTCTCCTTTTTTGGTGGACTGTAGAATCTGTTTATTGATGGCAGTGCAAAACATTGATGAAAAAGGAGCTGGTGTGCCGTGCATGTGGGATAAATTGTAGTGATGTGAATAAGAACTGAGGCTGGCGCACGTGAATTTCAGAAGGAAAAAAAAAAAGGAGAAGGTGAGGTGAATTTTTCCTCTCTGAAAGCACAGAACAGAGATTCTTTGCTATACAGTTTGATCCTACGAAGTCTTTTTGTTCCAAAGACAAAAGGGAAAGTTAAGGACTGGAAATGTGGGGGAGGGGGAAAGACATTCTTAGACTTAAAAGCAATAATGTTGTGCATTGTGTTCTAAGATTGCATCACATAACAGCCTATATGAGGTTGGCAAGGGGACATGTTGCCAACTACTCTATTCATAATGCCAATGTTTAATCATGAAGAAGTGTAACTTGTGCAGAGTGCCAGAAAGAACTCTGACCACCTTGTTTGTCAGACAGGATGGGACCATAGAGGCCTTTACCTGCTGATATTTATTATGTCACTATCCCCTTTTTTACAAAGCCGTGGTAGCGGCTGCCACACAGCAAATGCTCTGATACCCATTAAATCCTTATGGACGTCAGAGCAGTTACCTTAGCAGCAGCTTTCCCTTTACTTGAGCTTCCTGTCCCTGCAGAGACAGGATGCTACAGAGTGAAAGTTTTCAGGCCACTGAAGGCAGCATGTTCAACTGACAAATGCTGCCGGCGGCCTGAAGATTACCAACAGCAGCAAAGGGAAGGGACTGGAACACCCCCTATGCACTGTACCTGGGGAGAACCACCCCCCTTGCCACTGCCCTCTTCACACACACCCAGTGCAGCATCTGTCTCTCTCTTATCCTCTCCCCCTGTGCAGTATCTCTCCCTCTCTCTTGCCCCTCCCCCTGTGCAACATCTCACTCTCTTGTCCCTCTCCCCCATGTAGCATCTCTTTCTCCTTTCCCCCATGCAGCATTTCTCTGTATCTCTTGCTCCTCCTGCATCCGGCATAGGAGGGAAGGTCTACCTTGCATTTTCCTCTCAATGCAAGCTTTTTTAACAAAACAAAAAAAAATTTAAAAAAGGAACTGCGGCAGCGATTCCTATAGGTTGCAGCAGCTTTCTCTGTAGCCTTCTGTCTGCTGCATCCTTGAAATAGGAAGTTGTGTCAGAAAAGAGTGAGACCTGATGGAAGACTTTGACTATAACTGCGGCAGCCAATAGGAATCACTGCTGTGGCTCTTTTTAAATTAAAAAAAAAATTAAAATGTTTGCATCCAGAGGGAGATGCAAGGCATACCTTATCTCCCTTGCCAGTTTCTGGGATCATCGAGTGGTGCCAGTGGTACCTGTGTTGGGTAAGGATGGGTAGGCAGGCAAGGTAGGAATGGTGGCATGGAATGTTGCTACTATTTGGGTTTCTGCCAGGTATTTGTGACTTGGATTGGCCACTGTGGAAACAGGATACTGGACTAGATGGACCACTGATCTGACCGAGTATGCCTAGTCTTATGTTCTTACGAGAAAGTATAGGGGGAGATTAAAAACTGCAAAGGGGATAGAAAGGACGGTGGAGGTTGAAAGGATGTTTGCCATTTTGTCTAATGATGATCTTGACAGAATTACTTTTTACAAACTTGCCCCCACTTGAACTTTAGTGAAGATCTCTTCTCTAAACCTTTTTTTTGTGCCACCCTGGACCATTTTATATGCTGCCCAGTGAGTATCTTCAGTTCTGCCAGCTTACTGCCAATTTGGAAGGTGCACGTCCTAGCGTAATATGATAAATTAATGCACTGATATTTTAGGCTGTACCTCAGAGTCACAGCAGCTGAAGAAATCACTCCAGCTTGGCAGCAGTTAAAGGTCACAATAAAATGAATTTCATGGGTACTCTCTCACCAGCCAGCCTGGCTCAGCAGTATCTTCCAAGCTTGCAGGAGAAATGCGTGCAAAGAACCACAAATGGGATCTGTGCTGCTGCTTCTGAAGGTATTCATCTGTTTGCCTGTAGTTCAGGGTAGGAAGAGTTGGGGTCTATTCTATTGGAGTTCTGATGTATGCACATATTTTTAAAAATATACACAGGGATATGCATAGACCACATGGATACACTTACACCAGCAGGTGTAAATTTGTGCACATATGTTTGCATGCTATTGAGGCTGATTCTAGGTGTCCATGTTGTCTGTGAAAAATAGAGGCACCTTCATGGACTTTCAGCTCTAGTTTATGGCCTATAAGTGTCATATCCAAATTTGAAAATAAAAGACAAAGAATCCCCCCCCCCTTTTTTTTTTTTTTTTTTTTAAAGAGGGCTGTTTTAGGACAAATCACAGATAGTCATTGCTTAGCCCTCAGAAGATCTCTGCCACTGGAAATTAGATAACCTCTCACCCTAGGCCTAGAGTCATTCATGGCCCTGGCACCTTTCAACCTATTTTTTAACCCTTTCTTTAGAGAATCAATGGATCTGCTAAGTGAAAAGGCCAAAAGTGGGATATGTGACTTATTTGTACACAAGATAGAGGAATATCAACTCCATAATCCTGCAGAATTTCAGCCTCAGGTATGCACTAATTATGCCTTTATAAAATGAGAAATTGTTATCAATAAAAAAAGTATGTTCTTTGGAAAAACACAGAAAAATTGCAAACTGAAAACATCTATATCTCTGTAGTCCAAAATTGCAGAAAAAAATGCATAATCCCTTCCTATTGACCCTTTAGTGCACAAAACTTTTAAAAAGGAAAGTTGTCCAAATTTACCCCTCTTAACTTATAGCCTTTATCTTTGTCATCTGTAAATTCAGTTTTGGTACCTTTATGCTCAGCGGGTCACATTTATTGTAACTGAAACCTCCTTGTCTATAGCTTGTGATTTGCCATGCGATACAATCACTTATCGTTCATTTGCCTTTTACCTGACTTAAATAATGCACATGAACCTGATCATGAACCTAAAACACAACTTATCTTTAATAATAGTGATTTTTTTTTTTTAAATTTTTCAATATTCATTTGGACATAAACTTCTAGCACATACGAGGAGGTGCTGAAAAGTTCTCAGCCCAACCAAGAAGAGAATGATGTGGATATAGTTCAATCAGTGATCTAAAACAATGGCAAAACATCAAATTTTGCTTCTGCAAATTGGCACTTAAGATAAGATAATGCTCTTTTCAGCTACAGTGGCAAAATAACACTCAGAATTTAGGAAATTGGTTGGTTGGGCTGAGAACCTTTCAGCACCTCTGCATATGTAATAAGTGAGCCAAGTACAGGACAATCAAACCACTGTGATATCCCTGATGAAGTTGGCTCTTATTGGTGGAATGAGGCATTATGACATCACAATCTCAGCTCTATGAGGGGGTGCTGAAAAGTTCACAGCCAGACCAAGAAGAGAATGACGTAGATATGGTTCAATCAATGATCTGTAACAATGTCAAAACATAGAATTTTGTTTCTGCAAATTGGCACTTAATGAAATAAGACAACACTCTTTTCAGGTACAGTGGCAAAATGACGCTCAGAATTTAGGAAGTTGGTTGGTTGGGCTGAGACCTTTTCGACACCCCCCTTGTAGTTTATTCATTATTTATTTGTTAGCTGCAAATTGTACTTTCTGCACTTTGATTGTTTTGATTTATACAATTATTCCCTTTTCAGGGAAGCACATTAAAGTTGAAAAGAGCATTAACATGAATGCTGATTAGTCAGTTTTAATTAGCAGTTTGCTATTAACTGCGTTTGCAGTTAAATACTGAGCTCCAAATTCTGTATATGGTGCCTTACGCTGTGCACACAAATCAATGCGCACAGCTGATTTGCACACGCAACTTAATTGTTTAACAAGTCTAATCGGAGCTGATAATTGGCAATTAACCTCATAATTGACACTAATTAAAAGTTATGCGCACAACTTGGTATTCTGTGTACTAGATCTATGTGTGACTCTGGAAAGGGGGCATTGGGCTAGATTCACTAAGCAAACCGATCGTGTACCGATCGGTTTGCGACCCCTTTGTGACCCAATTGTTCCCCGACCCGATTCACTAACCCTCCTCCCAACCTGATCAACACATGATCCGATCAGCTGCATGCAAATGAGAGAAATTGCATGCAAATTTTGTAAGGCAGCGATTCACTAAACAATTTATACTAAACCGACTGGGCTTGCCGATCAGAAAAGAAGCAACTGCTGAAGACCAGTCGCTTCTATCCCGGCCGACTCTCCTGCCCTTTAAAGTCACGGGCTTGCAATGCTTTTAGCTGAATATATAAAAAAGGAATTTTTTCTTTTTTATATATTCAGCAAATCGCATTGCAAGCCCATGATTTTAACCCATGTTCCCCCTCCCCCAAAAAACCTGCCCCCCCCACACTGATGCCTGCTGTCGCCACTGCCCACCCCCCTGAACCAAAGGAATATGACAGGAGGGATGCCATCTCCCTCATGCCATCACACACAGCCGGCCCACCTGCTCCCCACCAGGCCCACCCCCTCCCCATACTTGTAAAACTGTTGGGAGCAGGAGGGGTGCCCAGTCCCTCCTGCTCCTGGCCTCCTTCGCCGATGAGTATAGCCTTAGGCCCCGCCCCAGTGCATCATGTGATACACAGGGTGTGGCCTAAGGCCCCGATTTGCTGAGGCGCCTTGGGCTCCTCCCTTGGGAAGGGCCTGGGGCACCTCAGCCAATCAGGGCCTTAGGCCCCACCCCGTGCATCACATGATGCACCGAGGTGTGGCCTAAGGCCTCAGACTCGTCGCGGGAGGCATTGGAGCAGGAGGGATTGAGCACCCCTCCTGCTCTGTTAAAGGTACAGGGAGGGGGATGGGGAGGGGGCGTCCAGGGGGGTGGCATCAGGGAGTTGTCATCTCTTCTGCCGTTATGTTAGTTTTTGGGTGGGACCGATGGCAGGAGGGAGTGGGAACCCTCCTGCCATAATTTTTTCAATTATGGCAGGAGGAGCAAATTTTGCGGCTGTGGAGCAAATTTTGGGGGTGGTTTGGAGAGGGATAAAAAATTAGATTAAGTAAGGTACTAAGGAAGAATTCAGTATAATTAGTATAATCTTCAGGTTTTTTGCCGATGACTGGAGCACGGAGCAGAAAATACTACGCTGACTGTTCGGTCTATGATAAGACTGTATGTAGGCTCCAATTCTGAGGCTTTTTTCCTGAATAACTAAATAGTTATGATATAGAATATCATTGATACACCTCCTATCCAGAGTGGTATACAGTATATTATATAGTTTAGTACAGGGTCAGAATCCAGCCATGTTTTGGGACAGATACAAAGGCTGATGGAAAAGGTGATGGAAGGAGATGACTGCAGATTGGACATAGAAGACATGGAAAGCCATCCTTATCTCCCCACAGTGACAATGTTCTTGTATATAGGATCGTGATAAGGAGCACATGCCCTGTCCCTGAAATATTTATTTATTTAATTTGTTTTAGATCCCGTTCTCCCTAACGAGCTCAGAACGGGTTATATGATGGTTTTGTTTATTCTCTTGACCAGACTATGTGCTCACTTTCCCAGAAAAGGAATCCAGCAAACTGCAGAAAGGATGAGTGCCCTTAAGTCTTTATACTTGTTGGGATTTGAAAACAGAATTGCAAAATGCAAACCATGTTGTTGCAGAAAAGCAACCATGTTCAAGCTGCAGAAATTGGCACTGCCATCAGCCGTACTCAGCTAAAGTAATAGGAAGCCAAGCTTGGCACGTACAGTGGCGGCACGAGAAACTTATTTGTTCACTGCCAGTTTCTAAGAAAAGTGAGTGAAAGCTTGAAACACCAAAAGATGGGAATTTGATATACTTTGTTAAACACATAGCAATTGAATACTACATCATGATATAATGGTCTTATACGAATTTATCGCAGGCAGGAGCTTAAATAATCTTTCAAAGATGACAATGGCTGTGAGCTTTGCAGACCACATAGGTTCTTCCTTTGGAAGTATCTCATGGTACTATATGTTTGCATTATTGCTGCACACTGATTAATGTGCCTTTAATGGCGACGGATCAGATTAAACGATGCATATCATTATCACTCATCTGTTATCGCCATAATTTTTGTTTGTCGTTACACTGTAAATCAGCTCCTTTTCTGTAGAAATATATTGATGCACCTTGACAGAGATCAGGATCTGTGTTTGTAAAGCTTCTAAAGACTTCACATGTTAGGGGTTTTTTTCTTTCTTTATAATGGTGCAACTTTTTAGAAGTTTCTAATGTACCTTTTGGCAGGCTGCAATTTTTCTCAAAGATTATAAATTTCCACTGTTGCCCTGATCCAGCAGATGCTGGCCCTGTACCTTCTCTTTGATTGGTCCCTAGTGACAGAATGCTATCGATTTTTGCCCTAGACAGCGTAGAAGGATTAACACAGTGATAAATGGCCCAGAATTGATTTGCACTTAATTGACAATTTTGTGAACCCGCTTTAAAATCCCATGGTTTGGCCTGAGAAGTGAGTATTCATGGGTAATTTATAGCTTGATCAATAAGGCTTGGCCTAACTTTCAATATCCTAGATAGGAAGGCAGGGAAGCTGTCAGATTTCAGTCCACTCCGGGGTGAGATTTGTGCCAAGGGCTCCCAAGCAGATGTCAGGCTGGGCAACAGAGGGCAGTGCAATCTTCCAGATGAGTCTAAAGAGCATTTGTTTGCTGTGAATTTCAAGGGCTGGAGTTAAAACTGAAGCAGTCTTATGTTTGGTAAGAAGTGCTTATAACGCTCAATAGCAATAGAATATGTAGATGTTTTTTCAGAAGAGTCTACACCAAGAAGAGTGGAATGGAGAAGGTACCTTTGATCCTCGGTTTGCACTCATATTATTTGAAATTTTAGGGGGGTTTAGAGGCAATTAAGTGCTTTCCCAGGCTTGAAACATGGTATATTTGTGTTGTAAAAGAAATTCAAAGCACCGTTTGGTAGCTTTTTAGTTGCATTCTATTCAATGACCCAAAACACAAGTTTCTAGTGCCAAACCTTTCTTCTAGCTCTAGCATTAATTAGCCCCCTGTCCCTTAGCATATGATCCCTTCTCCCATTCCTAATTACTTTGCCAGTTCCAGCCCCAGTCTCCCTCTCCCTCTCTTTCTTATTCTCACAACTGTAGAGTGAGCTTGTTCCTTTGCTCCCACAGTCTGCTGCCACTGGTACAATAAGTTAAAGTACCAGACTAGATACTTCCTGTATCTCACAAGAAGTACCTGCTCTCTAAATGCCTATGGATAGTGACAGAGATCAAGCGGCAGGAGTGAAACAGCAAGCTCCCGCCATTTTGAAAACCATTCTAGCAGTAGTATACTGGGGAGGAGGGGAACCAGTCCGCCCCAGGTGCAAGCACTAAGAGGGTGCACAGCTGGCACACTAGGACCCTGCTAGAATACTACTATTAATTATTTCTAAAGCGCTACCAGATGCACGCAGTGCTGCACAAAGTCACTCATATCAAAGTCACAAAATCTTCTAGTCATTCCATCCATCTGCATCCTTAGTACTGTGTACAAACAACAAACTTTTCTGTCACAGCCCCTACTGTCTGGAATGCAGTGCCCCTCAGATCTATGGGACAAAACTGTATTAGAACGTTTCAAAAGGAAACTAAAAACATTTCTATTTAAAGATGCCTTTAACCTCTAATATACTTTCCTCTCTAGAGTTTTGCTCTCGCTTTAGCTTCGGTTTACAGATGGGATCCCCTCCCTTTTGTACTTCCCTTAAATGGCTCTCTTTCCTATTTTGAAATGTACTTCTTACCTTCATCCCCATCATTGTGGTATATCTTTTTTGTCACAATGTTCGTTACCCAAATTTTATAGTTTTAAATATGTATAACCGTCCAAAGTTTGATAGGCAATATATCAAATTTTATTAAAACTTGAAACTTGACCTCCCACCCTACTCTGTCACTGCCACTGCTGCTTTCCAGGACCAGTGGCAGTAAACTTAAATCCAGCCACTGTGGGACCTTCGTGCACCTCCCCATGACTGCTCGTACACCCCCTACAACATCTTTTCCGTGTCCTGGAACAGAACCGGCAACTGCGGGAAGGTGCACAAAGGTCCTGCAATAGCTGGATTTAAGTTTACCGCCACTGCTGCTAGTTCAGGAAAGAAGCAGCAGAGGTGGGGTGGTGAGGGGGCAGTAAATTGGATGGAATTGTGGTGGAGGGAGAGAAAAGGGAGCAGAATACTGTATGGAAGTGGGGTGGAAGGCAAGGGAAGGGGTGGAGGGAAAGAAAAAGAAGGGCAGATGCTGATAGAAGTGGGGTGGAGGAAGAGAGAAGGGGACAGGATACTTTATGGAAGTGGGGTGGAAGGTAGGGAACTGGGGTGGAGGGAGATAGAGACAGAGAGAAGGGGCAGGATACTAGATAGAATTGGGGTTAAGAGAGAGGGCATAAATGCTGATGGAAGTGGGGTAAATGGAGAGAGAAGGGGCAGATGCTGATGGAAGTGGAGCGGATGGAGAGAGAGAGAAGGGGGCATACATTGGATGTTATTGAGGAGGGGAGAGATGGAGAGCAGATACTGGATGGAATTGAGGAGAGAGAGAGGAGGAGCAGATACTGAATGGAAGTGGGGGAGAGAGAGAGAGGGGAACAGATGCTGGATGGAGGGGAGAAAAAGAGAGAAGGGAGCAGATGTTGGACAGAAGTGAGAAGGAGAAAGAAAGGGGAGCAGATGCTGGAAGGAAGTGGGGAGGAGTGAGGGGAGCAGACACTGAACGGAAGTGGAGAGAGAGAGGGCAGATTTTGAATGGAAGTGGAAAGAAAGGGGGAAGATGCTGGATGGAAATGAAGAGGAGAGAGAGGAACTTGCAGGATGGAAGGGGAAGAGAAAGAGGTCACATACTGGATGAAAGGACGGGATAAAGAAAAAAGAGCACATGCTGGATGAGGGAAGATGATGAGGGAAAGAGAGCCATTTAAGGGAAGTACAAAAGGGAGGGGGTGAGGGAAAGAGGTGGCAAGCTGTAAGTAGACACAGTGAAAAGAGGGAAATTGAGCACTAGATAGTAAGAAAGAATTTAATCTAAACCAGGGGTGTCAAAGTCCCTCCTCAAGGGCCGCAATCCATTTGGGTTTTAAGGATTTCTCCAATGAATATGCATTAGATCTATTTGCATGCACTACTTTCATTGTATGCTAATAGATCTCATGGATTGCGGCCTTCGAGTAGGGACTTTGACACCCCTGATCTAGACAGAGGCAGAAAATAAATTGCGAAGGAAGACCAGGGAAGAAAAGAAAAGGGAAGGGAAGGGAGAGGAGAGGAAAGAGAGAGAGAGATGCCAAACCACAGGGAGAAAGGAGGGAAAGGAAGGAGAGGAAAGAAGATAAATGCCAGAATATGAGGGAAGGGAAAAGGAGACAGAGATGCCAGATCTGGGGGGAAGGAAAGGGGGAAGATGACAGAGGTACCA
Source organism: Geotrypetes seraphini (assembly GCF_902459505.1). Lineage (NCBI taxonomy): Eukaryota > Metazoa > Chordata > Amphibia > Gymnophiona > Dermophiidae > Geotrypetes > Geotrypetes seraphini. The sequence goes on along the minus strand of NC_047093.1, from coordinate 63,228,666 downwards.
GATCTGAAGGGAGGAAAAGAGAAGAGAGATGCTAAAAACTACAGGAGAGGGAGAGGAGGGAGGGAGAGATGTAAGGGAAGGAAACAGAGAAGATAGACAATGGGGAAGGAGGGGAGGGAAGAAAATACAATGGATACCTGACTAATGGGGGGGGGGAGAGAGAGGAAGACATGGAAGAGGGAGACAAAATGTTTACAGAAGGGGCATAGAAAGAGGGCAGATAGCAGATAGAAGGGGCAGAGAGAGGGCAGACAGTAGTTGGAAGGAAGAAAGTGCCAAGAAGATAAGGAAAGCAGACATCAGAGACAACAAAGGTAGAAAAAAATGTTCTATTTCTTTTCTTTTCTTTCTTTTTTTGCTTTAGGATAAAGTAGTATTGTAACTGACATAATGACTGTTATTTCTCAGTTTTTTCAAATTTACATCTGCTATCTTTATATTTTACATAATATTAGGGGACATTGTATGCAGAGTCTGGCTTCTTGGTGGTTCAGTTTAACTTTTGTCTCCAGATTTTTATTTTTAGCTTGTGATTACTTATTCCATACTGGGTGAGGGTGTATCAGGGTGTATGAGGGTGAGGGTGTATGATTTTCTGTTAACATTGACTGTGCAGGATCAACCTGTACTAATCTGGCTTGGTTAGTTTTACAATGGGTATATTGATGTTCTAGTGCTCACTGCAGTGTGTAAGATGTTGCCTTTTCCTAGGTACACTCTTGTGCAACTTGTGGATTATTACTAAAAATCTGTTTTTTCATATAAAGGAGGGGGGAGTTAAACAATGATCGGCCCCAGGTGTCACATATGCTAGGTACACCACTGTACCACCACCCTTACAGTCCAGCATTTCCAATCTCTTGCATGTATTCCCCCCCCCAAAAAAAAACACACACA